>NC_084476.1:40797707-41111457 GCF_027409185.1 Cynocephalus volans | reverse complement strand
ACTCCAGTGGCTGGCAGACCATCTGCGTGGTGGTTGTGGCATCTAGCCACCTTTGCGGCAGCCATGGATATCGTGGTGGCTGTGGTGGGCCACCCACATGGAGGAGATATTTTTGGCCTGCTCCTTGGTGCTGGTGGTGTGCCTGGTTGTGGAGAGTGTCCAATCCCTGGCTCTATACCCCGAGTCCCTGGACGGGCCCCAAGGCACTGGTGCAGTGAGCCTGGTTATGGGAGGGGGGTCCAGTCCCTTCTCCATGCTCTGGGATCCCGGGCAGGCCCTGAGGGGCTGGAAAGATGTGCCTGGTTGTGGGAGTGGGGTCCGGTCCCCTTCTCCATGCCCTGGATCCCCAGGTGGGCCCAGGGCAATGGCACGGTGTGCCTGGTTGTGGGAGGGGGGTCCAGTCCCTTTCTCCATGGCCTGGGTCCCTGGGTGGGTCCCAAGGCACTGCTGAGGTGAGCTTGGTTGTGGGAAAGGGACTCTGGTCCCTGGATCCATACCCTGGGGCCCTGGGTGGGCCCTGAGGCACTGGTGCGGTATGCCTGGTTATGGTATGTGGGTCTGATCCCCTTCTCCATACCTCAGGTCCCCGGGTGGGCCCCAAGGTGCTGGTGAGGTGTGCCTGGTTGCAAGAGGGGGTCTGGTCTCCTTCTCCATGCCCCAGGTCCCTGGGTGGTTCCCAAGGCACTGGCACAGTGAGCCTGGCTGTGGAAGGGGAGTCTGGTCCCCTTCTTCATTCCCTGGGTCCCCAGGCAGGCTCCAAGGCACTGGCAAGATATGCCTGGTTGTGGGAATGGGGTCCAGTCCCCTTCTTCATGCCCCAGGTCCCTGGGGCACTGGTACAGTGTGCTTGGTTGTAGGTGGGGAGTCTAGTCCCCTTTTTTGTGCCCTGGGTCCCTGGGTGGGCCCCGAGGCACTGGTGTGGTGAGTCTGGTTGTGGGAAGTGGGGTCCAGTCCCCAGCTCCATACCCCAGGACTCTGGGTGGGCCCTGAAGCACTGGCGAGATGTGCCTGGTTGCAGGAGGGGAGTCTGGTCCCCTTATCCATGCCTCAGGCTCCTGGGTGTGGCCCTGAGGTGCTGGCGCAGTGAGCCTGGTTGTGGAAGGGGGTCCAGTCCCGAGCTCCATACCCTGAGACCCTGGGTGGGCCCCAAGGCTCTGGCACAGTGTGCTTGGTTATGGGAGGGGGGTCCAGTCCCTTCTCCATGCCCCAGGTCCCTAGATGGGCCCTGAGGCACTGGCACGGTGAGCCTGGTTGTGGGAAGGGGGGTCCAGTCCCCGACTCCATGCCTCATGTCCCGTAGTGGGCCCCAAGGCATTGCTGGTGTGCCTGGGCCGGAACCAACTTTTTGTCCTATGCTTACTTCTAACACAGAGGAACTTCCTGTGGGAACCAGTACTTGAGCTGTGCTGTTGAGCTAAATTGCTGCTTTGCTGCTGTTTCCCTAGGGAAGGCTTTTTGTGCAGCTGAGGGTTCAATGGTCGACCTTATAGGTAATTCTGGCTCTCCAGGAACTTGGTGCACTGGGGTTGTGTAGAAACCCTGATCTGAGCCTGAGTTTTTTCATCAAACTGCACCCCATGCAATTCTGCATTCCTGACCAGTCTCCTCTGAGTGGTCCTGCACTTATTGGGTGGCAGATTGGCTGTCCTTGCTGTGTCCCAGTGTTCTCCCGGTGGGCCTCTCTCACCCACCACCCATGCTCCAAACACTTCCCATGGGACGGGCTCTGCACCAGTCCCTTGCAATGACTCACTGGCCTCTGAATGGCTCCCCTTTTTCAGCTATTCTGGCTCCTCGTTCCTGCATGGATCCATGGGAACCCTATTAGTGGTCTTGCTGTCCTGAGGGCCACCAAAGTCCTCTTCTCCCCTTCCACCTCCAAGTAACTCCATGTGAAGGACACAGCTGCGGCTTCTGCCGGCTCCTGCTCCATGTGCTGCAGCATTAAAGCGGCCACAGCCCGAAACACCGAGAGCAGCTTTTCTTTCTCTCATTGTGGTTTCTCCTGACTTCGTGAGTTCCATAGGTCTCTCCTCCTCTTCCCCTGAGCTCCAGGGGCCCCAGCTTGGCTGATGTTACATTTTTATAGTTGTAAATTCATTGATTTGTGGGAGAGAGTGACGCTGGGGACCGTCTATTCTGCCATCTTGACCGGAAGCCCCTCCTATACTTTAGATTTTAAACAATGGAAGGATAAACTACTGAATTTGAAAAATGGTCATCTATAATCCAGGAAGGTAACAGGACAAAGTGGAAAGGACAACAGCTAGACTTCTTTCAAGATATCTTGTCATGTAGATTTGACTTTGGAATCACGTATTTTCATAATTAGAAGATGAAAAAAAGCAAAATTGAAAAACAAAATGAAACATATAAACCATATCATGTAGCTACAAGAGAGGTATAGCCCAGCTAACTTTGAAATCTGTACCTAGCTATCCAGAATTGAGGCGAAAGGGAACAGAAAACAAAACAAAACAAAAGTAGGAACAAGAGCAAAAGTTCTTCAGAATCTTGAACTTTTTTCCGTGTTTCTATTGATGAGATCGTGTTGATGTTACTGTTGAGACTGTTGTGTGAATGTCTGGGAACTAAAGCAAATGGACAATGACATGGGTGTTATCGAGTACCAAGATTTGGGGCCTGTGAAGGAGATACAGATGTAAGGTCTTTGAAGTTACATGGAAACTGTAAACGTCCATTTGAGGCTGAAGTATCAGTATGAACTCAAGACATAGTTTACCTTAAAAAAAAAAAGTATATTTGCTAGCTCTTTCCATGAAAAGCCTTAGAAACAATGACAACCTAGTAGCAAGGAGAACTCAGATGATGGCCCCTAAACATCATCTTCTAATAAAAGAGCTGGAGCTCACTGAAGACATGGCTGATTCCTGGTCTGAAAATCAAAAGTTAAGCCCGGATCATCTTGTCATCCCAGAAAACAAGGAAACCATCAAAGACTATTATGGTCATGTGAAAAGGACTCATCAGTCCTTTAGTACATTAGAAAGAAAATACCCTCAAGTCTCTAGATCTAACCACCAATGTACAGGAACTACACTGGACACACATCCCGGGGAGGCGATCCGTAGGATGCGACTGGGAAATTCTCCAACACAAACAGCTCGGCTTGTTACCCACACCTGCGGATTATGGGAAAAAAGGAGATGGAGGTGAGACTGTAGATTAAAAGAGATTTATCAGCCAAGTATAATATATGGAACATAAAGATTTTGATTAAGATATAACAAGTTGAAAAAAGAAAGTCATTTAAAAGACATTTGGATAAATGTGAACAGTGACTGAATAGTTGGTTATAATCACAAAGAACATTTTTTAAGTTGTGACATTGGTAATTTAGTTGTGTTTAAACAAATGACTATCATTTATTATAGATACATACTAAACTATTTAAGAACGAAATTCTGTGTTGATCTGGGATTTGCTTAAAAATAATTCAGAACTGGGAGACATGGGTGGGGGCAATGCTGAACAAAACGCGCCTTGAGGTGATCGTTACTGAACCTGGGTGAGGGGTACCTAAGAGTGCACTTTTCTGTTCTTTCTGCTTTGGTGTAGGTTGGAAGTTCTCTGTCGTAAAACTTTAAAAACAAGACTTCTGCTGCTGCTGCACCATGTTGCTATTCCTGAGAAAGTGCCACTTGGTAATGCATATTACATACTGGCTTTCCTCAGCTCATATTCAGTAAAAAATTTTTTCATTTATATCAATAATTTTCTTTCTTGAATTCTTTTTTGAATGGTCTTTGTTAGGTTTTGATGTCAGAATACTTGTTCAATTCTTAATATTTATTGAGCCTTTATAGTTTACCAAGCACTGTAATTGGTAGGGAGGGCAGAAGGATAAACGAGACAGATATAATTACTGCCCTCTTGGAGCTAACTGTTAAGCATTAAATGATTCGGCAAGGTCTCTCTACTTTTATATCCCCTTAAAGATCACAGATAATACAGAAAGTATCCATTCTTTGAAAGTTTGGGATCATGCTTTTGACTGTTTTTTCTACTTTTCATGGGTAATGGAATCTGAAAATTCAGCATCAAGAATTAGTCGGGCTTTATGGGTCTTATGCAGTTCATTGATCTCTATTGTATTTTCTATACTGTGTCTCTCTCATCCTTTTGATAATTTATCTTTAAATGTCTATTGAGAAAATTTTCTAAACCGAATATCTTTTTCAGAAACAGATTACAGGGGTTTATGCTTGCTTTGTTTTCACATGACAGCAAATGTCCTTTTAACACTCATACCTGTGCAAATGTCAGATATGTGCAGAATTTTGGACTCGTAACCATTTCCCTTGGAACTCTGTAAACATTGTTCCACTCACTTCCGCATCTCGGGCTGCAGAGCAGAAGGCCATTGGTAGTGCGAGCCTTTCCTTGTTGGGTAATCTGTTTTCTTCTGGTACTCACTAATACCAGCATAATTGCTCATTTGTGTTAGTTCCCAAACATACACAGAGTAGTCTCAATAATAACATCAACACTATTTCACCAATACAAATACGGAAAAAAGTTTAATATTCTGAAGAACTTTTGTTCTTGTTCTCACTTTTGTTTTATTTGTCTTCTGTTCCTTTTCTCCTCAATTCCAGATAGATATGTACAGATTTTACAGTTAATTGGGATAATTCCTCTCTTGTAGCTGCACAACTTGGTATATAGGTTTCATTTTGTTTTAAATTTTGCTTTTTTTGTCTTCTAATTATGAAAATACATGGGTCGAAAGTCAAATCTATTGACAAGATATACTAAAAGAAATCTAGCTGTTGTCCTTTCCACTTTATCCTGTTACCTTTCTGGATTATAGATAACCATTTTTCAAATTCAGTAGTTTATCCTTCCATTTTTTAAATGTAATGTATAGGTACACTCATATTTTCCCACTTAAATCAAAAAAAGCACACGATACACACTTTCTCCACGTTGCTTTTTTCACCCAATAATATTTCCTAGAGATCACTCCATAGCACTCCATGGAGATGGAAGAATTACATTTGAGGGAGTTTGGGGGATGCAATTACTGAAAATGTATTCTTCACTAACTCACTTTCCCTGCCCTACCATTTTCCACTTCAGTAGATAAACTCCCTTGAAGTCTGTCGTCACAAAATTGTGAACATGTCCAGGGTTTTCAGGGATGCAATAGCGGAGTAATTCCATGAGGAGTTAAGTTTAGGTGCTGATCCTGGCTCTTCCCCAAATGGGCTGTGCTCCAGGGCAAGTCCCTTCCTCCCTGGTTCAGTTTCCACAACTGTACAGTGATCTCAAGGTATTCCCAGCTCTGAGGTTCCCTGATTCTGGTTCAGTGTCGATGTTTCCTTCAGCCGTGGGAGAATCACCAAGCAGCGCTGGGGGTAGGGGGTCGGGACTAAAGAAGGGAAGTACATGGTGTATGCTTTACTATTTTTCCTTACACAGCACACATATGCCTTTTGCACTGTTCTATATGTGCAATATATTTCACAAATAGAAAAAAATTCAGTGCAAGCCATGAAGATTTACAACTACAAATGTGGCGTGTATTTGATTCTACGGTTTTTAGAAGCCCGTGCACACAGCAGGTGTGTTTCACTTGTGGAAGAGATGGGTGGGATTGCCCAAGTCTTTCATTTTTCCTGATGTGGGCATGCTCGTCTTGTACACCAAGCACATCTGCGGAGTGAGAGCTCAATGCATCTTCCAACCACCAGCCCCAGCATTAGGATTAAATGAGAAGGAGAAAACTAGAATGTCATGAAGAAACCATAGCGTATCAGAAAGCAGTAGTCCAAGTTGAAGATGCTTCTGGCTGATGCCCGGTCAACCACAGCTCTCAGCTTTGGATCTCAGAAGTGGAGGTTCCCAGATCCCAGTGGTAAACCAGTCATGCTCTCACAAATGCACAGATACAGGATACACACTCATGCACACACAGGAAAAGACTCACGTGTGCATGACAGGACACCACTTCTGCAGCCAACTGGTCTTTTTCAAGCCCACAGCTGCTATGCCTGGGACACCCTCATGGTGAGGCCATGACTAGATTCATTTGTGACCCTTTCTAATGCCCTATAAAGACCTGGCCCATGGTAGGAGCTTACAAGCTATTGGTGGAATACAGTCAATTGGGGACTTTCTAGGTCACTTGCTTCTATCAGCCCTGAGATCCTGATATTTTGAATTTGGACATGAGCAAGGGTACTGAACTATAAGGATTTGTCCTGTGCAGTGGGCTTCACATTCTTTCAGGCCTGTCATGGGCTCCGGTGAATGTTCTCGTTGACTGGGGGTTTATTCCAGCAGGGCCAGGATGACCCTTCCTCTCTCATCTTTTCAATAGCTCAGAAGAGTGGACAGGAAGAGAGGGAAGGAGGGAAGACAGTATTTGTGGGGGAACTTTAGAATAATTGGATCTCAGGGATATAATCCCAAAAGTATAAATGTTTCTTAACTTTGTCACTTGAATTTCTAAATTGTAAATCGCTTTAGAGACTAGAAGGGTCCCAACAGCAGAGTGGGCTTTAAATTGCCTCATATACTCAAGAGATGGTCCTTTGTGGATTTTACCCAAACAGAGAACAAAGACCTGAAAATGCAACTCTCACCCATTTCTCTGGCTGCTGTTTTCAGACTAGATTGGAACATATTTTATGGCAAAGGAAAGGGAGCAGATTTTTAAAGAATATGTGAACTCCTGTTGGCTCGGCCCCATCCCTGGCCTCAGATAAGGTGGCTCAGTGGCTCAGGGATCGTGAGGGAATGGGAAAAGGACTTCTTGGTGCTGTAACATAAAGTCCAAAAGAGAGAAATTCTTAAGATCGTTTTTTTCTCTGTTATGAAATATCGTTTAAACTATATTATTATATAAATTATGGTATATTTATTTAATGGGATGGTGCAATGCAATTAAAAAATGAAACGTCTCCCTCTGACAATTATATGGCTTTAGGGAATATAGGTGGAAAAGCAAGTGATGGTCACCACTTGGCAGCATGTTTGGTCAAGCCAGGTCAGGTGGGTGATAGAATTCATTTGATCCTCGTTGACAGATGTCAACTTTCACACTACTCTGATGACCCATGGGAGGCCAGTGCTGTCTATGGACAGAGCCCAGGGATGAATAATATTTTCAAAAAGGGAAAAGCAAAAAGGCCCGAGCCTTTGTTCCTTCCGTCGGTGTTGCCCCTCCTTCCTCACTCCCCTCTCTGCTCTGAGAGCACGAATGATTTTCTGGTTGGAACCCTGAGTGAGAACAAGAGCAAGAGGAAGCTGCAGGTTAATTTTGGAAACGTGGAGAGCGAAAACATCAGAAAACAATGTTAAGAATTAACATGACAATAAGGAGAAAGAAACAAGGAAGAAAAAGAATTTTTTTAAATTACTGTTATTTAATTTGGACTAGGAGGAGTTGAAAGGTAACATAAAAGCAAGGACCCAGTCAAATATGTTCAATGACAGAAGCCAAGGGGCAATTGGATTGAAGACCTCCAGACTAGAGCTTTTCATTAGTTAAGTGATAAGGATTTGAATAGTTACCTTTCCTTGATATCAGTTTGTTCAGTGCCCGTCACACTGCTGAGAACTACAAGGCTAGACGAACAAGAATACGTTTTTGTGGAGTTGCATTAAGTGCTTCCGGTTCACACAGAGCCTTTCCATGGAAAGAGATTCCGTGTAACGGGATTTCCCTAAGCACCCTCTGATGAAGCTGGCTCTTCATCTCATCCTTGGGAACTCTCAGGTGGGAGCAGCCAGGGAGAATAGACGCATCAGACCCTGCACCGTCACTGGCTGCAGCGTCTCTGACTCACCAGGTTCCTCACAGCGGCCTTCACGTCCTTGTTCCTCAGGCTGTAGATGATGGGGTTCAGCATGGGGGTCACCACCCCATAGAAGAGGGAGATGAGTTTGCCTGGAAGGTCCTGCTTGTCTGTCCCCCGTGGGTCCTTAGACTTGGGCTTCCCATACATGAAGAGGATGGTCCCGTAGAAGACGACCACGACTGTGAGGTGAGCGGAGCAGGTGGAGAAGGCCTTCTTCCTGCCCTCAGCAGAGGGGATCCTCAGGATGGTGGCAATGATAAAGACATAGGAGACAAAGATGAACAGGACAGGGACTGCCAGGAAGATCACATTGGCCACCGCCATGCTGATCACATTGATGGAGATGTCAGCACAGGCCAACTTCAGGACAGCCAGGATCTCACAGGTGAAGTGGTTGATGACGTTGTCCCCACAGAAGGGCAGCCTCATCGCAAGGGATGTCTGCACTGTGGCAGTGGTGCTTCCAGCCACCCAGGAGCTGACAGCCATGGGCACATAGGCAGCCTTGCTCATGACCACGGGGTACCTCAGTGGGTTGCAGATGGCCACGTAGCGATCAAACGCCATCATGCCCAGGAGCACACACTCTGTGGCTCCCATGGCAAAGGACAGGAACATCTGCACAGCACAGGCTGAGGAGGGGATGGTTTTCCTGGGGGTCAGGAAGCTGTCAAGAATGAGGGGGACTGAGGAGGTCGTGTAGCAGATGTCCAGGAAAGAGAGGTTCCCCAGGAAGAAGTACATGGGCGTGTGCAGGCGGGAGTCAGACACAGTCACCAGGACGAGGACCCCGTTTCCCAGCAGGATCACCAGGTACATCAGCAGGATGAGCACAAAGAACATCTTCTCCAGCATTGGGTGGGCTGAGAGTCCCAGGAGAATGAACCCCATCACTGGGAAGGTCTCATTGGACCTGTCCATGGCGTCTCCTCTGTCACTTGCAGGAACTCACAAGGGCAACTTCCTGATTCTCCGATGCTTAAAGTGCCCATAGAGCCAGTGAGGAAACTCCACCTTGCTGAGCAATTTGGAAACAGTTCTGACAATGTGGGGGTTCCTTTATGTTGTTCTAAATAAAATGCATAAAATTTGATCAAAACCTGCTTGGCGGTATCTGGTCTCCTCAGAGACAGGTTTGAAATGTCTCCTGATTACACGTAACTTCCCTAATCACATTGAAGATAAGAAACATACATTTTCTTCATTATACCATGTGTGGATGATTCATTTTATTCAAATTGGTAAGAAATATACTCCACTTGTATGCTTTTTCCCCCTTAGCTGCCTAAGACTGGTGGAAAAAACTGACGCTCTTCAACCTGAATTCCTGATCATTCTCTCTGTGAGCACTTTTATTTTTTTTTTTTTTTATTTATTTTTTTTTTTTATTTTTTATTTTATTTTATTTTTTTTTCCAATTCAGTCATTCATTTCTTTTTTTTTTTTTTTTTTTTTTTTAATTTTATTTTGTCGATATACATTGTAGCTGATTAATGCTCCCCATCACCAAAACCTCCCTCCCTCCCCCCTCCCCCCTCCCCCCCAACAATGTCCTTTCTGTTTGTTTGTTGTATCAACTTCAAATAATTGTGGTTGTTATATCTTCTTCCTCCCCGCCCCCCGGTTTGTGTGTGTATGTGTGTATGTGTGTGTGTGAATTTATATATTAATTTTTAGCTCCCTCCAATAAGTGAGAACATGTGGTATTTCTCTTTCTGTGCCTGACTTGTTTCACTTAATATAATTCTCTCAAGGTCCATCCATGTTGTTGCAAATGGCAGTATTTCATTCGTTTTTATAGCTGAGTAGTATTCCATTGTGTAGATGTACCACATTTTCCGTATCCACTCATCTGATGATGGGCATTTGGGCTGGTTCCAACTCTTGGCTATTGTAAAGAGTGCTGCGATGAACATTGGGGAACAGGTATACCTTCGACTTGATGATTTCCATTCCTCTGGGTATATTCCCAACAGTGGGATGGCTGGGTCGTATGGTAGATCTATTTGCAATTGTTTAAGGAACCTCCATACCATTTTCCATAGAGGCTGCACCATTTTGCAGTCCCACCAACAATGTATGAGAGTTCCTTTTTCTCCGCAGCCTCGCCAGCATTTATCGTTCATAGTCTTTTGGATTTTAGCCATCCTAACTGGGGTTAGATGGTATCTCAATGTGGTTTTGATTTGCATTTCCCGGATGCTGAGTGATGTTGAGCATTTTTTCATATGTCTGTTGGCCATTTGGATATCTTCCTTAGAGAAATGCCTACTTAGCTCTTTTGCCCATTTTTTAATTGGGTTGCTTGTTTTCTTCTTGTAAAGTTGTTTGAGTTCCTTATATATTCTGGATATTAATCCTTTGTCAGATGTATATTTTGCAAATATTTTCTCCCACTCTGTTGGTTGTCTTTTAACTCTTTTAATTGTTTCTTTTGCTGTGCAGAAGCTTTTTAGTTTGATATAATCCCATTTGTTTATTTTTCCTTTGGTTGCCCATGCTTTTGGGGTCGTATTCATGAAGTCTGTGCCCAGTCCTATTTCCTGAAGTGTTTCCCCTATGTTTTCTTTAAGAAGTTTTATTGTCTCAGGGTGTATATTTAAATCCTTAATCCATTTTGAGTTGATTTTAGTATACGGTGAGAGGTATGGATCTAGTTTCATTCTCCTGCATATCGATATCCAGTTATCCCAGCACCACTTGCTGAAGAGGCAGTCCCTTCCCCAGTGAATAGGTTTGGTGCCTTTGTCAAAGATCAGATGGCAGTAAGTGTGTGGGTTGATTTCTGGATTCTCTATTCTATTCCATTGGTCAGTGTGTCTGTTTTTATGCCAGTACCATACTGTTTTGGTTATTATAGCTTTGTAGTATAGCTTAAAGTCAGGTAGTGTTATGCCTCCAGCTTTATTTTTTTTGCTGAGCATTGCTTTGGCTATTCGTGGTCTTTTATTGTTCCATATAAATGTCTGAATAGTTTTTTCCATTTCTGAGAAAAATGTCTTTGGAATTTTGATGGGGATTGCATTGAATTTGTATATCACTTTGGGTAGTATGGACATTTTCACTATGTTGATTCTTCCAATCCAAGAGCATGGAATATCTTTCCATCTTCTTGTATCCTCTCTAATTTCTCTCAGCAGTGGTTTGTAGTTCTCATTATAGAGATTTTTCACCTCCTTGGTTAACTCAATTCCTAAGTATTTTATTTTTTTGGTGGCTATTGTAAATGGGCAGGCTTTCTTGATTTCTCCTTCTGCATGTTCACTATTGGAGAAAAGAAATGCTACTGATTTTTGTGTGTTGATTTTGTATCCTGCTACTGTGCTGAAATCATTTATCAATTCCAACAGTTTTTTTGTAGAGGTTTTAGGCTGTTCGATATATAGGATCATGTCATCTGCAAACAGGGACAGTTTGACTTCATCTTTTCCAATCTGGATGCCCTTTATTTCCTTCTCTTCTCTGATTGCTCTGGCTAGTACTTCCAACACTATGTTGAATAGGAGTGGTGAGAGTGGGCATCCTTGTCTAGTGCCTGTTCTTAAAGGAAAAGCTTTCAGCTTTTCCCCATTCAGGATGATATTGGCAGTGGGTTTGTCATATATGGCTTTAATTATGTTGAGATACTTTCCCTCTATACCTAACTTATTGAGGGTCTTTGTCATGAATGAGTGCTGAACTTTATCAAATGCTTTTTCAGCATCTATAGAGATGATCATATGGTCCTTGTGTTTGAGTTTATTAATATGGTGTATCACATTTATTGATTTGCGTATGTTGAACCAACCTTGCCTCCCTGGGATGAATCCCACTTGATCGTGATGAATAATTTTTCGTATGTGTTGCTGTATTCTGTTTGCTAGTATTTTAGTGAGGATTTTTGCATCTATATTCATCAAGGATATCGGCCTGTAGTTTTCTTTTTTGGTTATATCTTTACCTGGTTTTGGTATCAGGATGATGTTTGCTTCATAGAATGAGTTTGGGAGATTTGCGTCCGTTTCAATCTTTTGGAATAGTTTGTAAAGAATCGGTGTCAATTCCTCTTTGAATGTTTGGTAAAATTCTGCTGTGAATCCATCTGGTCCTGGGCTTTTCTTTGTTGGGAGCCTTCTGATAACAGCTTCAATCTCCTTTATTGTTATTGGTCTGTTCAGATTTTCTACGTCTTCACGGTTCAGTTTTGGGAGCTTGTGTGTGTCCAGAAATTTATCCATTTCCTCCAGATTTTCAAATTTGTTGGCGTACAGTTGTTTATAGTAGTCTCGAATGATTCCTTGTATTTCAGATGAATCAGTTGTAATATCGCCTTTTTCATTTCTAATTTTTGTTATTTGAGTCTTCTCTCTTCTTTTTTTTGTTAGCCATGCTAATGGTTTGTCAATTTTATTTATCTTTTCAAAAAACCAACTTTTTGATTCGTTGATCTTTTGAATTGTTTTTTGGTTTTCAATTTCATTCAGTTCTGCTCTGATCTTAATGATTTCTTTCCGTCTGCTAACTTTAGGATTGGATTGTTCTTGTTTTTCTAGTTCTTTAAGGTGAAGTGTTAGGTTGTTCACTTGCCATCTTTCCATTCTTCTGAAGTGAGCATTTAATGCAATAAATTTTCCCCTCAATACTGCTTTTGCAGTATCCCACAGGTTTTGGTATGATGTATCATTGTTTTCATTAGTTTCAATAAACTTTTTGATTTCCTGCTTGATTTCTTCTTGGACCCATATGTCATTAAGTAGAATGCTGTTTAATTTCCATGTGTTTGTATAGTTTCCAGAGTTTTGTTTGTTATTAATTTCTAGTTTTAATCCATTGTGGTCTGAGAAGATACATGGGATAATTCCAATTTTTTTGAATTTACTGAGACTTGATTTGTGACCTAATATGTGATCTATCCTGGAGAATGATCCATGTGCTGATGAGAAGAATGAATATTCTGAGGTTGTTGGGTGGAATGTTCTGTAGATATCTGCCAATTCCAATTGGTCTAGAGTCTTGTTTAGATCTTGTGTTTCTCTACTGATTCTTTGCCTAGATGATCTGTCTAATATTGACAGTGGAGTGTTCAGGTCCCCTGCTATTATGGTATTAGTGTCTATTTCCTTCTTTAGGTCTAATAGAGTTTGTTTTATAAATCTGGCTGCTCCAACATTGGGTGCGTACATATTTATGATTGTTATGTCTTCTTGATGGATCAGTCCTTTTATCATTAAGTAGTGTCCCTCATTGTCTCTTTTTATGGTTTTTAGTTTAAAGTCTATTTTGTCAGATATAAGAATAGCCACTCCAGCTCGTTTTTCTTTTCTGTTTGCATGGTAAATCTTTTTCCATCCTTTCACTCTTAGTCTGTGTGAATCTTTATGGGTGAGGTGGGTCTCTTGTAGGCAGCATATAGTTGGGTCCTGTTTTTTGATCCAGTCAGCCAGTCTGTGTCTTTTAATTGGGGAATTTAAGCCTTTAACATTAAGAGTTGTTATTGAAAGGTGTTGATTTATTCCTAGCATTTTATTGGTTGTTTGGTTGTCTTAGGTGTCTTTTGTTTCTTGCTTTCTGATTTACTGTTTGGTTTCTTTGTTTGTTGGTTCCTTAGGTTGTAGATAGTGTTTTTGTTAGCTTGTTTTCTCTTCATGAATGCCATTTTTATTGTACTAGCGGGTTTAGATTTTTCTTAGGTTTTTATGGCAGTGGTAGTTATTTTTCAGGAACCAAACCCAGTACTCCCTTGAGGATTTCTTGTAAGGGTGGTCTTGTGGTAGTGAACTCCCGCAGTTTTTGTTTGTCTGAGAAATATACTATTTGCCCCTCATTTCGGAAGGATAGCCTTGCAGGGTAGAGTATTCTTGGCTGGCAATCTTTGTCTTTTAGTATTTTGAAAATATCATCCCATTCCTTTCTAGCTTTTAGGGTTTGTGATGAAAAGTCTGATGTTAACCTGATTGGGGCTCCCTTATAGGTGATTTGACGCTTCTCTCTTGCAGCTTTTAAGATTCTCTCTTTGTCTCTGAGTTTTGCCAATTTGACTATGACATGTCTTGGAGAAGGCCTTTTTGGGTTGAATACGTTTGGAGATCGTTGAGCTTCCTGGATCTGAAGATCTGTGATTTTTCCTATACCTGGGAAGTTTTCTGCCACTATTTTTTTGAATATGTTTTCAATGGAATCTCCATTTTCTTCCCCTTCTGGAATACCCATGACTCGGATATTTGAGCGCTTGAGGTTGTCTGATATCTCTCTCAGATTTTCTTCCATGTCCTTGATTCTTTTTTCTTTCTTTTTGTCTGCTTGTGTTATTTCAAACAGCCCATCTTCAAGTTCAGAGGTTCTCTCTTCAACTTCGACAAGCCTGCTGGTTAAACTCTCCGTTGTGTTTTTTATTTCGCTGAATAACTTCTTCAGTTCAGCAAGTTCTGCTACATTTTTTTTCAGGACATTGATTTCCTTGTATATTTCCTTTTTCAGATCCTGTATACTTTTCCTCATTTCATCATGATGTCTAGCTGAGTTTTCTTGTATCTCATTCAGTTTCCTTAGAATTATCACTCGAAATTCCTTGTCAGTTATTTCAAGGGCTTCTTGTTCTATAGGATCTAGAGTATGAGATTTATTAACTTTTGGTGGTGTACTTTCTTGATTTTTTGTATTTCTGGTGTCTTTTTTTTGGTGTTTATTCATTGTTGCAGGGGGTTTCACAGTCCACCGGTTTAAGACTAATGACTAACTAGGATGTTGCTGTGGTTGCCAATTTGGTATGGCTCCCGCCGTGACTGCTCAGTTGGCCTCTAGTGTCTTGTGTGTGTGGTTGCCTCGGGTCTTGGGCTTCTCCGGGGATCCACCTTTCTGGTCAGCTTGTACTCTGCTGGGCTGGTGGATCACGTACCACAGGGTGTGTGATCTCTGTTGAGCTTTCACTTTCTGTACAGGACTTCTCCCCTTTCCGTGTGCTCTGGCCCAGGCTGTTAGATCGTGCAGTGGCGACCCCACCGGGTGTGTGGTTTCTGTCGAGACTCCGCCTCCCTGGCCGCACGTCTCCCCCCTCTGTGAACACTGTGCTGGGCTGGGGCGTGTCTTCTGCGCCCCTCGTCTATCAGCTGGGCCTTCAAGACCCTGCTCAGCACCGCCTCGCCCAGGAAGTCTACCAGGTTTCTGCTAGGCACAGACGACCGGTCTCTCTGGGTGCCTTTGTAGCACTGTGTAGATCTTTCTCGGGTCTTGTTCACCTTTGTATCCCCCCGGTATAAACCTAGTCTAGTGCCCGCCTGCAGCCTGCTCTCCGGCAGGTTCAAGCGGACCTGGGAACTCTCCTACCGCACTATTCCCAACCAGAAATTCGTTAGGCTTTTTTCCAAACTGGTGGTCGCAGAGATGGTATCTGCCTCCCAGTAACAGGAAGTTTACCGGGGCCGGAGTCCAGGGTGTGGTGGAGTGACAGTCGGCCCGCCCGTACTTCCTAGCCCTCCCAAAACTGGTCGGGACGCCCCACACCCCCAGCCCTGCCAGAGAACCGCGGAGGGAGTGGGAGAGGAGGTCAGCCCGCAGGGTCCGGAAAGCCCCGCGCCAGGCCAAGCAAATGGGCTCAGTGATGGCCGAGCAGGGCGGAGCTGCCCGCACCTGGGAAAATGGAGGCAGCACCGGGGTAGTGAGTGGCCTGGTGGTGCAGGCGGAAGCCGCGTGGGCATTCACCCCCCGAACAGAGCTGTGCCAGGGATCACTCACAGTGCTGTGCCAGGTCAGGCGCTCGCTCTGTCTCTGGTTTGTTGCCTTCCGTGTTCTCGGCGCTGCCGCCTCGGGCTGTTCAGTCGCGGCGCCGCTCGGGCGCTCCCAGGAATCTTCTTTAATGCCGGCCTGAAACCTCGAATCCTGAATAGGGCAGCTGGCCGCCTTCAGTGCGGCCCCAGCCTCCGGGATCCTGGCTGCATCCACAGCAGCCCTGGCGCCGTGTTCCCTGTTTCAAGACTCGCTTTTGCAGCTAAGAATCAGTTCTTTTCCTGCTCCACACTTCAAAGCTGTTGCCTGTAAATGAGGCAGCCTCTCCTGCCGGGGGCAAAGTGGCGTTGAGCCCCCACGACCGGCCAGCAGCAGCAGTCCTCCCTTAAGAGATGGCCAGAGGAAGGTCCACAAGTTTCCCGGCTGCCTGAGGCCCAGTGGCCACCTTTTCCACCTCAGCTACTCCGCGTCAGCCGCCGCAGCCGCCGCCATCTTGAAACTCCTGTGAGCACTTTTAGATGCTATCTTCCTCCTCTTTCCTAGTTCTCTCTCGCAATCTGTGGGACCCCGGGCTATTCATTTAATCATTCATTCATTCACTCACCTGCCCAGCTCTTCTGGAGCACTTATTAAAGGAACTGGCATTTTTCTAATCACTCAATGCATGGGAGTCATTAAGTCCCTTTTCCTCTCTTATCGTCAGTATCCCCTTTGTTCATTTTGGAATAGATTATTTTAAGAGATAGTTCATCCCAGAAACCAAGTCATCTTGTGAATTTCTCGCTCTCGGACTTTCTGTTGTACCCCTGAGATGTCCTTTTCTCTTTCCTTCAGGATCCTTTCCATGCCACTTTTCACCAGGTAGGAGGCCAGGGATGGAGCTGGGCTCTCAAGAGTTTATATGTTCCTTTAAAAGTGCTCTCTTACTTATTTCTTAAATATGTTGATAAAGAAAATCACTTCTTTGTGGTCTGGTAATAGTTCAGAAACCAAAAAATAGTCATCCTGGTCAGAAAGCAGCAGCAAAGGAGTTAGTGCCCGAAACGGATGGAAGTTGTTTTCTTGTCTTTGTCCTGTGTTTGGGTAAAATCCCCAAAGGACCATCTATTGCATATAAATAACCATTTAAATCTCACTCTGCTATTGGGACTCTTCTAGTCTCTAAAGTGATTTAAAATTTAGAAATTCAAGAGACAAAGTTAAGAAACTTTTTATACTTCTGGGATTATGTCCCTGAGATCCAATTATTCTAAAGTTCCTCCAGAAATACTTTCTTCCCTCCTTCCCTCTCTTCCTGTCCACTCTTCTGAGCTGCTGGAAAGCATTAGAGAGGAAGGGTCATCCTGGCCCTGATGGAATAAACTTGCAATCAGTGAGAACATTCACCGGAGCCCACAATAGGCCTGAAAGAACATGAAGCTGACCGAACAGGACAAATACTTATAGCTCAATACCCTTGGTCATTTCCAAATTCAGGATCTCAGGGTTGATAGAAGCAGTGACCTAGAGGGTCCCCTCGTGACTGTATCCCACCAAATAGGTTCTAAGCTCATGCAATGGAGCAGGTCTTTAAAGGACATTAGAAGGGGCACAAATGAATGGGGTCATGGCTCCACCATGAAAGTGTCCTTTGTGCGCATGCATGAGTATCTTGTATCTGTGCATTTGTGAGAGCACGACTGGTTTACCACAGGGATCTGGGAACCTCCACTTCTGAGATCCCAAACTGAGAGCTGTGGCTGCCCGGGCAGCAACTAGAAGCATCTTCAACTTGGACTATGGTTCTCTGATATCTATAATTTCTTCACCACATTCTAACCACATTCTAGTTTTCCTTATTTAATCATAATGCTGGGGATGGCAGGTGGAAGATATGTTGAGCTCTCATTCTGCAGATGTCTTTGGTGTGCAAGAGAAACCTGCCCCACATCAGGAAAAATGAAAGACTTGCACAATCCCACCCATCTCTTCCACAAGTGAAACACACCTGCCATGCGCATTGGCTTCTAAAAACCTTAGAATCAAATACACACCACATTTGTAGTCGTAAATTGTCATGGCTTGCACTAAATTTTTTTCTTTCTGTGAAATATGTTACACATATAGAGGAGTGCAAACAGCATATGTGTACTGTTTAAGGAAAAATAATAAAATGCACACTATGTATCTGCTACTCAGGTTAAGGACGGAGTCTTCCAGTACCTTAGAAGACCTCTTGTTCCCCTCCCCAATTAGATTCCCTTCTTCCCTCTCTTCCAGAGGTGACCGCTATTCTGACTTGTGGAAATTATTTTATGCTAGGCAGAATCTTAATGATCCCCACCTCATCCCACAATTTTCATACTCTGCTGACCGGTCAAACACTACCTAGACACAGCTGTGTAGGGATTTTGTCAATGTAATTAAAGTTCTAAGTCAGTGGGCCTTAGGATTAAAAGATTATCCAGGTGGTTTTGGCCCAGTGAGATGAGCCCTTTAAAAGTGGAGAGTTTTCTCTGGCTAGTAGCAGAAGGAGAAGTCAGATTCAAAGTGAGGGTAGGATTTTCCATGCCGTTTCTAGATTTAAAGATGGAGGGGTCCTAAGCAATGACCAGAGAGCTGCCACAAGGAGCTAGGAATGACCCTTGGCACCAGCCAGCAAGGACACTGGGACCATAGTCCAACAGCCACAAGGAACTAGATTCTACCAACAGCCTGAATGAGCTTGGATGCAGATTTGTTTTCTTAGATCCCTTCCTAGCTCATGTAGACTTTTCACTTACAGAACTGTAAGATAATAATTGGGTTTGTTTTAAGCTGTTAATTTTGGGTCATTTCTTATGCAGCAGTGGAAAACTAGAATGCATTCTCTTGATTTCCTTCATAGTTTTACCACCTACAAATATATCTGTATACAATGTATTGTTTCATTTTGAAAAACATCATAACAATTGCAAACCTAGATTTTTAAAAAGGGACAAATTTCCACTATTTGGGGGAAGACTCACTTGAGTATATAAGCTCATGGTTTTAATAGCCCCTTCTGGGTAAGTCAAGCAGGGCTTTAGTGTGTCCAAGTATCAATCTGGCAGAAATGTCATCAGAGGGAGTGGGTTGTTTCCTGCTTCTAAGCTCTCACTATTTTCCACTTCCCACTGTTTGGAACAGGTCAAAGCAGAATACTCTGGGTGGAGTGAGTGCCCTCAGCCAACCCAAGTAGCAAGACATGGAGAGAAGAGGGAATTTTATCCTGTGTGTGCGTGCGTGTGTGTGTGTGTGTGTGCACGTGCATGTGTGTGTGCGTGCGTGTGTGTGTGTGCGCGCACGTGCGTGTGTGTGTGTGTGCGTGCGTGTGTGTGTGCGTGCATGTATACAAAATAAGGAACTGGCTCATGCATTTATGGAGGCTGACAAGTCCCAAGGTGTGTAGTCAACAGGCTAGAAACACAGGAGAGCTGATGGTGTAGTTCCAGTTGGAGGACTGAAGAAAAAACTAATGTCCTACAGCAAAGTCATTCAGGCAGGAGGAATTCTCCCTTACTCATCATTTTTGTTCTATTCAGGCCTTCAACCAATTGGATGAGGCTCACCCATATTAGAGAGGGCAATCTGCTTTACTCAATCTACTGATTCAAATGTTAATCTCATCTAGAAACACCCTCACAGATGCACCCAGAACAATCTTTGACCAAATATCTGGGCACCCCATGGCCCATTCGAGTTGACACATAAAATTAACCATCACAGTTGAGTATGAAATTCAAGGAACTTATTGGAAATCATCTTCCTTCTGAATTTGAAGGTTTTGCTGGAACAAAGTCAGAAGCCATTCTAATTACTAATCCTTTATAATAATTGTTTTTTACTCCCTGGAAGGGCATAGTACCCATGCTCTCAACTGTGCCTATTGTCCCTTGGTCTAGACAGCCATGGTTTTACCCTCTCCAGAGAATAAACCTTTTGTTGATGTGGGCAAGGGATAGTTGACTAATGTCATGGAATAAGGGGGGGAGTGTAAGAACTCTGTTTTTTATACATTTTCACCTAGTCCTCTGTATTTTACCAATACACCCTTCATGCCTAGTCCTAGAGGTCCCTGGTACAGTGAGATTCTCTGTGCTATAAATCCAGTTGTTGCCAGCTTTCCTAGTTCCTGGCTTGGGATTCACCTATTTCAGATCTGCTATGGCAATTACCATCAGTTCACCTGCTTTCCAGCTTTCAAAATGGGGATATTTCCCTTCTCCCTACCCTTGTGGATTTTGCTGGAAAGGGAAGGAAGGAAGGAAGGGAGGGAGGGAGGGAGGAAGGAAGGAAGGGAGGGAGGGAGGGAGGAAGGAAGGGAGGGAGGGAGGGAGGGAGGAAGGAAGGGAGGGAGGGAGGGAGGGAGGAAGGAAGGAAGGAAGGAAGGGAGGGAGGGAGGGAGGGAGGGAGGGAGGGAGGGAGGGAGGGACGGAGGGAGGGAGGGAGGAAGGAAGGAAGGAAGGAAAGAAAGAAAGAAAAAGAAAGGAAGGAAGGAAGGAAAGAAAAGAACTTAAATATAGTGTTTATATGTTTCAGGAGAGAACAAAAGTAAATGCATGTGTTTAGTTATTTTTTATGCCTCAGCCCTGATTTCATGAAATTTCTAACATCCGATATTATTTTCTTATTTATTTTAATCATTGTTTATTGCCTCTTCCTTCCTACTAGACATATTTTTTCTGTATTGCTCACAGATGTTTCCTTAGTATAAAAGCAGCCTTGGCTCACAGTAGGTGCTCAATACATAGTTGCTGAATGAAGTAATGAATGGATTTGTGACATGTGCTTGTTTTCTTCTCATTTTGTCCCAATTGAGCTCTTTTTAAAAAGGGTGTCTTAGGGCCAGCCCATGGCTCACTCGGGAGAGTGTGGTGCTGATAACACCAAGGCCATGGGTTCAGATCCCTATATAGGGATGGCTGGTTAGCTCACTTTGGAGAGTGTGGTGCTGACAACACCAAGTCAAGGGTTAAGAGCCCTTTACCAGTTATCTTTAAAAAATAAAAAATAAAAAGGGTATCTTATTTTATCTTTATCTAATCTCTTTGAATTTCTATTTGTAAACATTGTAAATGTGCATAACATATTGGTACAGCTGAACATCTATATACTTTACAGATAAACAAACTCAGTTTAAATTGTAAGGAAGCATGATTTAAATCTTGGAGACTATGGACCCCAGATATGCAGCTCCTGGCTGTGCCTCCGCCCTTCCAAATATTCAACAAGCCTCTCTTTTCTGAGTCACTCTTGAACACTGGAAGCATCTATTTTGTACAGAGCAGGTGGAAAGAATTCAGAACCAGTTTAGAGATCGTCCAGCTTCCTTCTCGTCTGCATCACACCCTCTTCTATGCCAGAGGCTGCCCCTTCATGAGAAGAAGCCTGCGAGTGCCCTCACCAAGATTTAGGAAAGTCACCCCTGAGCTGCAAGGTGCCCTAGGGTTCTGCTTGGGAGTCTTTCTCTCCTCCCCCTGCCCCCTTTGGTTGCTCCTGCAATTATTCCCCAGGCTGCTGCCCGCTGTGTCCCACTCATGGACTTGGATCTCCTGTGGGAAGTTCAGGAAGAAGTGGAAGAGAAGGGTCCATGCCATCACCTTGGTTGATAGGCTCCAACTCCTGGGCCTGGGCCTATGGGGGTGTTCATGGCTGGACAGCCTGACTCACTTCTGCTCTTTGCAGGAGATGTGCCTCTCATTAGCTCTTGACTTCTCATTATGTTTGTGTAACTTTAAGCTGTCTCCAAACTTTTCTGGAATGAGGAGATAGTACATGGAATAAGGAGACACAGGTATGAAATCAATACGGCTAGGTAATTTTTCTCTAGCTCTTCATTTGAATTGTATGTGTACATGAATGATGTATTTCATCTAAACCTACCTATATTTTATCTAAATATAAATATGAGAGTACTTCAAAAAGTTCCTGGAAAAATAGAATTAAAAGATAATACAGGAGTGTAGACCAGAGGGTGGAGCAAGACTGCCTATTAGAGTTGTCTGGTGCTTTTTCTACTCCTCTTAAAAAAGAGATCAAAACAACAAACAACTATATTTTGACTGGAATGACTGAAGAACTACACTGCAGAGCGCCAGAGGAGTGACCAAATCCTTGTGGAGCACGGAAAACTGGAAGAGCATCATAGGGAGCAGAGCAAGGCATCCTGCCCCTGCCTTGCTGTCTTCCCCAGGGACTGGCTCAGAGTCAGGTGGAGAGACAGAAAGCTGGAAAAACCCAGCTCTTTCCACTGCTGCCACAAATGCCAGCCACAGAAAAGTCCCACAGTTCTCACAGTTCTCATACCCAGTTTAGAGAGTAGTGGGGAGTTTGTACAGCCACATGGCCTCATAGTAGAAGCCCAGGTAAAGGAATCCCCTCTCCTGACCTAAGCAGCTATGGCACAATGCCATCTTGAAACTGAACCCCCTGCTAAAGTGGGTCCTGCCCGGGGGCCAGTGGGAAACTAACTCCCTCCATCCTGAGGCCCCACCTTGCTGCCCAACTCTGGACCCAATGGCTGGTTTAGCAGTCCTCCACAGGGCTGCCGGACCCTGATTCATCTGTGCAAGCCTGCTCCCTGCTTGACAGAAGATTGGGCAGTGGCTTTGCCTCCTTTGGCGGGCCTCCACAGAGCCGTCTGGTCCTGTTACACCTGCACAGGCCAACTCCACGATGGGCAGTGGCATCCACTCCATTGACAAGCCTTTGCAGAGCCATGTGCCCCCCACCCCCACCCCACCCTGCACCGAGGCTTGTCTGTGTCAAGCCTAAAAGCTGGTCAGGCAGCACACCACATCCTAGGAGAGAAAACCTCATGTGCAAACATGCCTGGTCTGATAGCTGGTCAAGCAGTGAATCTGCACTTCAGAGAGACCTCTAAACAGCCAGTTGGCTCTCTGTGCCTGGCCCAACAACCAGCCTGGAGTCTCTGACCTAGCAAAACAGTGCTAGTGTTGGCACAAACTCTCGCAGACATTGCTGAAGAGGACTACAACCAAAGAAATTGCACAGAGATGACGCTACTGACTCCACCCAAAACCAAAGCCAATGCGGCGTATCCAACAGACACCCTAGGACCCATCAACAGAACAAATAATTTCTAAATAATCCACCCCATAAAATTGGGAAAAACAAATACTCAATTAAATGTACAGATATCAATACAGGGATATAAAAAAAGCAAGGAAACTTGACGCCCCCAAAGGAACACAATAAATCTCCAGTAACAGATAACAAAGAAAATGACAGTTACAAAATGTCTGTAAAGAAATTTCAAATAACTATCTTAAGGAAATTCAATTAGATAAAAGGGAACACAAACAAACAATTTAATGAAATTAGGGAAACAATTCATGATCTGAAAGAGAAATTTAACAAAGAGATAGATGTCACTAAAAAAAAAACAAAAGAGGGCACTTCCAGTCAAGATGGTGGAATAGACGGTCCCCAGCATCACTCTCTCCCACAAAAAGGAATTTAAAACTATAAAAATGTAACATCAGCCAAGCTGGGGCTGCTGGAGCTCAGGTGAAGAGGAGGAGAGACCTACGGAGTTCATGAAGGTGGGAGAAACCACAATGAGAGAAAGAAAAAGCTGCTTTCCATGTTTCGGGCTGCGGCCGCTTTAATGCTGGAGCACATGGAGCAGGAGCCGGCAGAAGCTGCAGCTGTGTCCTTTAGATGGAGTTACTTGGAGGTGGAAGGGGAAAAGAGGAATTTGGTGGCCCCCAGGACAGCAAGACCACTAACAGGGTTCCTGTGGACCCATGCAGGGGCGAGGAGCCAGAAAAGCTAAAAAAGGGAAGCCACTCTGAAGCTGGTGAGTCATCGCAAGGAACCAGTGCAGGGCCCGTCCCATGGGAAGTATTTGGAGCACAGGTGCTGGGTGAGACAGGCCCACCGAGAGAACACTGGGACACAGCATGGACAGCTGATCTGCCCCCCAGTCAGCACAGGATCACTCAGAGGAGACTGGTCAGGAATGCAGAATTGCATGGGTACAGTTTGATGAAAAGATTCAGGCCCAGATCAGAGTTTCTACACAACCCAGGGGCACTGAGTATCTGGAGAGCTGGAAGTACCTATAAGGTCAACCATTAAACCCTGAGCTGCACAGAAAGTCTTCCCTAGGGAAACAGCAGCAAAGCAGCAATTTACCTCAACCACACAGCTCAAGTACTGGTCCCCACAGGAAGTTCCCCTGTTTTAGAAGCAAGCAAAGGACAAAAACTTAGTTCCGGCCTAGGCACACCATTAATGCCTTGGGGCCCACCAGGGGACATGAGGTATGGAGCCAGAGGCAGGACCCCCAAAACCACACACACCGCCACCCAGGAACCTGAGGATTGGAGCCAAGGACCAGACCCCACTCCCATATACAGGCATACTACCAATGCCTAGGGGCTTTCCCAGGGACCCGGAGCTAGCAACCAGGGACCGGACCCCTTCCCACAACCAGGCATGCCATGACAGTGCCTTGGGGAATGCCTGGGGACCCAAGGCATGGAGAATGGGACCAGACCCCCCTCCCACAAACAGGCATGCCAGGTCAGTGCATCAGGGCCTGCCCAGGGGCCCAAGGCATGGAGAAAGGGACCAAACCTCCCTCCCACAACCAGGCACACCTTGCCAGCACCTTGGGTCCTGACCAGGGACCCAGGGAATGTAGAAGGGGATCAGACCCCCCTCCTAAACCAGGCACACCTTACCAGCACCTTGGGGCCTGCCTAGGGACCTGGGGTAAGGAGCTGGGGACCGGAACCCCCACACGACCAGGCATGCTGGGATAGCACATCAGGGCCCTTCCCTGGGACCCAGGGCATGGAGAAGGGGACTGGCCCCCCCCCACAACCAGGCATGCTGCACCAGCTCTTTGGGGCCTGCCCAAGGGCCCAAGGCATGGAGAAGGGGACTGAACCTCCCTCCCACAACCAGGCACACCTCACCAGTGCCTCGGGTCTCACCTGAGGACCTGGGGAATGGAGAAGGACACTGGACCCCCTTCCACAACCAGGCACACCATGCCAGTGCCTCTGGACTCACCTGGGGACATGGGGTATGGAGCTGGGGATTGGACCCCCCTCCCACAACTAGGCACACTGTGCCAGTGCCTCGGGGCTTGCTTGGGGACCTGGGGTATGGAGAAGGGGACTGGACCCCCCCTCCCACAAGCAGGCACACCATGCCAGTGCCTCGGGGCCCACCCTGGGACCCAGGTCATGGAGAAGGGGAGTGGATCCCCCTCCTACCACCAGGCACACCACACCAGTGCCTTGGGGCCTGCTGTGGACCTGAGGCATGGAGAAGGGGACTGAAACCTCCTCCCACAACCAGGCACCTCATGCCAGCACCTTGGGGCCCAACTGGGGACCCGGGGTATGGAGCCAAGGACCGGACCACCCCTCCCACAACCAGGCATCCTGCACCAGCACCTTGGGGCCTGTGCTGGGACCCAGCACATGGAGAACGAAACTGGACCCCCCTCCCACAATCAGGCACCCCATGCTAGTGCCCTGGGGCCCACACAGGTACCCAGGGTATGGATCCAGGGACCAGACGCCCCTCCCACCACTAGGCACCATGTGCCAGCACCTTGGGGCCTGCCCTGACACCTGGGGCATGGATGAGGGGACTGGTTCCCCCTCCCACAACCAGGCACACTGTGCCAGTGCCTCGAGGCCCACCTAGGGACCCAGGGTAAGGAGCTGGGGACTGGATCCCCCCTCCCACAACCAGGCACACTGTGCCAGCACCTCAGGACCCACTCAGGGACCTGGGGCATGGAACTGGGGATCTGACACTCTGCACAACCAGGCACACTGCCAGCACCATGGAGCAGACCAAAAACATCTCCTCCATGTGGGTGGCCCACCGCAGCCACTATGATAACCATGGCTGCCATGAAGGCAGCTAGATGCCACAACCACCACACAGATGATCCACCAGCCATTGGAGTGAGATGACACAAGGAGAGTCACCAGCAGAGATAAAGAAAGGAGGAGGATGTCTGTCTCCACAGAGCCCATTTCATAGTGACGGAAGAGACATCTGCTCTACGATAGTATTGGGGGACCTGAACACACTTCTCAGCATTGGACAGATCATCTGGGCAGCAAATCAACGGAGTAACTATTATTCTTTCAGAGGAAGAGAAGAAATCTAGGGTGATTAGAGGGGGGGAGAGAAAGGGGGGTGGGGAGGGATAGGACAAGGGGCACAAAGAATAATTACAATTTGTAACAATATATGTTAGTAATATTGATTTGATCAACATATCTCAATGTTGAACCCCCAAAATATGCATAATCAATTTTGATTCAATAAAAATTTTAAATAAAGAGCAACAACAACAACAGAAAAAAAAAACAAAAGAGAAATCTTGGAGATGAAGAATTCATGAATGAAATAAAAATACAATTGAGAACTACAACAACAGACTAGATCAAGAAGAAGAGAGAATTTCTGAACTTGAAGACAGATCTTTTGAAATAACCCAGTCAGAGGGGAAAAAGAGGGGAAAAAAGAAATAAGAATTTTAAAAGAATGAAGGAAGACTATGAGATTTATTGTACACAATCAAGCAAATAAATGTTTGAAAAATAAGTGTTCCACAAGAAGAAGAGATGGAGAAAGGCACAAGAACCATATCTTATGAAATAGTAGCTGAAAACTTTCAAATTATTGGAAGAGATAAGGACATTCAGGTTAGGAAGCTCAAAGATTCCGAATTAGATTCAACTTCAAAAGATCCTCTCCAAGGCACATCATAATCAAACTGTCAAAAGTCAAACACAAAGAGAGAATTCTAAAATTTGTTAGAGAAAAGTATCAAGTCATATATAAGGGAATTCCTACTAGACTATCACCACGTTTCTCAACATAAACCTTGCAGACTGGGAGAAAATGGAATGATATTTTCAAAGTCCTGAAAGAAAAAAACTCAGCCAAGAATATTTTACCTAGCAAAGCTATCCTTTAGAAATGACAGAGAAATAAAGACCTTCCCAGACAAGCAGAAGCTGAGAGTTCATCAATACTAGACCAGCCTGATGACAAAGTCTTAAGGGAGTGCTACAACTGGAAATGAAATGATGAGAAGTACTATCATGAAAACAGTAGAAAATACAAAACTCACCAGATATTATAAATTCATAATTCAAACTTAGAGGTAAATTCATAATTTAAATTCAGAATACCCCAGTGATGTAATGGTGCTTCATAAATCCTTCAAGCCTCTAGTATGAAGGTTCAAAGTCAAAATGGTCAAAAAACAAAAACAGCTACTATTACTGGCTAAGGAATATACAATAGATACAAACATAAATTAAGGTAATGAAAATATAAATTGTCAGGAGGAGGGGAGATCTCAAGTATTTTCATGTGACCAAAGTTAAGTTGTTATCTGCTTAAAATAGCGATAGTCCCAAGATAACAACAACAACAACAACAACAAAAATGCAGCAAATACACAAATGAGAAAGAGAAAGAAACCAAAGCTTAGAACCACAGACAACCACCAATCTTCAGAGGTCAATAACAAGAGAAAAGAAACTAGGGATTTACAAAACAACCCGAAAACAATTAAGAAAAAGGCAGGGATAAGTTCTCACATATCAGTAACAACCCTGAATGCAAATGTATTGAACACTCCAATTAAAAGACATAGAGTAGGTAAATTGATAAGAAAATAATAATAGAGGCTTCATCATTTTGCATTCCCACCAACAGTGTATGGAAAATGGTACAGAGTTTCCTCAAACAATTGCAGATAGACCTACCATATGACCCATCTATCCCACTGCTGGGAATATACCCAGAGGAATGGAAACCATCAAGTCGAAGGTATACCTGTTCTCCAATGTTCATTGCAGCACTCTTTACAATACCTAAGAGTTGGTGCCAGCCCAGATGTCCATCATCAGATGAGTAGATATGGAAAATGTGGTATATCTACACAGTGGAATACTACTCTGCTATAAAAAAGAATGAAATACCGCCATTTGCAGCAACATGGTTGGACCTAGAGAGAATTACATTAAGTGAAATGAGTCAGGCATGGAAAGAGAAATATCACATGTTCTCACTTATTTGTGGGAGCCAAAATAAATAAATAAATAAATACACAAATAAACTGAGAGGAGGAGGGAAGAATACACAACAATTACAATTCCTTGAAATTGATATGACAAGTGAACAGATATGAGGTTGTTGGGAGGGAGGGGGGAGAGGAAGGAGGGAGGGAGGGAGGTTTTGGCAATGGGCCACAATAATGAACCACATTGTATATTGACAAAATAAAATAAAATTAAAGAAAATAATAAGAGCCAATGACATGCTGCCAACAAGAGACTCATCTAACTATTAAAGATAAACATAGACTGAAAGTGAAGGGCTGGAAAAAGATACTACATGCAAATGGAAAATAAAAGTGGGCAGAAGTAGCCATATTTATATCAGTTGAAATACATTTTAAATAATAAAGTGTAAAAAGAGAAAAGAAGGTCACTATCAAATGATAAAGAGATCCATTCAACAAGTGTATACAGCAATTGTTAATATATATATATTCAACACTGGAGCACCCAGATATATAAAGCAAATATTATTAGACCTAAGGGCAGAGACAGATAGCAATTCAATAAAAGTAGGGGACTTCAACACCCCACTTTCAAAACTGGAAAGATCATCTAGAAGGAAAATAAAGAAACATCTGACTCACACTGCACCATAGATCAAATGGACCTTACAGACATTTACAGAACATTCCATCCAACAGCTTCAGAATACATATTTTTCTCAGCCGTACATGGAACATTTTCCAGGATAGATCAAATATTAGGGCAAAAAAGCCAAAAAATACACAAAAAACAAGTCTAAACAAATTGAAAAAGATAGAGATTATGTCACGTACCTTTTCTGATCACTATGGTATAAAACTAGAACTCAACAAGAAAAACTTCAGAAACTTTACAAGTACATGGAAATTAAAAAACATGCTCCTAAACAACAAATGAGTTAATGAAGAAATTAAAAGGGAAATATAAAAATTCCTTGAGACAAACAAGAATGGAGACACATCATACCAAAACCTGTAGGACATGGAAAAAAAAGCAGTCCTATAAGGAATGTTTATATCAATAAATGCCAACATCAAAAAAGGAGAAAGATTTCTCATAAATAACCTAACATTGCACCTAAAGGAACTAGAAAAACAACAACAAACTAAATCCAATATAGGCAGAGAAAAGAAATAATAAAGCTCAGAGCAGAAATAAATGAAATGACTCAAATAAATAAAATCAGACTTAAAAATGCAGACATTACAAGTGATACCACAGAAATACAAAGGATAAGAGACTGTTACGAACAACTATATGCCAAAAAATTTCATAACATAGAATAAATGGATAAATTCCTGGACAAATACAATCTGCCAAGATTAAATTATGAAGAAATAGAAAATGTGAACAAACCAATAACAAGTGAGGAAATTGAATCAGTAATAAAAAGTCATCCATTAAAGAAAAGCCCAGGAATTGATGGCTTCACTGCTGAATTTTACCAAACATTTAAAGAAGAACTGATACCAATTATCTTCAGATTATTCCAAAAATTGAAGAGGAGAGAATACTACCCAACTCATTTTATTAAGTCAGCATTACTCTGATCCAAAATCAGACAAGGACACCAACACAAAAAGAAAGTTATAGGACAATATCCCTGAGAAACATAGATGGAAAAATTCTCAACCAGATACTAGCAAATCGAATCCAACAGCACATTAATATCATTCACTGTGATCAACTGAGATTTATCCCGAGGATGCAAGGATGGTTTAATATATGCAAATCAATAAAGGTGATAAACCACATTAACAGAAAGAAAGACAAACACCATACAATCCTTTCAACTGATGCAGAAAAATCATTTGATAAAATGCAGCACTCCTTCATGATAAACACTCTTAATAAACTAGATATGGAAGGTATGTACCTCAATACAGTAAAGGCCATATATGACAAACGCACAGCCAATATCATACTAAATGGGGAAAAGCTGAAAGTTTTTCCCCTTAGATGAGGAACAAGACAAGGATGCCCACTTTTCACCACTTCTATTCGACATAGTACAGGAATTCCTAGCCAGAGCAATAAGACAAGAGAAAGAAAAGAAAAAAAAAAAAAGCATCCAAATTGGAAAGGAGAAAGTCAAACTATCCCTGTTTACAGGTGACATGATATTATGTGTAGAAAACCTTAAAGACTCCACCAAAACACTGTTAGAACTAATAAACAAATTTGGTAAAATTCAGGATACAAAATCAACATACAAAAGTCAGTAGCATTTCTATATACTAATAGTAAACTATCTGAAAAAGAAATCAAGAACATAATTTCTTTTACAATAACTACAAAAGAAAAAAATACTTAGGAATAAACTTGGCCAAGGAAGTAAAAGACCTCTACAATGAAAACTATAAAAGTTTGAAGAAAGAAATTGAAGAGGACCCAAATAAATGGAAAGATACCTTGTGTTCATGGATTGGAAAGATTAATTTTGTTAAAATGGCCTTTCTACCCAAAGTGATCTACAGATTTAATGCAATCCCTATCAAAATACCAATGACATTCTTCCCAGAAAAGATAAAACCATACTAAAATTCATATGGAACCAAAAAAGATCCTGAATAGCCAAAGCAATCCTGGAAAAAACAAACAAAGCTGGAAGCATCACACAACCTGACTTCAAAGTATGTTACAAACCTATAGTAACCTATGGAACAGAATAGACCAATGGAACAGAATAGAGAACTAAGAAGTAAATTAACGCTACAGCCAACCATTCTTTGACAAAGGTGCCAAGTATGCATATTGGAGAAAAGATAGTCTCTTCAATAAATGGTTCTGAGAAAACTAGATATCCATATACAGGAGAATGAGCCTAGACCCTTACCTCTCACCATATATACAAATCAACTCAAAATGGATTAGAGTTAAGCGTAAAATCTGAAACTATGAAACTACCAGAAACACAGGGGAAACAATCAACAACATCAGGCTGGGCAAGGATATTCTAAATAAGACTTCAAATGCACAAGCAATAAAAGCAAAAATAGACAAGTGGGATTACATCAAACAAAAAGCTTTTGCACATCAGAGGGAAGAGACAACCCACAGAATGGGAGAAAGTATTTGCAACGATATATCTGGCAAGGGGTAAATATCAAGAATATGAAAGGAACTTAACAGCAAAAAATAAATAGCCCAACTGAGAAATAGGCAAAGGATCTTAATAGACACTGCTCAAAAGAAGACGTACATTGGGCAACAGGCATATGAAAAAATACTCGATATCACTGATTATCAGGGAAATGCAAATTAAAGCCACAAAGAGATACCATCTCACCCCAGCTCAAATGGCTATTATCAAGAAGGCAAAAGAAAACAAGTGTTGGTGAGGATATGGAGAAAGGGGGAAACTTGCACAGTGTTGGCAGGAGTGCAAACTAATAAAGCCATTATGGAAAACAGTATGGAGGTTTCTCAAAAAATTAAAAATAGAGCTACCATTTGATCCAGCAGTCTCACTACAGCAAAGGAAATAAAGTCAGTATGTCAGAAGTATTTGAACTCCCGTGTTCACTGCAGCACACTTTACAATAGCCAAGATATGGAATCAACCTAAGTGTCCTACAATGAGTGAATAGATAAAAAAAAAAAAGGTGGGGGGGGCAGCATGTATACACAATGGACTACTCCTCAGCCATAAAAAAGAATGAAATCCTGTCATTTATGGCAGCACGGATGGACTCAGAGGAAATTATGTTAAGTCAAGTAAGCCAGGCACAGAAAGACAAATACCACATGATCTCACTCACATGTGGAATCTGAAATAAAAGTTGATAGTATAGAGGCAGAGAGTAGAACAGTGGTTACCTAGCTCCCTAGTGGAGACTAGGACGGGTGGAGGGAAAGCAGGGAAAGCTTGGCCAATGGGTACAAAATTACTGTTAGATAGGAGAAATAAGCTCTGGTGCTCTATGGCACAGTAGGGTGACTGTGGTTAACAGTTCAGGTTTGTATATTACATAAAAGCTAGAGGAGAGGCTTTTGAATGTTTTCACCACAAAGAAATGGTAAGTGCATAAGGCGATTGATACTTCAACTATCCTAACCCTATTATTATACAACATATACATGTATCAAAAGATCAGATTTTGCTCCATAAGTATGTACAATTACAACGTGTCCATTCAAATTTTAAAAAAATTTTTTAAGATAATAGAAATCTCTACACGAACTTTTTGAAGTACCTTGTATATTTAGACTTAGAGCAAATACATCATATATGTACACAATTCAAATATACATATACATACATATACACATATATATTTTTCTTTTTTCTAGCTCTTTTCACTTAAAAGTTCTGGAAATTATGACAAACTCAATAGCACTCCTAGCATCCAGATTATAGTTTTTAAATCCCATCCATCCATCTAAAGGAAACAAGGGTTCCATAAAGAAAACAGTTATTTTCAGGTTTGGAGGGAAAAATGTGAATGTTGAGCCTGGAACATTTTGACATACCAGAAAGCAGGGAAGTTTCCCATAGTGAGAAACTATTCCTTCCAAAATATCTAACTTAAAATGGGTGGTTGTGGGAGGAACAGAAAGAGAGAGGGAAAGAGTGTGAAAGGGAGAGGCAGAGGGATAGAGAAAAAAGAGGAAAGAAATACAGATTAAAAGAGACTAATCACAATGTATGGTCTTATTTGGATTTTGGTTTAATTAAACAAACTAAAGCATTTATAAGACATTTTTGGAAATATAAATGCTGAATAATTGATGATATCAAGGAATTGTTTTTGTTTTAGGTGTGATGATGGTTATTTATTTGTATTTCTACAAGAGTGCTAATCATTTTTAGAGACGAATACTCAAATATCTAAAGATGGAATGCTGTCACCATCTGGTATTTGCTTCAGGTTAATCCAGGAGAGGAAGCAATAATCCACAGGGGTATGTGTGAACAAGACTTGCCATGAGCAGATCATTGTCGGATGTGGAAGAAAAATACTTAGGGATTATTTTCTCTACTTTTCTATAGGTTTTAATTTTCCCATAAGAAAAGATCAAAGCCTCCTCCAAGACTTAGCTCGTGTAGTGCTGCCTTTATTTCTGTCTCCACATGGGTGTGGTTCTCTTTGTGCGTTTGCTTTGTCATGTCTCCCTGCAGACCAGCTTCCTCTTCACCGGTAGGCACACGGCCACATTAGTCCTGGCTTTACATGGTCCCTCAGTTCAAGAGTCCTATAGCAACTAACAGGTGTCTCTGTATCCGAATTCCAAATTCCTTGGAGAAAAAATATGATTAGCCCAGTTTGGGTCAAGTGTCCAATTACCTGTGGCCAGGGGAAAGGGCATGACTGTCCACTCAGCAGGTACTAAGGGAGAAGACTTTCTGCCTCAGGCAGCACTTTCTAGCTAGTGTGCCACAGGCTACAGACGTGCCATGCTCAGAGTCCCCCTAGGGTCACTAAGCAGGACTTGTAGTGATTTAAGCCCCCATGTGAATTGCCTTCAGCCATGAATAGACTCATGCATTTACCCCAGGGTGTCATACACAGCCTATTATCTTCTGTGTGTTTCGTGGCAAGAGAAAGATGGGGAAGCATGGAACTAGAGAGGTGGGCAGGGTGCGGGTTGTAGGCAGATTTCAGAAAAGTTATCTGCAATATAAAACAAACTTCCAGGTTACATCTGTGGTAAATGGGGAAGCTGGAACCTAACCAAGGTTGGTTCAAAAGCTTCTGATGCTAAATAACACTGCATGGCCTCAACCAACTATTTAGCATGATTTTGTTAAGTATTGCCAATATCCACAGATTCTGAAAAGAGGGCATGTGCTACTTGAGCATTGGAGTTTGCAGAGTGACACAATTTGGGTTCCCCAGGAAGCAGACTCTGAGCCAGAGAATAGCGTGCAGGGGGTTATTAGGAGTGTTCTTAGGATCGACACTTGCAGAAGGGAAGGGAAGGGAGGGAGGGAGGAGACGCAGGACTGTGCAGAGAGAGAAGCTGGGCAGTGATGCAGTCCCAACAAAAGCCTCAGTCAGCCCCATGGGGAACTGTGGCACTAGAATGTCCCTTCGAGTAGTCCTGAATGGGGGGCAAGACATTGGAATGTCTTCGTCAATCATTTTAAAGTCAATTTTTGTTTTAGAAAAGGTGAGATTTATCCAGAGTTGACGCTACCCTTTCTGCAGTGAGCTAAGGAAGGTATAGTTGGGCTCTGTGCTCAAAGGGGAAAGGGAAATTCAGACCTGGGTGGTGCAGATCATACTGGATTTGATGGAATTAAACAGGAACATGCTCCTGGGCTCCTGCAGCCCAGAGACTGGTTAAGGGGTCACACAGCTATGACTCGGTGCCACATTTTGCCAGTATAGGCAGGAGAGCGCTGCGGGGTGGAGAGTGGCTGGCTGTATCTCTGACAGGAGGATCCTGGGGCGCCCAAGCAAGGCCGGCAGAGAGCATACATCTTCCTTAGAGATTTTTCATTCTTGAGAAAAAACGATCATCCAATTGCCTCAAGGAAAGAGACACTAGCAGTTTTCTCCTTCACAATATCTTTGCCCTTTTTTGTGCCTCTGCTGGCTGAGATCCTCCTGCATTTTACTGTCAGTTGGCCACCTGGTCCCAGACCACAGCTTCCACCTTCCACTGGTCTTGCTTCGCCATCCTGGCTCCAGCTTCCTTCAGACCGCTGTGGTGGCCCAGCTCTCTCTTCCCCACCGGTCATCCCTCAACTCTCCAGGCTATAGAGCCAGACTGTCCTTTAGCAAGACTTACCAAGGGCAGAAAAACCAAGCTTAAAACTGGATACCAGCTATGAGTCTCCCAGGCTAGGATTCTCCACATGGGTGTTGCAGGATCTGGCTTACTTGCCCTTGAAGGAAATACCCTGTGTGGAATCTACATGGTTCCAACTCCTTGGAGTCCCAGGGAAAGGAAAAAGGCCAATTTCATTCTCATCTCCAGTCTCAGCCCTGCTCCCAAGTAAAATTTAATTTGAAAATGTGCCATTATATCTACAATAAAGACAATTTTTTAATACTATGTCAATTGACAATTTTGTAATACATGAGCATAGTATGACTCAAAACTACGTCATGAAGTTCTGCCTCATACTGTCTTCAGTGTCTCCTTTCTTGAATAGAATCTTGGCTTTACCTTTTTGTAACACAAAGGTACTTGAAGCTATTGTTTACGAAACAGAGGAGCAATCTGCTAACAAAGATGAATCCAGACTTGCACAGTTGAAATGTAGAAAATCACTAATTGTTTCTCCAGCAGCACTCTACTCCCATCCCCTCAAGCCACGCTCCCATCAGGTTTTAGGTTTCACCATTTTAGTTGGATCCAGTGACAACTAAAGTTCTGCATTACATGTGTAACTCAATTTTCTGGTAATCTCTCCTCCCACGTATCTTCTTTGAGGGACACAGCCTTCTGAGATTCGTGGGTGAAGCAGGCGAGAGGCACAGAACTAAGAGGACGTCTACCCTGCACCGTCACTGGCTGAAGCGTCTCTGACTCACCAGGTTCCTCACAGCGGCCTTCACGTCCTTGTTCCTCAGGCTGTAGATGATGGGGTTCAGCATGGGGGTCACCACCCCATAGAAGAGGGAGATGAGTTTGCCTGGAAGGTCCTGCTTGTCTGTCCCCTGTGGGTCCTTAGACTTGGGCTTCCCATACATGAAGAGGATGGTCCCGTAGAAGACGACCACGACTGTGAGGTGAGCGGAGCAGGTGGAGAAGGCCTTCTTCCTGCCCTCAGCAGAGGGGATCCTCAGGATGGTGGCAACGATAAAGACATAGGAGACAAAGATGAACAGGACAGGGACTGCCAGAAAGATCACATTCGTCACCCCCATGCTGATCACATTGATGGAGATGTCAGCACAGGCCAACTTCAGGACAGCCAGGATCTCACAGGTGAAGTGGTTGATGATGTTGTCCCCACAGAAGGGCAGCCTCATTGCAAGGGACGTTTGAACCATGGAGGCAGCACTTCCAGCCACCCAGGAGCTGACAGCCATGGGCACGTAGGCAGCCTTGCTCATGACCACGGGGTACCTCAGGGGGTTGCAGATGGCCACGTAGCGATCAAATGCCATCATGCCCAGGAGCACACACTCTGTGGCTCCCATGGCGAAGGACAGGAACATCTGCACAGCACAGGCTGAGGAGGGGATGGTTTTCCTGGGGGTCAGGAAGCTGTCAAGAATGAGGGGGACTGAGGAGGTCGTGTAGCAGATGTCCAGGAAGGAGAGGTTCCCCAGGAAGAAGTACATGGGCGTGTGCAGGCGGGAGTCAGACACAGTCACCAGGACGAGGACCCCGTTGCCCAGCAAGATCACCAGGTACATCAGCAGGATGAGCACAAAGAATGTTTTCTCCAGCTTTGGGTGGGCTGAGAGCCCCAGGAGAACAAACTCCGTTACAGAGGCTGTCTGGTTGGCACTTTCCATGGTGTGTATCTTCTGTCCACTGAAGAAAATACTCAGAAGTCCGAATTCAATATTCTTTGCTTTGCAAAGTGCCAGGGCATCTGGTCTGGAGTCCCAGTCTGGCTGAGTGATTAAAAACAGTTCTGAAAGCCCACAATATCTATTTCTTTCCAAGAAAAAGGAGGAACAAAATCAGAAAATATTTTGGGACCATTGGATACCAAATTTACAATGTTTAAAATGATGACTGATAATTTAATGTGTTTGATCAGATACAAAGACACATAATACATTCATGTTATTAGTGCTACATCCTAGATGGTGAGTCATCTCATTAAACTTTGATCAGAAAAGTGACTATGAGTTTACTCCATGTTCTCCCCACTTTGTGTCAGATACTAGTAACACAATTAGTTGTGGACCTTATAATGAATTCTCTCCAGATCATTCATAAAGAAAACATACTCCTGTTGTTCCCAAGATCTTTCTTATGACCAGCCCCAGGGCTTCCTATGCATCCATTCCTCCATCCACCCACTGTGTCTGAACATCCATCCACCAAACTACTTGTTGATCCACTACAGTATGTGGTATGACAATTTCTGTGAGGAACAGATGTGACCCATGGCCCAGGCTTCAGTGGGCTCACAACCTGGCAGGAGGGAGAAGTAGGATTCAGGAGAGGCCAGAGTAGCCAAAAGGGCAAATCTAGGTATTAGTGGGAACAGGGACCGTAGAAGCTCCCGTGGTGATATGGGATTCAGCTGGGTCTTTAAGGGCAAGAGGAGACTGGACCTGGAGAGATGCAAGAAAAAGGAGGGAGGTTTCCAAGGTAACTCTATGCTCTGGAAATTCTGATATGTACTGTGGTGAGTGCTTATAATTTTACACTGCTTTGGCATTCATTTTTAAATATAAGTTTAAGTTTTCATTCCTGAAGCAGGACTCAGTCACCCTGATACAGTTTCCAGTTCTATGCTCCACCCAGATGGCTCCAGGCGGTGGCCAGAAATGAAGACTTAAAGGTGTCTCTTCCACCTAGCAGGAGGGACTCCCAGCTTTCCCACAGCTTCCTTTAAATGAACATAAAGTCAGACATTTGACCACCTCTTAGTCACAGTGTAACCTCCTGGAACTAGTGCCTGCTTGCTTTAAACCCAGCAATTAAAGCTCCCCAGGAAAGCTGTTTGGATAATGCTATGGACCCACTAAAGGTGTTGGCCCACGGGTCCCCTGTCCTGCTATCCTCGCCTGCGTTCCCTGATCTCTGTGTGTATGTGGCCCTCTCGGGTTGTGCCGTGTATGCCCCAGGGTCTGTAAGCACTAAAACTCTTGAACTTTCCCATTGTGATTGTGTTATTGAAGCCTTGCCCCAATCCAATCCCTGAAGGCAGGAAAACGCTGAAGGGACCCACGCAGGTAGATCCCTGCCAGTGCTCTTTGTCCAGGCCTCTTAGCTGCTAAGGACAGCAGTTACCAGCTAAGAGGAAAGAGTTTCATTCAAGATATCTCCCTAATAGTCCAAGAAGATAAACGGAGGACTTGCCCCAGAAACCCATCGTGATTCAAAACTTTTGGAAATCCAGTTCTCTGGGGTGACTAAAGCAGTGCTTTTCTTATCATTCTGCTGGCTCTCCTTCCCTCTGGGTGAGTATCCATACAGGAATCAGTCACATAATATTCCTTGAGGCTTTTGGCTCCGCTGCTACGTATGTCACCCAGACTTAGAGCCGGCCACTGGCTATGCTCCCCAAATAGCTTAATCCAACTGTATTAGTCCGTTTTGTGTTGCTTGTAACAAAATACACAGAACTGGGTGATTTATAAAGAAAATGAAATTTATTGCTTACAGTTTCTGAGGCTGGGAAGTCCAAAGTCCATCTGGTGGTGGCAACAGTGACACAGCAGTCTCACATTGCAAGATGGTGGAAGCAGAGAGAGCAGAGCAGAGAGAAAGACAGACTCTCCTCTTCTTTTAAAGCCCTCAGAACCATGCCGCTGACCACCATTTTTAATCCATTCACTACTGCATGGTCCTACAATCCAACCACCTCTTCAAGGTTCCACCTTACAATTACCATAATAGAATCTCCCACCCTCTTAACAGTCACAGTGGGGGGAAGACAACTCAAGCTTCAGGGAGCTTTGGGGGGACATAATTCAATCCACTGCACCAACCTTCTCCCCATTCTAGATCCTCTTCTGCACATCACTGGCGCATGGCTTTTCAGTCTCAGCTTGATCTCTTCTAGTGATGAAGAGCTCATTACATTCCCAAACAGTCTGCTGCATGTATGCAGAGCTCTGGAGTGTCAGAAAATTCTCCATACTGAACCAAGCAAGCAGCTTTCTGAGGTTCTCTCATTCATATGCTGGTAGTGACTCAGCCCCCTTCTGGGATTGCCTGTTTGTGGAAAAGTCATCAGAACAGGCTCTGAAGCCATGGGATCATCTCATTTCTGGGGAGTCCCTGAAGTTAGGTGAGTCCCTGACCTAAGACTGAAAAGTTTCATAGGCTTCTTGCCATCTAGATTTTTCTGACCCAAGAACAGTCTTTATGATACCACCGAAATTGCTTCATTTCTTCCCTTCTCAAGCCCCCATCCCTTTGGAAAATCAAATCAGAAGCTGAAATGTTACTGTGCTAATAAAAGGTTGAGTATTACTCTTTTAAGAACCCTCACTTACCTTTATCAGAAACCCACTGAGAAAGGGTCCCTATGGCTTAGGAACACAATGTGGGCCAGAAATAGCAACACCAGTTTGGAATGCCCTGGCTGAGATGACCACCTCTGATTTGAAGAAAGGAGTCAACACCAGTTCTTCCCACTCTTAGTTCTATGTTTTAGGCAAAATCTCCAAATGAACCATTAGTACGTATAAAGGCAATTTGAAATCAGTGCTGCGATGGGGACTATTGTTCTCCCTGAAGTGATTAAAGTTTGGAAATGGAATCATACAAAGTCAGAAAACTTTTTATACTCCTGGGACAATGTCCCTAAGATCTAATTATGCTTCAAGCACTCCAGGAAGACTTCTTTTTCTCCTTCTTTTGATCCCATTGGAGCTTTCCACACTTAAACCACTAAAGAACATCAGGGGAAGCTTTTCCATGTCCTTCTTGAATTTCTGCAAACTTGAAAATGCTAAAAATTCTTGAAAAGAAGTTATGGAACTAAAAATTATTTAGAAATGCTCTCTGTCCATGGCATTATGAAAATAGCAGCTGTGGCACATTGATTCTAAATCAAGTGCTCAAGGGCATATCGTGGACACTTAAGGGACCTGCCATGTAGGACCCTGGGGAGACTTCAAGGAGGAGACAGTTTCTGGCTAGACCTTGAATCATGGAGGAGAATTTACACATGAAGAGACAGGCAAGGGATGGGAGGAAGGGGAAGACCATCTTGGGGACAGAGCTTGGCACAAGTCTTGGGCTTGCATATTTCTTCCATAGCTTCAACAAGTCATTTGTTTGAAGAGCATCATGGAACAGGAGGTATAGTACAGAGTGCAGAGAGGACATTCTATGTTGGTGGAATCTGGAGTGTGGTAGGCAGCATCTAAGATGGCCCTGGTGATTCTTTCCTCCTGGTATTCATGGCCTTGTGCAACCCTCTCCTCTTGATATACTCCCTTGCTGACTTTGATGAAACAAACAGGCTGATTGGAGAGACAAATGCGGCAAGGAACTGAGGTAGGTCTCTGGCCAACAGCCTGTGAAGAACTGAGGTCCTTAAGGCACTGAGTCCTGTCAACCAAGTAAGTGAGCTTGAAAGCTAGGTCAGTTGAACCTTCATATGAGATCCCAGCTCTAGCCAACGCCTTCATCGCAGCCTTGTGAGAGGGGACCCAGCAAATCTATGATCAAATCTTGACCCACAAAAACTGTGAGATAATACATGTGTGTTGTTTTAAGCCACTTAGTTTTTTGAGTAGTTTATTATGCAACAATAAATAACTAATGCATAGAGTATGGTGATGAGCTGTGAGAAAGAAGCCAGGGAAAGAAGGAGGTGACACCTCTAGAAAGTGGCCCAGTGAAGGGGAGCCCTCTGCTTCCTCAGAAGTCTGCCCTATTGCCAGAGGACACTGGTGGTCAGAAGGTTCTTCCTTATTCTGGACCCAAACCTGCCTGTTTCCCTGCACCTCTATCCTGGGTCTTAGCTCAGCCCCCGGCCACACAGGACACTATTGCCTCCTCTTTTGTATATCAGCCTGTCAGAGACAGAAAGACAGTAAATCATCATAGATATACTCAGTTACACTGCAGATATGACCCTGAACCAAGCACAACACTCCTTCTACTGCCTGCTCTGAACACTGTGTTCCTGTCAATGTGTCAGAGATCCCTTTGGCTTGCCTGGCAAAGGACCATCTCTTCCAGGAAACTTTCCTTGGCAACTCCTGCCCACAGAACTCTCCTTCCTCTCAACTTTAAAAGCTTCATTCTCTGGGATGTCCAGTTTTGTTCTGAACTTTGGAAATCGGTTTGTCTTATTTATTTTCTCTGTGTGTCCATGTGCATAGCTCTATTCACACATCCGTGTGCATAATAAGTGGTTGTGTACCTCTTTTTCTCTTCATCCCCAAGGATCTGGTAATATCTATTCACAAGATCAAATACCAATAGGCTTCCCAGGAAATCATGAACTTGATGTTCTAATACCCCTTTGTCTAACTGATATTCCAGAATTCACTCACATTCTAATATTTTCCTTCTGGACGGAAACTCAGTGGTGATATTGTCAATAGTTCTTTTAACTATGTCCCTCATTTTTCCATAGAAGAGTTATTCTTTATGACCACAGTGGCAAGAAAGAGGAATCAAAATGGTGAATAGTGAGCTCAGTTTCCTGGGCTTACTCCATATCTCATTCCTGAACTGAAAACACTTTGCTGTCATGGAGAGCTTCTTCCTCATTTCCTCTTTTCATTCTGTGACTACTGACAGGAATCTCTAGAATCATACTCGTTGGGTCCACAGTAAATTCTGATGTCTTAGGTGATCCCTGCAGAATAGTTGAGCTTTGAGAAACAGCCTCATGTTCACTCTCTCCTTCCTCTTAGGAGCCTCAGTGATGGAGATCATTGCTCCCTGAAAGCTTCCTGAATTGATGGAGTAAGAAGAAGAAAAGATTTGTTCCAATTAGGACTGTTATATCAGATATTGACAGATCGGCTAGAATTCTGCTTATCTTTTATAGAGAGGAATTTTGTACCTTTAAATAAATAAATAAATAAATAAATAAATATGTGTATATCAGAACTCTTGGAAGACTCTACCAGCTCTAAAACATTTTTTTTTTCAGTACAGTATGTTCATTGACTTCCCTCCCAAACATCTCTTTATTCTTTGATACCTGCCTTGGTGAACACCATGCAGTATGGAGAGTCCTCCCAGTTCTACCCACAACACCACTCAAGGACATCCCAAGGACCAAGCGTGCTTAAGGGAATAATTCTTTGATATTGACTTTCTATCCTGATCACTGATTAATTTCCAAAGTCACTGAGACGATGGCATGTATAAACAGTAATTTGCTGAATGCATAAATATATGATGGAACTGTCTGTACCATTGATCCAAGTGGCACAGGAAGTCTTGGGCCCTCAGATGACCTGTGGGGGAGAGGAGCAAAGAAAAACTAACCAAATATAAGAGCAAGCCACCAATAGAACACAGCTTCCTTTTGTGTTAAGGTTGATGGAAAGCTTACTAGATGACCACTTTCTAGAAGAGGCCTGACCTGGAAAGAAGTTAGGTTCAGGTCTGTTGGTCAGGTAAAACACAGAGAAGGCAAAAAATCTGAAAATCTGGAGGAAATGGATAAATTTTTGGACACACACAAACTACCAAGACTGAGCCAAGAAGACATAGAATATCTGAACAGACCAATAACAATCAAAAAGATTGAAGCTGTTATCAGCAGTATCCCAACAGAAGAAAGCCCAGGACTGGATGGCTTCACTGCAGAATTTTACCAAACCTTTAAAGAAGAATTAATACCAATACTGTTCAAGCTATTCCAAAAAATTGAAATGGAGGCCACTCTCCCAAACTCATTTTATGAGGCAAACATCACTCTGATACCCAAACCAGACAAAGACACAGCAAAAAAAGAAAACCACAGGCCAATATTGTTGATGGATGAAGATGCAAAAATCCTAAGTAAAATACTAGCTAATAGAATACAGCAACACATACATAAAATTATACACCACGATCAAGCAGAATTCATCCCAGGGATGCAAGGTTAGTTCAACATACACAAATCAATAAATGTGATACACCATATCAATAAAATCAAAGAGAAAAGCCATATGATCATCTCTGTAGACACTGAAAAAGCATTTGACAAAATTCAACATTCATTCATGAAAAAGACTCTCTATAAATTGGGTATAGAAGGAAAGTATCTCAACACAATTAAAGCCTTATATGACAAACCCACTGCCAATATCATCCTGAATGGAGAAAAATTGAAAGCCTTTCCTTTAAGGACAGGAACAAGATAAGGATGCCCACTCTCACCACTCCTATTCAACACAGTGCTGGAACTACTAGCCAGAGCAATCAAGGAAGAGAAGGAAATAAGGGCATCCAGACTGGAAAAGATGAAGTCAAACTGTCCCTGTTTGCAGATGATGTGATCCTATATATGAAACACCCTAAAGACTCTACAAAAACCTCTTAGAGTTAATAAATGATTTTGGTAAAGTTGCAGGATACAAAATCAACACACAAAAATCAGTAGCATTTCTATATTCTAACAAGAAACTGGCAGAGAATGAAATCAAGAAAGCTATCCCAATTACAATGGCCAGCAAAAAAATAAAATACCTAGGAATAAATTTAACCAAGGATGTGACGAATCTCTATGATGAGAACTACAAACCTCTGTTGAGAGAAATTAAAGAGGACACAAGAAGATGGAAAGATATCCCATGCTCTTGGATCGGAAGAATTAACATTGTAAAATGTTCATATTACCCAAAATGATCTACAGATTCAATGCAATCTCCACCAAAATTCCAATGACATTTTTCTCAGAATTGGAAAAAAACATTCCTAACATTCATATGGAAGAGCAAAAGACCACAAATAGCCAAAGCAATCCTGAGCAAAATAAATAAATAAATAAAGATGAAGGCATAACACTACCTGACTTTAAACTGTACTACAAAGCAATAGCAACCAAAGCAGTATGGTACTGGCATAAAAACAGACACACGGACCAATGGAACAGAATAAAGAATCCAGAAATCAACCCATGCATGTACAGCCATCTGATCTTTGACAAAGGCTCCAAGACACACACTGGGGAAGATACTGCCTCTTCATTAAAAGGTGCTGGGAAAATTGGACATTCATATGTAGGAGAATGAAACTGGAACTGGACCTCTCACCATATGCCAAAATCAACTCAAAATGGATTAAAGAATTAAATATATGTCCTGAAACAATAAAACTCCTTAAAGAAAACTTAGGGGAAACACTCCAGGAAAAAGGATTGGGTACAGACTTTGTGACTATGACCCCGAAGCACAGGCAACCAAAGGAAAAAGAAAGAAATGAGATTATTTCAAACTAAAAAGCTTCTGCACAGCAAAAGAAACAACCAACAGAGCAAAAAGACACCCAACAGAGTAGGAGAAAATATTTGCAAAATACATATCAGACAAAGGATTAATAACCAGAATATACAAGGAATTCAAACAACTTAAAAGTAGAAAAACAAGTAACCCAATTTAAAAATGGGCAAAGGAGCTGAATAGGCATTTCCAAAGGAAGATATACAAATGGCCAACAGACATATGAAAAATGCTCAACATCGATCAGCATTTGGGAAATGCAAATCAAAACCACTTTGAGATACCATCTCACTCCAGCTAGGATGGCTAATATCCAAAAGATTGAGAATGACAAATGCTGGCGAGGTTGTGGAGATAAAGGAACCCTCCTACACTGTTTGTGGAACTGTAAAATGGTGCAGCCCTAATGGAAAATAGTATGGAGGGTCCTCAAACAACTACAGATAGATTTACCATATGACCCAGCCATTCCACTGCTGGGTATATAACCAGAGGAATGGAAATCATCATGACGAAGAGATACCTGCACGTCCATGTTTACTGCAGCATTATTTAATATAGCCAAGAGTTGGAACCAGCCTAAATGCCCATCATTGGATGAGTGGATAAGGAAAATGTGGTATATCTACACAATGGAAAGCTACTCTGCTATAAAAAAAAAATGAAATGCTACTGTTCGCAGCAACATAGATGGACTTAGAGAAAATTATATTAAGTGAAATGATCCAGGCACAGAAAGAGAAATACTGCGTGTTCTCACTTATTTGTGGGAGCTAATAAAAAATAAATAAGTGAATAAACAAATGAATGTGGGGGAAGGGAAGAAGACACAACAATCACAACAACTCCTTGATTTTGTTAAGACATGAACAGATATGATGTTGATGGGAGGAACAAGGGAGAGGAAGGGATGAAAAGGAGGAATTGATAAAGGGACACAAAAATCAACTATATTGTATATTGATAAATTGAAATTTTAAAAAAATATTTCACTAAAATCCCTTTTCATTACTGAGTAGTATTCCATTGTATGAACACCCCAGTTTGCTTATCCACTCTCCTTGATGGACATCTGTATTTTGTCCATTTTTGGCTGTTATGAATAAAGCTATTATGAGCATTCTCACACAAGTCTTTTCATAGTCATATATTGCAATTTCTCTTGGCTAAATACCTAAGAATGGGATTTCTGGGTCATATCATAGGTATATGTTTAGTTTGTAAGAAACTGACAGATCTTTTGCCAAAGCGTCTGTAACGTTTTACACTACAGCCAACAATGTATGAGAATTCTAGTTGCAACATGTCCTTGCCAACAGTTAGTGTTGTCAGTCTTTTAAATTTAGCCACCCTGGTTGATGTGCAGTGGTATCTCATTATGGTTTTAACTTGCATTTTCCTGATAACTAATGATGTTGAGCACTTTTTCACGTTCCTATTGGCCATTTGTATATCTTTCTTTGTGAATTACCTGTTCAAATCTTTTACCCATTATTATCGATCTTTGCTGTTTTTTAAATATGAGTTGCAGAAGTTCGTTATATAGTTTGGATTCAAATCCTTTGTCAGACATGAATATTGTCCCAATTTGTGGCTTGCATATTTATTTTCTTAATAGTGTCTTTTGCTGAACAGATGTTTTTAATGTTGATCAACTCTCAGTTTTCTTCTTTTTTGGTTACTACTTTCCATATCCTCTCTAAGAAAATTTTGCCTACTTCCAGTCACAAAGATATATTTGTGTCTTATTATAAAAGCTTTATAATTTTAGCTTTTGTTTAGGTCTGTGATCCACAGTGAATTAATTTTTGTGTATGATATGGGTTAGCAATTGAAGTTCATTTTTTCCCATATGAATATCCAGGTGACCCAGCACCGTTTATTGAAAAGTAATTTCCCTTCCCCCATTGAATTGCTTTGGCACTTTTGTCAAAAAATCAAATGTCCATGTAAATGTGGATCTGTTCCTTTGATCTGCTTGTATTTTTTTGCCAGTATCATGTAAGCTTGATTCTTATAGCTTTATATTAAGTGTCGAAGTCGGGTTCTTTGTTCTTCTTTTATAAGATTGCTTTGTATTTCCTTTGCATTTCTATATAAATTTTAGAACCAGATTTTCATTATCTACAAAAAGGGTTATAATTAACTTTGCATTGAATCTGTAGATTAGGTGGGGGAGTGGGGATTTCAGCAGTTCGATGTGTCTGTATTGGGTCTTTCTATCCATGAAAGTGGTATGTCGCTTGTTTATTTAGGTCTTCAAAATAAATGTAGTTTTCAGTATAAAGGTTTTACACATATTTCATTTAATTATTCCTAATATTTAATTTTCTACTATATTACAAATGGCATTTTATTTCTTTTTAAAATCTTAATTCTAAAATGAAATACAGAAAAATGAAGACCCACAAGTCAAATGTATGGCTTAATGAATTACTGCTGGGCAAACATCACTAGGTCAAAATAGAATTGTGTCACCCAGAAGCTCCCATGTGCCCCATCCTAACTACAGCTCCCTCTTTCCTGCCATAACTGATGATTATACCGCCTTTATAATAACTACTTCCTCACATTTTTTTTTTTTTTTTTGGGGGGACCGGTAAGGGGATCACAACCCTCCCGCACTCAGCCAGTGAGCGCATGGGCCATTTCTATATAGGATCCGAACCCGCGGCGGGAGCGCTGCTGTGCTCCCAGCACCGCACTCTCCTGAGTGAGCCACGGGGTCGACCCCTTCCTCACATTTTTATTTTTATATTTTTACCCCCAAAATGAACATACCTAGACATGATAGCTTAGTCTTTCTCATTTTACAACTTTTGTTTTCTGGGATAAATCCTACTTCGTGATTGTATATTTTCTTTAAAAATTATATATGCATATGTATGTATATGCATAGAGATCCTTTTTAAAATATTGCTGAAATTGATTTGCTAATATTTTGTTAAGATTTGGGGGAGAGTTAGGAAGTGTTCCCTCCTTCTCTATTCTCACCTCTCTTTTTGTCTAGGATTTGTATGATTTCTTCCTTAATTGTTTGATATAATTCACCAGAAAAGCCATCTAGGTCTGAAGGTTTCTTTGTGGCTTTGTTTTTAATAAGCTCAATTTCTTTAATAGATATAGGGCTAGTCAGATATTCTACTTCATCTTTTGAAAGTTTTGGTAAATTGTATTTTTCAGGGTATTTTATCCAAGTTGTCAAACTTATTGTCATAAAGTAATTCATAATATTCTCTTATCATTTTACTGTATGTTAGATCTGTAGCGATTCTCTTCTTTCATTTCTGATCATTATAACATGTCCTCTCTCTCTCTCTCTCTCTCTCTCTCCCCCCCGTTTCTACCCCCACCCCCAACCCTGTTATTTTTACTAGGAGTTTATCAACTTTGTTGATATTTTGTAAAACACATTTGACTCAATATTCTCTGTTATCCAGTTTCTGTTTCACTGTTTTTGTTCTTATCATTCTCACTTTTTTCTGCTTTAGGTTTACTTGGCTCTTTTTTTTTTTTTTTTTTTCCTATCCTCTTAAGGTGGAAACTTAGATCATAGATTTGGGGACTTCCTTTTTTTTCAACATAAGCACTTGAAGCTTTAAATTTTCCTCTAAACGTTGCTTTCGGTGCATTCCACAAATTTTGTTATATTTACTTTTCATTATCATTCAGTTCAAAATATTTTCTAATCTCTTCTTGTGTCTCTCCTTTGAACTATGGATTATTTAGAAGTGTTTTTAATTTCCAAATATTTGTGGACTTTTTTCTATGTACAATTACTTTGTGATCAGAGAGCAATCATTTGAAACTTATTGAGGCTTATTTTGTGACCCAGCAATGACCTTTCTTGGTGACTGTGCCATGCACACTTTGGCAGGATGCTTTTGTGCAGTTGTGTATGTTGTGTTCTATTCATGTCTTTTAGGTCAGAGTGGTTGATAGTGTTCTTTAGCTCCTTCATATCCTCACCGATTTTTTTTTGTATAGTTGTTCTTTTGATTACTGAGTAAAGTATCTAAAAATTTCCAATTCTGACTTAACTTTCCTTAATTATGCCAATTTTTGCTTCATATATTTTGAGGGAGGGAGGAAGGAAAAAATAACAATCACAATAATTCATTGAACTTTCAAAAGGAGAGAATGGAACTGAGGCCAATGGTGGAGGGAAATGGGGAGGGGGAGGGGGTTAGTAAGAAACTGGTAAAGGGCTACAAAAATTGATTACATTGTGTAATGATAAATATAGTAATTATCCTGATTAGAGCATTACATATTGCACACAGGTATTAATATTCAATGCTGTACCCTCCAGATATGTACAATCAATTATGTTTCAATAGAAAACATGATGTACCATAATTTATTAATTCTCTCTTTCTCTCTCTCTCTCTCTCTCTTTCTTTCTTTCTTTTTTAGCTCCCACTTATAAGTGAGGACAAGCAGTATTTCTCTTTCTGTGCCAGGCTTATCTCACTTAACATAATTTTCTCTAGATTCGTCCATGTTGCTGCAAATGGCAGAATTTCATTCTTTTTTTGACAGAGTAGCATTCCATTGTGTACATATACCGCATTTTCCTTATCCAGTCAATGGATGTTTAAGTTAGTTCCAACTCTTAGCTTTTGTAAAAGGAGCTGTGATGAACATGGGAGTGCAGGTATCTCTTTGACATGATGGTTTCCATTCCTTTGGGTATACACCCAGAAGTGGGATTGCTGGATCATAAGGCCGTTCTATCTGTAGTTGTTTGAGAAATCTCCATACTGTTTTCCATAATGGCTGCACTAATTTACAGTCCCTCCAAGAGTGTAGGAGGGTTCTCTTTTCTCCACATCCTTGTCAGCATTTCTTTTTCTCTGTCTTTTTTATATTGGCCAGTCTAACTGGTCTAAGATGGTATCTCAATGTGGTTTTGATTTGCATTTCCCTGGTGCTTAGTGATGTTGAGCATTTTTTCATGTGCCTGTTGGCCATTTGTATATCTTCCTTTGAGAAATGCCTGTTTAGCTCTTTTGCCCATTTTTAAATCAGGTTTTTTGGCTTCTTCTTGTGTGTGTGTTTGTTTACTGTTAAGTTGTTTAAGTTCCTTGTATATTCTGGATATAAATCCCTTGTCTAATACATAGTTTGCAAATATTTTCTCCCATTCTCTACATGGTCTTTTTTCACTCTGTTGATTGTTTCTTTTGCTATGCAGAAGCTTTTTAATTTGGTATAATCCCATTTGTTTATTTTTTTTCTTTTGTTGCCTGTGCTTTTGGGATCTTATTCATAAAGTCTTTGCCCAGTCTTAGTTCCTGAAGTGTTTCTCCTATGTTTTCTTTTAATAGTTTTATAGTTTCAGGCCCCATATTTAAGTTTTTAATCCATTTTGAGTTGATATTGGTATTTTGTGAGAGGTATATGGGTCTAATTTCATTCTTCTACATATGGATGTCCAGTTTTCCCAGCATCATTTATTGAAGAGGTAGTCTTTTCTCCAATGTATGTTCTTGTTGCCCTTGTCAAAGATCCGTCGGCTGTAAGTATGTGGGTTGATTTCTGGGTTCTTTATTCTGTCACATTGGTCCAAGTGTATGTTTTTATGTCAGTACCATGCTTACTATAGCTTTGTAGTATAATTTGAAGTCAGGTAGTGTTACACCTCCAGCTTTATTTATTTATGTATTTAGCTCAGGATTGCTTTGGCAATTCAGTGTCTTTTGTTGTTCCATATAAATGTTAGGTTTGTTTTTTCTATTTCAGTGAAGTACTGTCATTGGTATTTTGATGGGGAAAGCATTTGATCTGTAGATTGCTTTGGGTAGTATGGACATTTTCACAATGTTTATTCTTCTAATCCAAGATTATGGAATGTCTTTCCATCTTTTTGTGTCCTCTTTAATTTCTTTCAGCAGTGATTTGTAGTTCTTGTTGTAGAGATCTTTCACCTCCTTGGTTAAATTGATTCCTAGGAAAGAGAGAGAGAGAGGGAGGCAGGGAGGGAGGGAGAGGGAGAGAGAGAGAGTGAGAGAGAGAGAGAGAGAGTTTTGTGACTGTAGTAAATGGGCTTGCTTTCTTGATTTCTTTTTTGCTAGTTTGTTATTGGAGTATACAAATGCTACTGACTTTTGCATGCTGATTTTGTACCCTGCACCTTTACTGAAATTGTTTATCAGCTCTAAGAGTTTTTTGGTAGAGTCTAGGTTTTTTCTGTATATAGGATCATTCCATCTGCAGACAGGGACAGTTTGCCTTCATCTTTTCCAGTCTGAATGGCCTTTATTTCTTTCTCTTACCTAATTTCTCTGGCTAGTACTTCTAATACTGTGTCAAATAGGGGTGGTGAGAGTGGGCATCCTTGTCTTATTCCTGTTCTTAAGTGAAAAGCTTTTAGCTTTTCCCCATTCGGGATGATATTGGCTGTGTGTTTTCATATATGGCTTTCATTGTTTTGAGATACTTTTCTTCTATACCTAATTTGATGACAGTCTTTATCATGAAGGGATGTTGAATTTTTTCAAATGCTTTTTCTGCATCTTTTGAGATAAACATAAGATTTTTGTCCTTGATTTTGCTGACGTGATGTATCAAATTTATTGACTTGTGTGTGTGGAATCATCCTTGCATCCCTGGGATGAATCCCACTTGATCGTGGTGTATAATTTTTTGATGTGTTGCTGTTTTCTGATTGCTAATATTTTGTTGAGTATTTTTGTGTCTATGTTCATCACAGATATTGGCCTGTAGTTTCTTTTATTGTTGTATCTTTGTCTGGTTTTGGTATCAGAGTGATGCTGGCCTCATTGAATGAGTTTGGGAGAATGGCGTCTGTTTCAGTTTTTCAGAATAGTTTGAAGAGGATTGGTATTAAATCCTCTTCAAAGATTTGGTAGAATTCAGCAGTAAAACCATCTGGTTCTGAGCTTTTCTTTGTTGGGAGACTGCTGATTACTGCTTCAATCTCATTGCTTACTATTGGTCTGTTCAAGTTTTCTATTTCTCCTTGGTTCAGTCTTGGTAGTTTGTATGTGTCCAGAAATTTATCCATTTCCTCTAGGTTTTCAAATTTGTTGGTGTATAGTTTTTTATAACGGTCTTTAATGATTCTTTGTACTTCTGTGGATTTGGTTGTTATGTCTCCTTTTTCATTTCTGATTTTTGTTATTTGGATCTTCTCTCTCCTTTTGTTTTCCCTTCAACCTAGCTAATGGTTTGTCTAGTTTGTTTATCTTCTCAAAAAACCAACTTTTTGTTTCATTGATCATTTGTACCATTTTTGGGGTTTCTACTTCATGAAGGTCTGCTCTAACCTTAATTATTTCCCTTCATCTACTAATTTGGGGATTGGATTGTTCTTGTGTATCTAATTCTTTGAGGTATAGCATTAGGTTGCTTATTTGAGATCTAATTTTTTTGATATAAGAATTTATTGCAATAAACTTCCTTCGTAGTACTGCTTCTGCAGTATCCCACAGGTTTTGGTATGATGTGTCTTTATTTTCATTAGTTTCATGAAATTTTTTGATTTCCTGTTCAATCTTTTCTTGGACCCATAGGTCATTCAGGAGCATGTTGTTTAATTTCCATGTATTTTTATAGTTTCCAGAGTTTCACTTGTTATTGATTTCTAGTTTTAATCCATTGTGGGCTGAAAAGATACTTGAAATGATTTCAATTTCTTAAAAATTTTTTGAGACTTGTTATATTACCTAACACGTGGTCTGTCCTGGAGAATATTCTATGTGCTGATGAGAAGAATGTATATTCTGAAGTTGTTTGGATGAAATCTGCCAGGTCAAGTGGATCTAAAGTGTAGTTTAAATCCTGTGTTTCCCTGTTGATTTGTTGCGTGGATGATCTGTCCAATGCTGAGAGATGGAGTGTTCAGGACTCCAACTTATTATATTGGGGTCTATCTCTTTCTTTAGGTTTAATAGTGTTTGTTTCATATATCTGGGTGCTCCAGTGTTGGGTGCATAGATATTTACAATTATTATATCTTATTGCTGGGTAGATCCCTTTATCATTACATAGTGGCCTTCTTTGTCTCTTTTTATGGTTTGTGGCTTAAAGTCTATTTTATCCAATATAAGAATAGCTACTACTGCTTGTTCTGGTTTCAATTTGCATGGTATATCTTTTTCCATCCCTTCACTATTACTCTGTGTGTATCTTTACAGGTGAGGTGAGTCTTCTGAAAACAGCATATAGTTGGGTCTAGCTTTTTAATCCAATCAGTCAGTCTGTGTCTTTTTTGTTTTTTTGTCAATATACAATGTGGTTGATTATTGTGGCCTAGTACCAAAACCTCCCCCCCTCCTCCCTCTCCCCCTCCCTCCCAATGTCTTTTCTGTTTCCTTGTCGTTATCAATTTCAAGGAATTGTAATTGTTGTGTCTTCCTCCCTCCCCTCCCCCATTGGTTATTTTGTGTATTTATTTATTTATTTTTAGCTCCCACCAATAAGTGAGAACATGTGGTATTTCTCTTTCTGTGCCTGACGCGTTTCACTTAATATAATTCTCTCAAGGTCCATCCATGTTGTTGCAAATGGCAGTATTTCATTCGTTTTTATAGCTGAGTAGTATTCCATTGTGTAAATATACCACATTTTCTGTATCCACTCATCTGAAGATGAACATTGGGGCTGGTTCCAACTCTTGGCTATTGTAAAGAGTGCTGCGATGAACATTGGGAAACAGGTATACCTTCAGCTTGATGATTTCCATTCCTCTGGGTATATTCCCAGCAGTGGGATAGCTGGGTCATATGGTAGATCTATCTGCAATTGTTTGAGGAACCTCCATACCATTTTCCATAGAGGCTGCACCATTATGCAGTCCCACCACCAATGTATGAGAGTTCCTTTTTCTCTGCAACCTTGCCAGCATTTATCGTTCAGAGTCTTTTGGATTTTAGCCATCCTAACTGTGGTGAGATGGTATCTCAGTATGGTTTTGATTTGCATTTCCCGAATGCTGAGTGATGTTGAGCATATTTTCATATGTCTGTTGGCCATTCGTATATCTTCCTTAGAGAAATACCTGCTTAGCTGGTTTGCCCATTTTTTAATTGGGTTGCTTGTTTTTTTCTTGTAAAGTTGTTTGAGTTCTTTGTATATTCTGGATATTAATCCTTTGTCAGATGTATATTTTGCAAATATTTTCTCCCACTCTGTTGGTTGTCTTTTAACTCTGTTAATTGTTTCTTTTGCTGTGCAGAAGCTCTTTAGTTTGATATAATCCCATTTGTTTATTTTTCCTTTGGTTGCCCGTGCTTTTGGGGTCATATTCATGAAGTCTGTGTCCAGTCTTACTTCCTGAAGTGTTTCTCTTATGTTTTCTTTAAGAAGTTTTATTGTTTCGGGGTGTATATTTAATTCTTTAATCCATTTTGAGTTGACTTTAGTGTATGGTGAGAAGAATGGGTCTAGTTTCATTCTCCTGCATATTGATATCCAGTTCTCCCAGCACCATTTGCTAAAGAGGCAGTCTCTTCCCCAGTGTATAGGTTTGGTGCTTTTTCAAAGATCAGATGGCTGTAGACGTGTGGGTTGATTTCTGGATTCTCTATTCTATTCCATTGATCAGTGTGTCTGTTTTTATGCCAGTACCATACTGTTTTGGTTATTATAGCTTTGTAGTATAGTTTAAAGTCAGGTAGTGTTATGCTTCCAGCTTTATTTTTTTTTGCTCAGCATTGCTTTGTCTATGTGTGGTCTTTCGTTATTCCATATAAATGGCTGGATAGTTCTTTCCATTTCTGATAAAAACGTCATTGGAATTTTGATGGGGATTGCATTGAATTTGTATATCACTTTGGGCAGTATGGACATTTTCACAATGTTGATTCTTCCAATCCAAGAGCATGGGATATCTTTCCATCTTCTTGTATCCTCTCTAATTTCGCTCAGCAGTGGTTTGTAGTTCTCATTACAGAGATTTTTCACATCCTTGGTTAACTCAATTTCTAAGTTTTTTTTTTTTTTTTTTTGGTGGCTATTGTACATGCACAAGCTTTCTTGATTTCTCTTTCTGCATGTTCACTATTGGAGAATAGAAATGCTACTGATTTTTGTGTGTTGATTTTGTATCCTCCTTCTGTGCTGAAATCATTTATCAACTCCAAGAGTTTTTTGTAGAGGCTTTAGGCTGTTTGATACATAGGATCATGTCATCTGCAAACAGTGACAGTTTGACTTCATCTTTTCCAATCTGGATGCCCTTTATTTCCTTCTCTTCTCTGATTGCTCTGGCTAGTATTTCCAACACTGTATTGAATAGGAGTGGTGACAGTGGGAATCCTTGCCTAGTTCCTGTTCTTAAAGGAAAAGCTTTCAGCTTTTCCCCATTCAGGATGATATTGGCAGTGGGTTTGTCATATATGGCTTTAATTATATTGAGATACTTTCCATCTGTACCTAACTTATAGAAGGTCTTTGTCATAAATGAATGTTGAATTTTATCAAATGCTCTTTCAGCATCTATAGAGATGGCCATATGGTCCTTGTGTTTGACTTTATTAATATGGTGTATCACATTTATTGATTTGTGTATGTAGAACCAATCTTGCATCACTGGGATGAATCTCACTTGATCGTGGTGAATAATTTTACATATGTGTTGCTGTATTCTGTTAGCTAGTTTGTTATTAATTTCTAGTTTTAACCCATTGTGGTCTGAGAAAATACATGGGATGATTCCAATTTTTTTGAATTTGTTGAGACTTGATTTGTGACCTAATATGTGATCTATCCTGGAGAATGATCCATGTGCTGATGAGAAGAATGAATATTCTGAGGTTGTTGGATGGAATGTTCTGTAGATATCTGCCAAGTCCAATTGGTCTAGTATGTTGTTTAGATCTTGGGTTTCTCCGCTGTTCTTTGCCTAGATGATCTGTCCAAAATTGACAGTGGGGTGTTCAGGTCCCCTGCTATTATGGTATTAGTGTCTATTTCCTTCTTTAGGTCTAATAGAGTTTGTTTTATAAATCTGGCTGCTCCGACATTGGGTGCATATATATTTATGATTGTTATGTCTTCTCGATGGATCAATCCTTTTATCATTATGTAGTGTCCCTCATTATCTCTTTTTACAGTTTTTAGTTTAAAGTCTATTTTATCAGATATAAGAATAGCTACTCCAGCTCGTTTTTCATTTCTGTTTGCATGGTAAATCTTTTTCCATCCTTTCACTCTTAGTCTATGTGAGTCTTTATGGGTGAGGTGGGTCTCTTGAAAGCAGCATATAGTCGGGTCCTCCTTTTTGATCCAGTCAGCCAGTCTGTGTCTTTGATTGGGGAATTTAAGCCTTTTACGTTAAGAGTTGTTGTTGAAAAGTGTTGATTTAATCCTAGCATTTTATTGATATTATTATATTGTTTGGATGTCTTAGGTGTCATTTGTTCCTTGCTTTCTGATTTACTGTTTGTTTTCTGTATTTGCTGGTTCCTTGGGTTGTAGGTAGCCTTTTTGTTTGTTTGTTTGTTTTCTCTTCATGAATGCCATTTTTGTTATACTAGTGGGTTTTGATTTTTCTTGGGCTTTTATGGCAGTGGTAGTTATTTTTCAGGAACCAAACCCAGTACTCCCTTGAGGATTTCTTGTAAGGGTGGTCGTGTGGTGGTGAGCTCCCACAGTTTTTGTTTGTCTGAGAAATATACTATTTGCCCTTCATTTGGGAAGGATAGCCTTGCAGGGTAGAGTATTCTTGGCTGACAATCTCTGTCTTTTAGTATTTTGAATATATCATCCCATTCGTTTCTAGCTTTTAGGGTTTGTGATGAAAACACTGATGTTAGTCTGATTGGGGCTCCCTTATAAGTGATTTGACAATTCTCTCTTACAGCTTTTAAGATTCTCTCTTTGTCTTTGAGTTTTGCCAATTTGACCATAACATGTCTTGGAGAAGACCTTTTTGGGTTGAATACGTTTAGGGATCTTTGAGCTTCCTGATCCTGAAGATCTGTGACTTTTCCTATACCTGGGAAGTTTTCTGCCACTATTTTGTTGAATATGTTTTCAATGCAATCCCCTTTTTCCCTCCCCTTCTGGAATACCCATGACTCGGATATTTGAGTGATTAAGGTTGTCTGATATCTCTCTCAGATTTTCTTCAAAGCCTTTAATTCTTTTTTCTTTTTTTCTTTTTTTTTGGTCTGGCTGTGTTATTTCAAACAGCCCATCGTCAAGGTCAGAATTTCTCTCTTCTACTTCTACAAGCCTGCTGATTAAACTCTCTGTTGTGCTTTTTATTTCGCTGAATGAATTCTTCAGTTCAGCAAGCTCTGCTACATCCTTTTTTAGGACATTGATTTCCTTGTACATTTCTTCTTTCAGGTCCTGTGTACTTTTCCTCGTTTCATCATGTTGTCTAGCTTCAGTTTCCTTAGAATTATCACTCAAAATTCCTTGTCAGACATTTCAAGGGCTTCTTGTTCTATAGGATCTAGAGCTTGAGAGTCATTACCCTTTGGTGGTGTACTTTCTTGATTTTTCATATTTCTGGTATCTTTCCTTTGATGTTTAGTCATTGTGGCAGGGGGTTTCACATTCGACAGGTTTGACACTATTGTCTGGCTAGGATGTTGCTGGGGTTGCCAGTTTGTCATGGCTACCTTAGTGTCTGCTCAGTTGGCCACTAGTGCCTTGCGTGTGTGGTTACCTCAGGTCTTGGGCCTCTCCAGGGTGCCACCTCTCTGGTCAGCATGCACTCGGCTGTGCTGCTGGGTCACGCGGCAGCACCACAGGGTGTGTGGTCTCTGCCAACCTTCTACCTCCCCTGCTGGATGTCTCCCTGCTCTGCATGCACTGGGCCGGGCTGCTGGGTAGCACGGTGTCACCGCAGGGCATGTGGTCTCTGTGGAGCTTCCGCCTCCCCTGCTGGACGTCTCCCTGCTCCGTGCGCACTTGACCAGGCTGTTGGATCGCACGGCAGTGGCACTGCAGGGTTTGTGGTCTCTGCGGAGCTTCCGCCTCCCCTGCTGGACATCTCCCTGCTCCATGTGCACTGGGCCGGGCTGCTGGATTGCGTGGTGGCGGCACCACAGGGTGTGTGGTCTCTGTGGAGCTTCTGTCTTCCCTGCTGGATGTCTCGAGTCTGTGTCTTTTGAGTGGGGAGCTTAATCCATTTACATTTAAGGTTGTTATTGAAAGGTATTGTCTTACTCCTGGCATTTTATTTGATTTTTGTTAGGATGTTTTAAATATCTTTTGTTCCTTTCTTCCTCTTTTATTGTTTGTCTTTGATGGTTGTCGGTTTCTTGAGTGGTAAGATTTAGTCCCTTTCTCTTTCTTGGTTGCATTTTTGTACTACCAGCGGGTTTTGTTCCTTCTTGCATATTCGTGGTAGTGATTATTAGTGTTTTTGGATTTAGACACAGGACTCCCTTGAGGATTTCTTGCAGGGCTGGACATGTGGTGGTAAACTCCTGCAGTTTTCGCTTGTCTGGGAAATACACGATTTCTCCCTCATTTCTGAAGAATAGCCTTGCTGGGTATAGCAGTTTTTTTCTTTTTGTATTTTAAACATATCATCCCATTTTCTTTTGTGCTGTAGTGATTCTGTTGAGAAGTCTGCTGTTGGTCTGATGTGGGCTTGCTTACAGGTGACTTACTGCTTTTCTCTTGCTGCTTTTAGAGTTCTCTCTTTGTCTTTGAGCTTTGCCATTTTGATTATAATGTGTCTCACAGAGGATCTTTTTTGAAGTGAATCTCTTCGGGGATCTTTGAGTCTCCTAGATTTGAATATCTGTGTCTCTCCCCATACCTGGGCAGTTTTCTATTATTATTTCATTGAATAGGTTTTCAATGCCTTTTCCGTTCTCATCCCTATCTGGAACACCCATGATTCAGATGTTTGAGTGCTTAAAGTTTTCTTCCAGCTCTCTTAGATGATATTCTTCTCCTCCTCCTCCCCCCCTCCTTCTCCTTCTTCTCCTCCTCTTCCACCACCACCATCTGGTACTTGAGAATTACTATATTCCTTTGATGGTGTCATATTTTCTTGTTTTTTCATATTTCTAGTATCTCTACATTGAGGTCTGGACATCTTAGAAAGCAGTTGCTTCTATTACTCTGGAGTAGGCTTTGAGGAGAGAGATTTCCTCCTCTTTTTCTAGGCCCCACTGGTGACTCTCCTTGTGTCACTGCACTCAAGTACATGGCAGGCTGCCTGCCTGGTAGCTGTGGGTGTTACTGTAATGGTAAGCTGCCTTTGTAGCAACAGTGACTGTGGCAGTGGCTATGGTGGACCACCCAATTGAAAGTGGGTGTTTGTCAGGTGTCTCCTGTCAGGTGGGGGGCTACTTGTGGCTCCTCCCTAGGTCTCCTGGTGTGCTCCTGCCTTCTGCCAGGCCGGAGAGGCTGCCCACAGCTCCTGGTGAGTCCCTGGGTGTGCTTCCTGCCTCCTCTTGGGTGGGGGAGACTGCCCACAGCTCCTGGCAAGGTCCCCCGTGCACTTCCTGCCTTCTTGGCACATCGTGTTAAAAAATTCTTGTCTTATAATTTCAATATCTGAATCATATTAGGGCCAAATCCAATTAATTGCTTTTTTCCTTGAATACAGGTTACATTTTTCTGTTTCTTTTTATGTCTAATAATTTTTGGATTGTATCCTGGACATTTTGTGTGATACACATTTCTCCAAAGAGTATCTTTTTTTGTATGTTTTTAACAGAAAGTTATTTTGGCTAACCTCAGTTGCTAAATTATGTCTTCCCTGAATGGGCTGAAATCTCTGACCATTCTTTTGACCTTAGCTGAGATACTTGAAGTCTGCTCCACATATGAGTAATTAAGTAGTCATCCAGATATTTGGGCAGATTTTATGTGCAGAGTTTGTGGCTATTCTTCCATGGCTCTCTCCTTTTTAGATTGTACCCACCTCCTCTCTCCACGCACATTTTCAGATGGAGTGGTTACCCTAAACTCTGTGTTCTGATTTGTCTATCATAAAACTGCTGGTTTCTATCTGACTTTTGTTAAACCATGTGGCACCAATTAAGGCCTGTCCTCAGATGAAAATCTATAAAAATGGTAAACTCACCAAGTGTTATTCCCTCCTTTCATGTCTTGACTTCCCTACATTTTCTGCCTTCTCTCCACTTTCTTCTGCACTCTCCAGTTCCTTCAGAGAGCTGTTTTTATTAAATTGTATCCAGTATTTTTATTTGTTATGCATAAGAGGGATGGGCCAGTGCAAGCTACTTCACCATTACTGGAAGTAGAACCTATAGTCCCACTTTCAGTTTATGTAATTTTTTCATATTTTGATGAGCTTTGTCTAAAAATTTTGCTCAAAGAAGGATATATAAATAAGCCTGTCAAGAAATGAATGAATCAACCCCAGTACCGGACTACTCCTACCAGAATATCCTAGGTACTTGCTACTCAATGTCTGGTCAAAGACCAGCATTGACATCACCTAACATCTTGTTAAAAAAGCAGAATCTCCAGTCCAACCCAGATCTACTGAATCATAACTGCATTTTAACAAAATCTGCAGGTGATTCATATGCACATTAAAATTTTGGAAGTACTTTCTTCAGTAATTAATTGGCATTCTGGAGTAACAGAGAGCAAATGCTAGACACATCATAATCCCTATTTGATGATGTCCATCACTTATTGGAACCTAGCACTCATGATCTTCTTGAGATAATTTGAGTAGTTTTGTTTGCTCCTCAGTTGCAAGCATTACATCCAGATTGGCTGCCATCCCATGACCATACTCATGTTGTACTCTTAACTAGCTGCTTGGATCCCTGTATTATTCTGAAACCTGATACTCACACCTAGTGTGCCCCACCACCACCATCATAAGGGGGAAAAAAGATGCATAATGCCTTTGCTCCATGCATTGTCACATTTATTTTTCTCTTTGAAATTCTGTCTTCTCTCTGCCTTCACAGTTGTGTTTTGCTTGCAATGAAATCACTTCTGAACTAAAATAGTTGCTCTCTTAAAAGCCATGCAATGTGATTCTGAATCTCTGTGATATGGTTCTACTCTCAGAAATATAGTGATCACAGGTCAGGTTTCCCAGTAATAGGCTCTAAAGCAGAGGCTTGTATACAGGTCATTTATTGTGAAGTGCTCTCAAGAACAATATTTATAAAAGAGTGAATGAATTAAGACTGAGTAGAGAGAGAAGATAAACTGCAATATAACTGGAACAGAGAATTTGGATGATTTCATGAGGGGCTCTGGAGCTAGAATGGCCCTTCAGAATTATCTCAAATTTGGACATGGAGGAGGGGCCCTCATTACCGCCCTCCACACCATTGTATGAAGTTTTCTATTGCTGCATAATAAATTACCACAAATTTATTAGCTTAAAACAATACAAATTTATTATCTCATAGATCGGGAGTCTGGGTACAGCATACCTAGGTTATCTGCTCAGGGTCTCACAGGGCTAAAACCAAGGTGTTGGCTAAGCTGTGTTCTTATCTAGAACTCGGGATTCTTTTATTATGATTATTATTGAAACAGAATTGATTGACATATCTGTGGGGTACAGAATTAAATATCCATACCTGTGTTAGAACTCAGGATTCTGTACCAAGTTTATTCAGGTTATTCACAGAATTTGGTTCCTTGTGGTTGTACGACTGAGGTCCCTGTTTTCTAGCTGGTGGGCTTCCAGGAGTTGCTCTCAGGTCCAGGCCAAGTGGCCCTCTTATAACACAGCAGCTTACTTCTTCAAAGTCAGAAGGAGAATCTCTCTGATTTCTTTTAAAGGCTCACCTTATTAGGTCAGAGCCACTCAGGATAATCTCATTTTGATTAACTCAAGTCAACATATTTGGGACCTTAACTACATCTGCAAAATCTTTTCTGCCATATATCAGTAACACAACCATGGGAGTGCTATTCCATCATACTCACAGGTTTCCTAACATTCAAGGGAGGATTATATAGGGCCTGTACACCAGGAGGTGGGAATCTTAGGGTCATCTAAGAATTCTGCCTGCCACGCCCACAATGAGAAGTCATTAGATGCAGGCTGCCCCTGCCTAGAGGAAAGGCAACACGTATTCTGAAGTGTTGATTTCAGTCAAGATGAATCACTGCCCTTTTCAGAATGGATATGGTCTAATGCAACCAATTTATAACCAAGTGACTAATCAGTCTCTTTTCAGGAGGGTTGATCTCTCTTGCTAGCAGTTTAGTCATTCAGCTGCCAAAGTAGCTATATCAGCCTCTGTGGGTGAGAGCTCCTGCTATTTAGTTTGTAGACAGTATCCTGCAACCATGGCTAGTCTGTTCATTGTACCAATAATAGATGTTGGACAACATCAACTGAATGAATCATTCTATTTGGTTGTTAAGCTTAGTGGGGAATATAGAGGCTAGGAGGATGCACCTGACACATGGACAGCTAGGGAGGTGGGAGAAACCAGACTCAGGTTCATGTATAGTCAGCCCTCCATATCCATGGGTTCTGCATCTGCAGATTCAACCAGCCATGGATTGAAAATATTAGAAGAAAAAAGTACAAATAATAAAAATGTAAAGAACAATACAGTATAACAATGATTTACATAACATTTGCATTTTATTGAGTATTACAAGTAATCTAGACATGATTTAAAGAGTACAAGAAAATGTGCTTAAGGTTATATGCAAATGCTATACCATTTTTTATAAGGGACTTGAACACCCATGGATTTTGGTATCCCCAGGGTGTCCTGGAACCAATCCCTCACTTATACCAAGGAAATACTGTACTGTAATACTGCTGTAAGACAGAGTATTGCTCTGTTCTCTTCAAGGGACTCTCCAACTGGAGAAAGGAACCATCGACCCAGGGAAATTCACATGTGGGAGTGACCTGAAATATTTAGTACCACTTCAGCATGAATATGCCTGAGACTCTTCAAGAGAGGAGGACACATCCATAGTCATGCAGCTCTATATTGGGAAGGCAGAGATTTGAAACTAGACCTCCTGAATCACATCAACTCCTGGACATGTTCCAAATTTACATATGATAGAATCCCCACAAGGTAAAGCCACTGTAGCAGGGAGTTATTACAAGGAGCACTACCTACTAAGTTCAGAATAATTGTTTAACTGATTTATCCAAGACTTATGCCATGAATGATAGCCTGGCACTTTGCAATTGGCACATGAAAGAGAACACCTATTTTATATAACTTATTTATGATATTAGATGTGACTTTTGTTGGGCCTCTCCCTTAATAAAGCAACTTAATCTAGATTAGTGAAAAATAGAATCTGATATAAAGATACACCCTGAATATGCCCGATCTCATCTGATCTTGGAAGCTAAGTAGGGTCAGTCCTGGTTAGTACTTGGATGAGAGACCATGTGGGAATACCTCATGCTGTAGGCTTAAAATAAAATTAAAATTATAAATAAATAATTTAAAATTTAATTTAATTTTAAAAAATTATGTAGGTGTCCTTTAGAAGCAAAAATTCAGAAATGTGATTGTGTCCAGGGGTTAGGAGAAAGTAGAAATGAAGAAGTGGAAACATGTGAGGATGCTGTCATCATCTCTTGTTTTTGCTCTTCTCTCTGTGACTACTCTTTCTTTTCTCTTTGCAGACTTGGTTTCTCTTTACCTCCCCAATCTACATAGTCAAACACGACTGCTCCATCCCTCCCAAGTTTGCATGTTGTAGATTCAGTGACTCACTCCCTGGGTGACTAATGACAATCCCGAAAACCTGACAGAAAGAATCTGATTTATCTAGCTAGGGTCAGTATCACCCAGTACAAACATGAGTGAATTACACTGTGGATGGGGAAGAGGAGCAGCTGAGGAAATGCCCAGAGAAATGGGATTATTGGCTCATAAGCTAGGAAGCCACCTGAAAAGGTGCTACAATAATAAATCTGAACTGATTCAGTCAAGTGTGGTATTGAATTCTGTCTTCAAGTGTCATAAGGCTTCCTTAGAGTAGTTATTTGACATATTTAATTAGTAGTAGAAACACTTATTTATTAATTGAGAGGTTACTCTTTGCTAGCCACTGTGCGTTTTTTACATATACACATACTAATCCTCACAACAACTCCATTGGGTTGGTTTGATTATTTCCATTTTATCAATTAGGAAACTAAAGATCTGTAAGATTAAATAATTTTTCTAACATTCCTAAGGTTAAACAGGCAGAGGCATCCCAAGTAGTTTTGAGCAATTGCTGCCAATGTCCAACCTAAAATCTTGAAGAGACAGAGAAGAGTGAGTTTGACCATTGGGATCTGGATAGCAGCAAATATTAATTGTAGGTAAACAAACTTTGAATATAAACTTTGTATTTTAGTAATAATTTATCTAAATGAAGACTCGTAAAGATTCTTTCATTGGCCCATATTATCTAGAGTTTGATTGGTATTGACATAACTATTCAGCAAACTGGGGTAGAAATAGGTGTGCTCCATGTATACTAAGAGAATAAAAAGTTGCCCAAAATTGGCTCTAGGATATGAAGCAGGAAATAATTAATCAGAAAACATTCTAAGCTCTTATAGTCAAAGAGGAGTTCTATTTAACATTTGGAATGTGTCTTAGTGTCAGTAATTTTCCAAAATAACAGATTGGTTTTCAGTTTGGACACCAATTAAGAAGTGACTTTTCCTCACTGTCACGCTCTCCATTGCACAGTAGAACAGAAAACAACATAATTGGCACATGCAAATTAAAACTGATCTGTACATGAACAAAGAAAGAAGTATATTTTTTTACAAAGTTTTAATTTTTATTGCTTATTTTGGCAGAATAAAAATAAAAATACATTTTAATAGTCACCCATCCTTAGTTCTACGTGATTTAGCACAACCAGCCTCCTCATTTTAAAGAGTTGATGTTCCATCCTCAATCACCCAAGAAAGCCCCATCCAAGCGCACAGCAGTTTGAAATATTGTTGTGTGAGACCACTGAGTAAGTGTATGCTTACCAAGTGGTCATTTCCTAGAGGGCCACTTGTGTGCAAAGAACCAAAATACAGCGCTTGCTGTCACTATCACTGGGTGAAGCGTTTCTGACTCACCAGGTTTTTCACAGCGACCTTCACATCCTTGTTTCTGAGGCTGTAGATGATGGGGTTCAGCATGGGGGTCAAAACTCCATAGAAGAGGGAAATGAGCTTGTCTGAAACATCCTGTTTGTCTGCCCCCAGGGGGTCCTTTGATTTGGGCTTTGCATACATGAAAAGAATAGTCCCATAGAAAATGACCACCACAGTGAGATGTGCAGAGCAGGTGGAGAAAGCCTTTCGCCGCCCCTCAGCTGAGGGGATCCTCAGGATGGTGGTGAGTATGAAGATGTAGGAGACAAAGATGGACAGAACTGGGACCCCCAGGAAGACCACATTGGCCACCGCCATGCTGATCACATTGATGGAGATGTCAGCACAGGCCAACTTCAGGACAGCCAGGATCTCACAAGTGAAATGATTGATGACGTTGTCCCCACAGAAAGGTAATTGTATTGCAAGAGAGATCTGCACCAGGGAGTTGGCTCCACCAGCCACCCAGGAACTGACGGCCATGGGCACGTAGGCAGCCTTGCTCATGACCACGGGGTACCTCAGAGGGTTGCAGATGGCCACGTAGCGATCAAACGCCATCATGCCCAGGAGCACACACTCTGTGGCTCCCATGGCAAAGGACAGGAACATCTGCACAGCACAGGCTGAGAAGGGGATGGTTTTCTTGGGAGTGAGGAAACCATCCAGGACCAGAGGGACTGAGGAGGTCGTGTAGCAGATGTCCAGGAAGGAGAGGTTCCCCAGGAAGAAGTACATGGGCGTGTGCAGGCGGGAGTCAGACACAGTCACCAGGATGAGGACCCCGTTGCCCAGCAGGACCACCAGGTACATCAGCAGGATGAGCACAAAGAATGTTTTCTCTAGTTTTGGCTGGGCAGAGAGTCCCAGCAAGACAAACTCTGTCACAGTAGACCGATTGGATATTTCCATTTCAAACTCTCTTTCATCACTAGGAATACTGAAGGTAGAAAATATATGTTTGCTGTAAGGTCACTGAGGAAGGAGACTCTAGCCAGGCTAAGGATGGAAAAAAAGATTTTATTAGCAAAAGGCAAGCGGACCTCCTGGGCTGAGCTGAAAAATGGCCTCAGCGCCAGAGGCAGTTGGGTGTCTTCTTTTGCAGGGCTAAGATTGGCATCTGGCCGAGCCTGGGAAGATGGTTACAATTGTTCCATTCTGAGTACAGCTTGCTCATGGGAACAGAGACTTGGGGAGACAGAAACATTGGCCTAACAGAGGGAAACAGTTGCAGTGTTACACTCTGGGTACAGCCTGCTCAGCCTGCTCATGGGAACAGAGTTTAGAGAGATAGAAACTTAGAGGAATGAAACTTAGAGAAACAAAACTGAAGGCTGGGGGCTTTCTAAAAGTCAGGCTCTCAGTTCCTGGGACCTAACATTTGCTTGAGTCAATACAAATACATGGGAATCACAGTATGATGTCTCTAGAATTGTAAATAACCTTACCCTCTGATATTCGATCATAAAACTGAGTTATCTAAAAGCCAGTCTGGGGGCCGGCCCGTGGCTCACTTAGGAGAGCGTGGTGCTGACAACACCAAATCAAGGGTTAAGATCCCCTTACCAGTCATCTTAAAAAAAAATAAAAATAAAAAATAAAATAAAATAAAAGCCAGTCTGTGTGGCAGACCTGGGAACAACAGATCTTGGAAATCTAATGAAACAATAAAATGAAGGATATTTCTGTCTGATCAATGATATTATACCTAAAACAATGACATATATTTACATGTACTATCTTCAGCACTTTGTAGGGAAGCAGAGACCTCTGAGTAACTCTGTCTCTGCCGTATAATTGGAGACCTCAGGCTATCACAGCTCAGTGACCTTGGCCATTGAGGTCACATGGCCCATTCCTCTGGATCTGGTTCATACTCAACCAGAAAGTTTCTATTATAATTTGACTTCCCACGTGGACACTTTTATAAAGGGAGAGAATGCTTGAAAACATAGTTTCTTATCTCCTTAACAGTTTTGTTTCTTACTCAGTGTCTGGTTTATACTTAAGTCTTTTGTGAGTTTAGTTAGTGTAAATCAGTTCATCTGATCTTGACCCTCTTCTCTGCATAATCTGACCAAATACAAATTTCTGGAGCCTGTAACATGGAGTCCATACCAAAGTCTCCAGAAATCTGTTCTGGAGAGGAGGACTCCTGTGTTTCCTCCTGGAACCACACCTGACCTGCCTGCATCTTTGCTGCTCTGGAACTTGGCCGTAGGAATAGAATCTTACCTGATTGTTGGAGCCCACTCATAATTCACATCCCCAGCCCGGGCTGAGTCACACCCACATCAAAATCAATGGGAAATGCCATCCAACATTGTTTGGAGGGTTTGCAGACATGTTCACATGCAAATCTATTCAACCTCCCAGAATAACAACAACAACAAAAAATCTGCATCATTGGTCATCACAATTTTACTGCTAAAGAGATTCAGAACACCATATGTCATCAGCCTCTGTGGCAGGGTGCCAAGATGGGATGGAGCTGGCTGCTTAGTAGCTACCCGAGAGCTGGTTAAAAATACTGACTTCTGGGTTCTTTGCAGATCATCTTAGCAATTTCTTTTTACTTTGTCGGCTTGTTTGTTTCGTTTTTAAAATAGATGTTCCCCATGTAATTCTGATGTACACCAGTCTTGGGATTCGCTGATCTATTTCAACCGTCTCCGTTTAAAGGTGGAGAAACTGATCTAGGAGAGCGGTTTGTGAATTGCACATGGCCCTCAAGAAGGGGCATTCTTTTCTAATTGGTAATGATAGAATGTCCAAAAGAGGTCATCTCATGATATCAGGAATTAAGGAATGGAGAACTATTTTTAGAGAAAAGCTCCTTTTAGTGTATGGAAGTACACAAGCTGAGGCTTGGCAGAATCTTCAGATATTAAACCAATCTAGCCCCCACCCATAAGCCACAAGTCACAGAAATCTCCTATTCAATTAATGATTTCTCAGCCTCGGCTTGAACATTTTGAACAACAGGGGGCTCACAGCAAAGTCATTGTCAGGAAGCCTGAGTTGTTTGGGTTATTCAGGGACCTGAAATCTGCCTTTTTCTAACTTCTCCCTTCCCCCACTGGTTCTAAGTCTGCCTTCTAGGCTTGTGCAAAACATGCCTACTCCCTTGCAGCCTTCAGGGCTTTGGAAATAGTTGCCTTGTCCCCCAACCTAGTCCCACCCCCAATCCCCTCCCTGCACGGCCCTCTTTGCGCACGGCTTCTTTTCTTCTCGACTAGTGAAGAAGTCACTCAGCACTTACCCAGTTTGGGGTCCAGTCTAGGCTGGAGCTATTGCTTGCAGGAAAGAAGGCCAGTGGAGTGAATAGGGAGGCTCCAGTTTACCAGGGTCAGGTAAGTGACTGGCTCTAGTGTCACCTGCCCATTTGGGTGCTACCTAATCCACACCAAGCAGGTCGTCCAGGCCATATCTCTCAGAGCTGCCCCAGCAACACCTGGGTGCACACTTCTGACATGGGCATATACTCTTTAACAGTCTGCTTCCAGAAGTCTTGAAATGACCCTGAGTGTAGGGTCCCAGGTACAGCTCTAGCCCCAGAAGCCCTTGCCTAACCTTGGGGCTCAGTGAGACAAGGAGACAAAGCTGGCTTTTAAGCCTGCAGTTCAGCCAGGAACCTCAGGCTGGAGGAGGCTACACCCCAGGGCAGGCTGGAAAGCAATGCCCAGCCTCTGGGCATAGCACCTTCTCCTGTCTGTGCTCCACACTGCTCTCCAGAGAGTTCCATAAAGATTCTCTTGGGAATTTAGGGCTAGATTGCTTTGGGGCCAGGACCTATCCCAAAGCAACTTAAAGTTTGGAGAGAGGCTGAGAGTTTAGACTTCACCCCATAGACGCAATTAGACCATGTTGTGGAAATCTATCCAAAGTTCCCCTCTCACTACAAGGAAAGCTCAGCGCAGAAGGTTTTCTGGTGCCAGGTACTCAGAGTTCTCCTGAGTTTGATCACAACAATTGGCTCAAGGTGGCTCTATCACCGGCCCTCAAAGAGCCCAGAAGGGAAGAAGAGCTTGGCCTCAGTAATTAAAATATTTCCAGGAACTTTGGGTCAGACAGATTCCCTGGACAGCCAAGCATCTCCTGCCCTCCACCCAGTGACCCAGCTCCCTCTCTCTCTCTCTCACTCACTCTGATACAAGCTTTCCAATCACTCTGAACAATGTCTATGCTACCAACCCCTCATATGTGCAAGATCTTGTACCAGGCACCAAACAGTTGGAGTGGATGGGGGACATGATGACCAGAAATGGGTCTTTGTCTTCAGAGAGTGCCCAGCAGAGTGGAAGTATATGTAGACCAAAGCATGACTGACAGTGCCACCAAGCTGTCCAGGAGGCTGGGCATAGGAGGAGTGTGCAGAACTAGCACATTATAAAAATAACAGGGATGAAGAAGAGAGTGGTCCTGCGAGACATTTAGGAGGAAGAAACTGTAGAATTTGGAGATGTATCTGGGGTAGGAGATGTAGGAGAGAAGAATCAATAATGGCTAAGATACCTGATGGGTTCAGGACATGCTACCCTAAAATGTGACACCTTGGCATATGGAATGTTTTAAGATGAAGGAATCTGAGAAACAGCATGTGCAGGAAGAGCTCTCTGACCTTTCCCTACCTTCTCCCCTGAAGCAGGTCATAAGAACTTCAAGTATGAGGTGCCCTCCCTGTACCTGGAAAAAAGGAGCCTCCTTATCTCCAAAGACACAGGGAGGGACATGGGGAGGCACAGAGGAATCTGAACAAACAGGCCTGGCTTTTTCCCCAGTTTACCACACTTAGTTCATTCTTTTCTGCCTATTATACTTCACTACTTTTCATTCTTCATCAAACTTCCTATAAAAAAACACTCAGGTTTAACCTATTTCTTGGGGTCTTCGTTTCTTTATGAAGGTTCCTATGTCATATAAAATTTATATTGAATGAATTCATATGCTTTTGTCTTGTTAATCTGTCCTTTGTTTCAGAGGCTCTAACTAATAAACATAAGGCGAGCACAAGTGTTACAGGGCACACAAGTCCGGCTACCTGCCCCCTTTCAAAAATAAGCAACTCAGAAGTCAAATGCTGGTGACAATGAAAGTCAGCTTTTATTCAGGAATACTAGTGACCTGAGAGGAGATGTTAGGCTAACCCATTTCTCTGGTAAACCTGAAGGAGACTGTCCAGGCTAAAGCCATCTCAAAGACTCAAGTTTACTGAGGGGCTTTTAAAGAGGGGGCTCTGGGAATGTAACATAGGAAATGAAAAGCAGTAGGGAAGGAGACGTGAGTTGCAGGGGCTTTGTGCAAGGAGCCAGGTACAAGGTCTCACCAAGACTCCATCTGGTTTCTGCTCTCGTCCTTATCTCAGGGTCCTACAGGATAGTACATGCTTCATTGCAAGTCTGCAGCTTCAGGCTGGCTGGAGGACGACTTTACATTTATGTAAATAATGTCATCTTGCCCCATAACCGAGGTTCAAAATATCAAATAACCATGGGGGAAAAAGGAAACTAAGAGAAATGCATGCCAAGAAAAAAACTGTGCCCTTTTAAAACCTTTTAGAGCGCATGCAGTTTTAGATCCCAGCATGGCTTCAGTCCTGCTCACTCCAACAGCTTCTCCACTATCAATAGTTCCTTCCATTTCTATGGAATGGGACAGACAACTCAACTTACTGCTTTGAGCTGAGTTGGGGCAATGAAAGGGCAATATAATTTGCGATGGAATTATTTGACATGATAACATAGCTTTTGGTACCTGGCTGGGGTGTCAGAGGGACCAAGGGCAATTGTTTATCTACTGTCTTAACAGTTGATTGACAACAGATGGCCTACTCAAAGTTAGCAAGCTATACATTAACTGGAACATCAACAGTTTTAAGAATTTACATGAATACTTTGTTTAGGAACAGGATGTCTCATCCAAGTCATGAGCCCCCACTTTGGGGCTGTGCATACTTCTAGAGAATTGCTTATAGAGACCAAACACCATTTCCCCCTTTCAATCAAAACATTCCTCATGAAAGCACTGATGATCAATTTTCTGATTAAAAAGGTCTTACTTCCCTTTGTATTGATCCCTTGGCTCTGGAAAGGTTTACTTCCAGGTAGACTGATCCCTCAGTCCTGAGGAAGCTTATTTCCAAGTCCTCATGTCCCACATTAAGGGGAAAGATGAAATAGTAGTTAGGCCAAATTAGGGCAACATGAAGTGGGGTCAGGAGCTTAGAAGAGACATGCTATTTTATAACCGATGTTTCCAATTGTATCCTGTTATAAAGAGAGAACAAATTCTTTTTTTTTTCTTCTGCTCCTCTGCAGCAAATTCTTATTGAATTTCTGTAAATAATCATATTGCCATAAAAATCATAAGGATATGCACAGGTTTCAAATTTTGGAGGAGTCAAATAGGGAGAAAAAAGCAAATGTTTCCAAATATGTTCATAAAAGTATATTTTACCAAATTGCTATAGGTTATAGATAGCTTAAGAGAGAAAGTTTCCTTAAATTCTGAAAACAAAATATTTAAGTAAGGTATCAACAATATAAGTTAAAAACATTCTTTATCAGTTATTTAACTTCATATAAATAATTTTTGCTTTGCTTGATCGCGATTAGCAGTTTTATAAACCCATCAGATTTCTTATTAGAGTTCTGAAAAACTTTTATTTTGTCCGTTAATCTTAAAGTCATTTGAAACCTGTGTTTAAGAATACATAAATCTGATGGCAGACTTTTTTTTCTCTTTAGAGAAAAATCAAAACTTCCTGCAATTTTATGAAGAGCAAATCAGTACTACAAGAAAATCTTGTTCTAATATGGGGGGAAATTAGTTCTGTGTCAGTGTCTTTTTAATATTAAAGTTTAGTGTTTAGAAAGACTTAGCTAATTACAGCAAGCTTAATCACAAACACAAATTCTTTCATAAATTCACCCCTCACAAACCATTATTACGACTTACTCAGACCTTCGATGACATCCTTTGGATTTTCTGTTTTGTCCTATGATTCTTCTTTCCTAAATAATCAGCCGTTTTGTTTCAGGACAAAAATTCATACACCAGATGCTTTCTCACACAAAATTATTCACTTTTCTCTTTAACCTTCTTAACCACATCTACATCTCCATATCCACAGTGTTCTTCACATCTCCTCTTTCCCCCTCCAAACTTTTTCCGTCCTATCAACAACTTAAATTAGCCTCATTTATCTAAAAACTGCATAATCAAATATTATTCTGTTTCAGGCTAGGTTTATAACATTAACTCTAAAAACTTCTAGCAGAGACAACAAGTACAATCCTGTTTGACTAGTAAACACAGACAAAAATGTATCCTGATAATTTTGAAGATATTTCTCATAGCAGTCTGATTTTCAAAAAAAAACCTTTTTACCTTTTTTTCCCCTCAGTTTGAGTTTCAAATGAGTTTGGGGTTAAATTTTCAATGTTAACACTGAGCTAGGACTGGCTGAATTGTATAAGAAAAACAAGATCTCCAAATGATCTTGATTCTTTCCATAACAGGCTTCCGTTTTAATACTTGCAGAACTCTGTGCACAGATAGACAAATTTTGTACAGAGACTTAGCCAATTATAATTTTCTGGATCACAGCTTTCTGTTTCTCATGTTTATCAGGAGAAACTCAGAAAAACACATTTTCTTTCTGGTCATTGGGTCTTTAATAACAAAAAGGCATAAACTTAGTTACTCAAACCCAAACATACCGAGCTCTCCCAAACAAACAAACAAAATGCTGGCTTTTATGTCCTTGAGTCATTTCTCATACCCAAAGGGTAACTTTAACAAACAAATGGTGTAGAAAGAGGACTCCTGGAGGGATTTACCAACTTAGAGCTCTTCAACCCCTCACTAACGCTGCCTTCCTTCACCAACCAAACGGTGGGGAACCAGTGGTTACACTGCCACTGGAAATCAGGGATAGTCCCGAACACCCCAGCCATGGTGCTGGCCATCACAGACAGCTGGCACCCACAGATGCACCCAGCCTCACTCCCACAGAAGTCGGGGGACTAGACCACCCAGGGCACTCAGCTCCTAGATGGCTTGTCAAAATTTGTTACAGGGCACATAGGTCTGGCTACCTGCACCCTTTCAAAAATAAACAACCCAAAAGTCAAGTGTTGGCGAAAATAAAAGTTAGCTTTTATTCAGGAATACTGGTGACCTGAGGAGAGATGTTAGGCCAACCCATCTCTCCGGTAAACCTGAAGGAGACTGTCCAGGCTGAAGCCATCTCAAAGACTCAGGTTTACTGAGGGGCTTTTTAAGAAGGGAGTGAGGGAACATAATGTGAGGAATGAAAAGCAGGAGGGAGGGTGACATGAGCTGTGGAGGCTCAGTACAAGGAGCCAGGTACAAGGCCGCACCACAACTCCATCTGGTTTCTGTTCCCATCCTTGTCTCAGGTTCCGCAGGATAGTATGTGCCTCATTGCAAGTGTGCAGCTTCAGGCTGGCTGGAGAACGACTTTACATTTATGTAAATAATGTCATCTTGCCCATAACCAGGTTCAAAACATCAAAAAATACTTTCTGTGATTGAGGAATTGATAGTGTTGGAGTGAGCAGGACTGAAGCCATGTTGGGACCTAAAGCCGCCTGGGCTGCAGAGGCGGAGAGGATTTTTTAAAGGACAGTTTTTTTCTCTCCACTCTTGCTTCCCATCCCCTGACTTTCTTATCTCGCTCGCTAAGTAGGAAAACAAGGCCAAGAAGCTAATTAGTACTTTGCAAAGCTAACAGTTCTTTCTTTGAGATTTGTAGAGTTTTGAGAAATGATCAAGGCCAAATGACTGAAGCTGACCTTGGGCACTAGCCAAGTACACTGGTGCAAACCAAAATCTTGCAGGGTCCTGAGAAAACAGCGAAGATGAGAACAGAAACCAGATGAGGCCTTGGCAGGACCTTGTACCTGACCCATAGAAACGGACCCCTTGTAGCCCACGTCTCCTGCTCTCCTGCTTTTCACCTCCCACATTCCATTCCCTCAACCCTTCCTTTAAAAACTCTTCAGAAAATGTAGAACTTTGAGATGGGGTAGCCTACCATCTCCTTCAGCTGAATACATCTGCTTTTCTAATACCAACCATTTGACTTTTGAGTTTTTTTCTTTCCTTTTCAAAGGGGCGGGCATCTGGACCTGAGTCCGGTAACAATAGCCAATTGGATTTGCTGTATCTGAGATAACGGTGAGGCATAATATTATGAATTGTCATTAATTTATAACTATCTTCCAAATCTTGTCTTATCTAATGCTCCCCAAGCCCTGTGAGGTAGATATAAGGATGTGATATTGTGATATAATAAGAAATAGACAGTTGGTCTTTATCCGGAGTTCTTGGCACAGAGCTCCTAAAACGCTTATAATTTCCTGAGTGGGAGGAGCGTCTTTTGTTATTCATAATAAGCTCCTTTCCACCATACCTGAGTTTATGCTAATGAGGTGACTCTTGATAGGCCCCTGATAGCTTCAGGACAGGGGCTGGTTGCCAGAGGAACCAATGATATGATTAGAGGTTTGGAACACTCAACCCCGCCCCCTGACCTCCAGGGAAGGGAGAGGGCTGAAGATTGAGTTCAGTCACCAAAGGCCAAAGATTTACTCAATCATGCCTTCATAATGGGACTACCATGAAAAACCCTGACCCAAAGGGGTTCTGAGAGCTTCCAGGTGGGTGAACACATGGAGACGCTGGGAGAGTGGCATGCCCAGAGAGGGCATGGAAGCTCCTGCTGTTCCCCCATACCTTGTCCTGTGTGGCTCTTCCACTTGGCTGTTCCTGAGCAACATCCTTTATAATAAACTGGTGAAGGGAAGAGAAGTGTTCCTTGAGTTTGAGGAGCCACTTTAGAAAATTATTAAACCTGACCAGGGGAGTGTGGGAACATCCCTGACTTTACAGCTGGTTGGTCAGTCTGAGGGGCCCAGACTTGTGATTGGCATCTGAAGTCAGGCAGTCTTTTGGGACTGAGCCCTTAACCTATGAGGCCTGCATTAACTCCAGGTAGTTACTGTCAGAATTAAATTGTAGGACACCCAGTTGGTGTCCAGAGAGTTGGAGAATTGGTTGGTGTGGGGAAACAACACACACATCTGGTGTCAGAAGTATCATGAGCAAAAACAGATCTTAGCAGGAGGATATTTGGATTGGAAGCAGGTGGAGGAACCCTCCTGCTTTGGCTACAACACCTTTCATTCATGGTGTTACCAGACTCAGGTCCGGCTGTCTGCCCCTTTGAAAAGGAAAGAAAAAAACTCAAAAGTCAAATGGTTGGTATTAGAAAAGCAGATGTATTCAGCTGAAGGAGATGGTAGGCTACCCCATCTCAAAGATTTACCTTTACTGAGGGGTTTTTAAAGGAAGGGCTGAGGAAATGGAATGTGGGAGGTGAAAAGCAGGAGAACAGGAGACGTGAGCTATAAGGGGTCCGTTTCTATGGGTCGGGTACAAGGTCCTGCCAAGGCCTCATCTGGTTTCTGTTCTCATCTTCACTGTTTTCTCAGGACCCTACAAGATTTTGGTTTGCACCAGTGTACTTGGCTGGTGACCAAGGTCAGCTTCCCGTCGTTTGGCCTTGATCATTTCTCAAAACTCTACAAATCTCAAAGAAAGAACTGTTAGCTTTGCAAAGTACTAATTAGCTTCTTGGCCTTGTTTTCCTACTTAGCGAGCGAGATAAGAAAGTTAGGGGATGGGAAGCAAGAGCGGAGAGAAAAAAACTGTCCCTTTAAAAATCCTCCCCCACCCTGCAGCCCAGGCAGCTTTAGGTCCCAACATGGCTTCAGTCCTGCTCACTCCAACAATGGTGTCTACCGTCTCTATTCTCTGCCCTCTCAATGCCAGGGACCTCCTCTCCATCACTCTCGATTTCTTCAAGAGTTGGGGGATATCGTGGGCTTCATGGGAGAACAGTGGTACAGCTGGGCCTCACAGCTGGACAGGCACCAGAAAGTCAATCAGGATCCGAGTGGCTCCTGTTGGCCCCTCTGTGGCAGGGCTTTATGTCCCCTAGCTCTACAGTTCTGCCATTTCGGAGACTCAGCTAGTCTGGCCTTGCTCCTGTTGCTCCAGCAAGGACTAATTACCCCCTACTCTCCTCCCTATGCCATGACTTCAGCTACCAGGGGGCAGGCTTCTGCTCGCTGTCGTCTGTCTTTGTGTTACCCTCCTTTGTCCTTCCTCCCCTTCCTCCCTTACACCAACTGCTGCCTGTGCCCTCCCTGAGAGACAGATCTCAGGGATACGGTTAGTCAGCAGGCCCCCTCTTGGCCACCGGACAGCCTATATGCTGACTGCCCCGGGGGCAGGTGTCTACCTGGCCCCGTCAGGTGAGTCCTTGTGGTCAGGGTGCCTCATGGTACAGAGCATGGAAACAATGTAAGGAGCCTTCTCAGAAGGAGAATGCGGGAATATCAGGTACGTGAGGCTTCGTGGAACGAAGCAGCACATCAGGCGACCACTGTCGGGATCACCAGTTTCCAGGCCCCAGTAGTCACGCGCTCACTTCTCCACTTAGCACCTGCCTGTGTGAGCGTCTTGCCGCCCCGAGGAGGCAAAGCTTGGGCCTCCTTACCTCGCCCCCTCTCTTCTCTTCCTTCCTCACTCTTCAGGGACATTCTGCTTCTCTGACCATACCTTACCTCATTCCAGTCCTGGCTTTATCTCAAAAAGGTGGTGGTTCTTTTCCGCCTTCATAGAGAATGTGCCTAGTCTCATGATTCCTGACAGAATCTCTAAGTCTTCTGAGCATGGATGAAACCTTTAGAGCGGGGATCTGGTAGAAGACCGTGTGAATTCAGAGGGATGTCATGTTCACATCTGTCCTCAGAAAGATGCAATAGATACAGATGTCTCCTCAGGAGATGCTGGGGCTGCTGGGTTTCTGACTACCCCTTTGGTGAGCTCCACTCATACTTGCAAATTCACTTTTACACACACACAAACACACACGTAATAAGGAGATTTCTGACACACAAAACTTTGTCTTGCCAATTAAAATACAAATATTCCCTGGCTGGTCTGTCTGAGTCTTTGCTTCACTGGGCAGTGGGGAGAAATGAGGAGAAATATTTTAGCAGTACCCCAGATCTCAATGCCTTGAGTCCATGCACACTGACTTAGTAAGAGATCTAGCCCTGGGCTACTCAAGCATGACCCACAGATGGGCCGCACAGCATCACCTGGGAAGTGGTTAATTATGCAGAGTCTAGGGCCCCACCTGAGACCTACTGAATCAGACTCCCATGGGGTTGAGGCCCAGCAGAGTGTGTGTGGTGTGTGTGTGTGTGTGTGTGTGTGTGTGTGTGTGTGTGTGTGTGTGTGTGTGTGTGTGTGTGTGTATGTGTGTGTATTTTCAATCTGTTCTAACAAGTCCTTCAGAAGATTCTGAGGCATGCAAATGTCTGAGAAGCACTGGTCTATCTAGACTCTTCTTAGGGTTGGGGTCCCAGTTATATCTTTTAAGGAATCTAAGGGGGGGATATTTTTTATGAATGATCAGAACCACTACCTGTAATTCCTCTGCTCTGCAGTTGTCTGCTCTTTCAGTCCTTATTTGTCCCTAACTCCTGACCCTTAAACCTTGACCATCAACACCTCTGCTCACCTCCTCTGGGTCACTGGTCTCTGAGTGTTTCTCTCCTGACAGCAGGGAAGCTCCTTCCTAGCCCAGGATCCACTTTCTCAGAAGGCTCTCACAACAAAGCAGTTTAGATATCACCAATTTGCATTTCAGGAGGCCTCCAACAACTTCTTATACTAGTCCAGTTAGAATTACATCTAGAGACAGCCAGGCAATCCCAGCATCTCCTAGGTTCCAGCCACACTCCCTAAGTGATATATAGGTTGATGAGTCATGAACCCTTATCTCCAGCTCAGACATATCTCCCCCATCTCTACCTGGATGCCCACAGGCCTCTCAAACACATCATACCCCAAACTCAATTCATCTCCCCTAAAACCAACAATTTGGACAATATCCTCTACTTTAGCGGTATCACCATCATCCACCCATCATCTGAGCTAGAGATATTGACTCTACTCTCTCTCCCGCCTGCTATATCCAACTGAACTCTAATACTATATTATTTTATCTACCAAACATTTCTGGAATCTTCCTGTCTTCACCATCACTCTATCACTCTCAGGTTCTTATCTTCACTTGCCTGAAGTGTTTCCCTATCTCAATAGTTCTTGTCCTCCTGCCCCCAACCTTCCCTCAACACTGTGCAAAAATGATCAAAAAATGCAAATATAATCATATCAGACCTTTACTTAAAACCACTAAGTTTCTCCTCATCCCCTACAGGAGAAAGTTCTAACACCTTAGAATGCCCCAAAAGACCCACCTCAGGGCTGGCCCCCTGCCTTCCTCCCATCAGCAGCACCTACCCCTCTATGCCCAACAACAGTGCGCTGCCGGCCAGCCGCACCCCCTGGGGCCTTTTCTCATTCTGCGTCTTTCTTTACGCAGCCTCTTCAGCCTGGATTCTTCCCCTCTTCCCTTCCTTACGCAAGCTGCCACTCATACATTCCCATGGTGAGCTGGTCAAACTCTAACAACCAGTTTTCCAGGTCAGAAAAGCCCTTATCTGTAGTATTTGCTGGTTTCTATGGTGTGGATACTCTTACTACGGCCAATGTCAAGCTACCACCAAGGTAATGAATGGGAATTGGAGGTGTGCACAGTAGATAAGCCAGTGAGAGCCAGCTCCAGCATGTCACAGATCTCCAGATCACCTTCTCCAGGAAAAGTGGCCCCCTCTGCCCTCCGGGATTTCCCCGAAGCGTGGGATTCTCCCAGTCCCTGCACTGCCTTTCTTGTTTGATAACTATCTTTTCATGTGCCTCTCTCTCACCACTAGAAGGTGCACTCCCAGAAGGCAGAGATCCTGGATCACTCTGTACAGTTCTGCCTTCTATGGAGTACACACTCCATAATTGTTTGCGGAATAAAGGAATGTGCCCATTACTTAGACCCATCCCTGTCCTGGGCCACACTCTGTCAGGGACACCCATTAGTTATCAGAGCACATGCACAAATATAGGAAGCTGAAAGGACAGTGACTTAGTTGGATACTCAGTGAGGATTAAGGGAGAACACAGCAGGTTGTTTCAAGGCACTTAATCCAAAGAGAGGAAAATTTAGAGGGAGAGTATAAGTCCTTCACTCAGACCCCCAAACCACTGCATAAGCACAGACTTGGGTGATGAAAGCACAGGAGAGCAGATTTGGGGTCTGAATGAATCACATAATCACTGACCAGCAGCCTATTGTACTCCATTAACAGGATTATGATGTTCAGAAAGAAAGAAGGGAGACAGGAAGGGAGAATGGAAGGGAGGGAGGGAGAGAGAAAGGGAGGGGGAGAAGCAGGTAGCAAACTTCCTCCAGTGCCTCCAGCATAATTGGATCTTGGGGATGTTATCCCAGAAGGATACAAAGTTTCTAAACTGAGTACAACTCACTTTCCAAACTTTAAATGACTTTAGGGACTAAACTGGTCCCAGAGAACAAACTGGGATTTAAATTGTCTTCTAAGGGCAATGACCAGCCCTTTGGAGATTGAGGCAGGTGGAGGGGAGAGGGGACTGGCCAGACCCTTCCCTGCCCCACATTCTGAGCCTCACCCTGCCGCTTCAGGCCCAGGGTTGCTGTTTCTAATATGTAGCCTATTTTCAACCCATGTTTTTGATAAAGGTAAGTGCAATTTTTAATGAAAGGAATATCAAAATTTTCATCACCATAGCCACATTTATATCGTCAGACTGGATTGTAAAGGAACGGGGGCTTGAGGCGGGGAGATAAGAAGCACTTTCACGGGTGTGATACCCCCCTCACAGAATCAAATACACCATCAAGCTGCAAGAGTCTCTAGGTGACCTGGGCTCACCTCATCACTGTACAGAGGAAAAGGGCTTGCCAGGGGCCACACAACCAGTAGTGTTCTTCTCGCACTCGGTAAGCTGTTGTTGATTAAAACCGTTGGGTTCTTTCTCATTTCACAGAGTCTGAAGTCTGACAATAATAATGAGCCACGTTTCTGGATCTGATGATGATGACACAGAGGGAATATTTTCTTGGGAGAGGCAAGAGGTCAGGCCAACACAGAATGAAAACCCAGCAGGGGGCTGACTTACTGCCCCAGCACATATGTCACAGGTAGCCATGTGTCCCAGGTAGCTGGGCACTGGAGCCATCTTCAAGCTTGCGGACCATTCTCAGTATCGGCCTTTGTAGCCAATTCCTGGCTGATTTATTTTCCTCTAAGAGATATATCCATTTTTTTAAGGCCCTGGAGAAAAGAGGAGATTGATTCCTGTTTGTCTTTGTGCTGAAGGCAAGCCATTTCTGGATATTTGGAGGACCATGATGTGGAAGAGGAATTAACTGCTTTTGGGGGCCCCAGAAGACAGGGCCAGGTAGGAGTTGCAAGGAGACAAATTTCAGCTGAATATCAAAGGGTAACTACAGTATTTCAATATGAAATGAGCCTCGCCAGGAAGTAAGGAGCTCCACATCACTCAGATAGTCAAGCCTAGGCTCCAGGAGTATCAGGAAAGCAGCAAGGGGCTTTCTGCACTTTAAAGAGAGCAGATTGCTAAATAGACCCTAAGGTCTGTTGTTATGGATGATGAGGATGATGATGGTGATGATGAGGCTGTAATTATTTGTTTGTGTGACTATTTCCCCAATAGATTTTGAGCTCTTTGAGGTCAGGGGCTATGCTTTTCAATACAATGTCCCCAGCATGTAGAATTTTGCCTGGCCCAGAATAATGCCCAATTATTGGGCATTAATGTCTGTTAACCTGAATTGAATTATATGGCATTGATTTGGTCACAGCTATAATGTGCTGAGTACCAAGAGAGGACTGTCTCAGAGCTTCCCAGGCAGGAAGTGCCCCTACAATTGAGGAAGGAGCTGGATTACTGGGAGCTCCTGGAGAGATGGAAATCTGGGAAGTTCACAAGCATTTTAGATACAATGCAAATAAAATCAAATGCCCAAGACCCTCAAATTTGCAAACAAGTTTTTTACTGGTCCAGAACAAGTCCTAGTTTTGAGAGCACTTAGAATTCTGAGGAGAGAATTAAGCTTCCTAGAAAGAAGAGCTAACAGAGCAGGACGCAGGGCTCTGTAAACAGTCTCAGGAAAAGTCCAGTGCCACTGGTGGAGGCAATAGGGAGTGAATAGAAGGAGATTCTGCCAGAACTCTCATTCAACTTGGCTACACTGCACAAGGGGCCAAATCACAGCCCCAAACATACAAAAGGATCAACAGGATGTGAAGACCTTGGCACTGTGGGTGTCAAGGTGGCCTGGGCTCATTCTTTCAGCAGGTGTCACCAGAGCAGTTCTCTTGGCTCCCATCTGTCTCAAGAAAAGGATGCTTTATTTTTTGGTTTTTTTGTGTGTGTTTTTCTGTTGCTTTTCATTTATGGTGTCTTATCTCCTTGTGTACCTTATTCTCTTTTAATGTGTGCCAGATATTATATTTGCAAAATTATTTATAGAAATGATCTAGAGACTGGGGTGATGTTACTCTCCTTCAGAATGGATTTATCTTTGCTTCTGTTAGGTATTGGGGAGCACCGAAAATCTGGAACCACTTCAACCCAATTTCAGGGCCAGAGAAGATTTGAAGCTGAACTAGAACACCTGTAAATGCCTGTTTCCTTCTGATTTACCATAAATCCTACGGTACTACCCTTTGGGATACCATCCCAAAGGGAGGAAGTTTAGTCAGGAGCCCTTCATGGGGGATCTTGCACTTCAAAACCTGCTTCCCATCTCCGTGAGTCGTCGGTAGCACTTCTCCACCACTCAGTGGCCCCCTCCTGAAGCTGCAAATGCCCCAGTGGAGACACAGCCTCAAGTGCCAGACTTGCTTCTCTGGGTCCCTGTTTTGCCCAGAATCATGACTATGATTTCTCATTGTCCTATCACATCTCCAATGCTTTACACAGATGTTTTTTATATTTTGTCCAGTTTTTCTGTCATTTGCACGAGAGTCAGTCCAAATTAACTTGTTTGTTCGTTCTGGCAGTAGAAGTTAAATACCGATCTCTACTACATCGTTCCTAGAACGCTTAGAGATGAAAGAATTGTCAGGGCTGTTCTCCAGGTACCCAGCAGGGCGAGGATTTTCACCTGGCTGCCCTCGCACTTTTGGAGTAAGAGAATGCTCAGGTCGACCTTTCGAGTTCCCGTAAGTTACACAACAGATGCACCATGGACAGGTCCAATGAGACCTCCCCAGTGATGGGGTTCATTCTCCTGGGGCTCTCAGCCCACCCAAAGCTGGAGAAAACATTCTTTGTGCTCATCCTGCTGATGTACCTGGTGATCCTGCTGGGCAACGGGGTCCTCGTCCTGGTGACTGTGTCTGACTCCCGCCTGCACACGCCCATGTACTTCTTCCTGGGGAACCTCTCCTTCCTGGACATCTGCTACACGACCTCCTCAGTCCCCCTCATTCTTGACAGCTTCCTGACCCCCAGGAAAACCATCCCCTTCTCAGCCTGTGCTGTGCAGATGTTCCTCTCCTTTGCCATGGGAGCCACAGAGTGTGTGCTCCTGGGCATGATGGCGTTTGATCGCTACGTGGCCATCTGCAACCCTCTGAGGTACCCCGTGGTCATGAGCAAGGCTGCCTACGTGCCCATGGCTGTCAGCTCCTGGGCAGCTGGTGTCACCAACTCTGTAGTACAGACATCCCAGGCAATAGGTCTGCCCTTCTGTGGGGACAACGTCATCAACCACTTCACCTGTGAGATCCTGGCTGTCCTGAAGTTGGCCTGTGCTGACATCTCCATCAATGTGATCAGCATGGCTGTGGCCAATGTGATCTTCCTGGCAGTCCCTGTCCTGTTCATTTTTGTCTCCTATGTCTTTATCATCGCCACCATCCTGAGGATCCCCTCTGCTGAGGGCAGGAAGAAGGCCTTCTCCACCTGCTCCGCTCACCTCACAGTCGTGGTCGTCTTCTACGGGACCATCCTCTTCATGTATGGGAAGCCCAAGTCTAAGGACACGCGGGGGACAGACAAGCAAGACCTTCCAGACAAACTCATCTCCCTCTTCTACGGAGTGGTGACCCCCATGCTGAACCCCATCATCTACAGCCTGAGGAACAAGGACGTGAAGGCCGCTGTGAGGGACCTGGTGGCTCAAAAACACTGAACTGAGTGACTGTCACAGAATCCCAGACTGCCAGAATACACGACCACCAGGCTCCTCATTGTTCTCATCTGGAAATGGCAGCACAGGGAGGTCCTTAGGCCATCAGTGGAAAGAGCCTTTTAATTCCTAGTGCTGCTGGTTAGTTTGTTGGCTTCACACAGAGCCATGCTGTGTCATATCATAGCTATAATTGGCTACCCAAATCCTAAACCCTCTAATACCAGAATCTGATGAGTACCCATGAGTTATTGATGTGGTCAAAAGAGACAAACAAATGAAAATTTTAGTGGTACTGGGATCTTTGAGAGTATTGTTTTTTTTCCATGTAAAACTGCTGCTTACTCTACTCTGCTTTGCTCTCATCTCAGAGACCTCTGTTGTTTCTGATGTAGGGATAGATTGGGAAACGTGACCTGCCCCAATATAATAGTGATCACTAACACCATGGAAGGGATTCTCCTAACATCTTAGCAATAGAAATAGTGAGATTTATCTTGAGCAGCTGCCTTGCTTTGACCTAATGGACAGTAAGAATCTTGTCATTCATATTTATCTCTTTATTGTCACTGTAGGGAAGCTCAGAGGCAAACATGCTACCCCACCGCAGCAGTAGCCAAGTGCTGCATGACCGAGTGCTAGCAGCTCCCAAACTTTTGTCCATGCATCTGATGTGGCACGTGGCAGTTACACCAGCACCATGAATATACCCACATTGTGAGGGAACTCCAAGAAAGCTGTGGAGAAGCAAATGCAAAAATAATTCTCAATCCCACAACTAATAACAGGCCAGCAGTAACAGTTGTCACTGACCAGCTGTTGTACAGGGAAGATCAGCCATGGGTCCTCTGCAGCCCCCAGAGCTCCAAGTCCATGACACTCAAGGGACAGATTAAAATAGAAGTGAGACTTATTGTATTATAGCAATTATTTTTAGTTCACTTTAATCTATATTTCTAAAAGTCAGTGTCCTAATCTGTTTATATTGCTATAACACAATGCCTGAGACTGGGTAATTTACAAACAATAGAAATTTACCTCTCACAGTTCTGGAGGCTGGAAAGTTCAAGATCAAGGTAGGTTTGGTGTATGGTGAGGGCTCAGTCTCTGCTTTCAAGATGGTGCCTTTAACCCTGTGTCCTCACATAGTGGAAGGGATGGAAGAGCATAAAAGGGGCTAGCTAGTTCCTTCCAGCTCTTTCAAAAAGTTGTTAATTCCATTCATGAAGGCAGATTAAGTCCTTCAGAAGGACTCGATCACCTCCTGAAGTCCCCACCTCTTAACATTACCACATTCGCCAATAAATTTCAACATATGAATTTGGGGAGGCCCATTCAGAACATAGCAGCCGGTTATTAGCAGACTTTGGTTCTTTAGCCATTATTAGTACATAGCAGGTGTTTTCTCTTTTTCTTTCCTCCTTTTCCTCCCTCATCCCTGTGTGAAATCAGGCTCAGGTTGGATGTGTTTTTGTTTGTGGGAGTGCAATGGGGACATAGCGGTGGCCCAGAGCCCTAAAACAGCTGGAATTCACCAGATCCCTTCACTTTCTTTAAAGCCTAAGAGCATTAAAGAGATACATTTAGGTGTCTGGAAGAGGAAGGGGAAGAAGAATGGTTGTGGGAACAAGGTGGGAGGAGAGATTCCTACAGGAAGGAAAGGGATGAAGGTTGGCAGATCTCACTCTCGGCAGGACTTAGCCATACTGCATGGCAGTGCCCTAGGGCCTGCAGGGATGGCTGCTTGATGCTCCCATGGAGAACAGCCATTGCTGAGCTTCTCAGAGATGTTGCTCTCCCATCTCCGGTGTATTCTCTATTGCTTTAGTTAAGAGGGTGGCCTCTGGGCCTTCCCAGGAAAAATAGTTGGGTGGAGGGTTCTTTGGTCTCACATAAGAATCCATTCACACTCCTTGAAACTTCTGACATTTCCTCCACACTCTGCCAAGGTAGGTCCTTTCAAGGATGACCTTCCAAGATGATTCCAACCCTAGGTCTCTTGTGTGGTATGAGACTAGGGATGGGGAAACGGGCCTAGGTAAAGTCACCTTTCAGTATCATGGTCCCTACGGCATCATTGGGCAGCCTGTGGTGCTGGCTCAACTCCCAGTTCCCTGGATTTACTACATGTCTTCTATGACATGTACAGGAGACATTGATTATAATTATTTCCATATATTTACTTGGATTTACTTGAATACAAACCTGTGTGAGCAGATCTCAGGTCCTTTGTCACAGACACCCCCAAAGGTATGCCTGCTGTCTGGCAATTGCACTTGAAAGAATTTTCTCCTTCCCAGATTCTGAATAGGATGTCTTATAAAATAACAAATGGCATGCAAAGATTAGGACTTTTTGTGGATTTTCTAGGAGGGAAGGAGAAAGAGAAAACCAGGCTCTACTGAGCTTCTCTTTGGGCGTGGGGACAGTAAGAGGGGATCCATTAGAGCTTCCTTCCCCGGAGATCTTTAAAATGAAGATCCTGCTCTTTAGATTCATTGGATTGGCCACAATCCTACTCTCCTCACCACCAAGAGGTGGGGTGGGGCCTCTGCCAAGAAGAGGAAAGTGGTTGCAACATAGAAGATGAGCAAGGGGAAGCAGGGAGGGTCTGGGACACTTCGTTGGTAACTCTGCTATCTCTGCTTATCTCTCATTCGCTCTGCTTTTACCTTTGTTTTGTAGGCTCCACCTCTTCCTTTTTTATCCTGTTGGTCTTTTTTTTTTAATCATTACACAATGCAAACGTTTTTTGTGGCCCTTTACCAATTTCTCCCTAACCTCCCTCCTCCTCCCCACGCCTCTTCTGACTTGCTGTTAACATTGTAGTTAAGAGCAAGTCTTACTAATAGGTTTTTTTGGCCAGCTTTATTGAGGTATAATTGAGAAATAAAAATTGCATATATTTGAGATGTAAAACATGATGTTTTGATATACATGTACATTGTGAAATGATTACCACAATCAAATTAATTAACATATCTATCAACATAGTTACGATTTGTGTGTGTGTGTGTGTGTGTGTGTGTGTGCGCGCGCGTGCGCGCAGTGCCCATGTGGTGAGTACAGTTAAGATCTACACCCTTAGCAAATATCAAGTGTATGATACAGTATTATTCACTATAGTCACCATGCTGTACTTTAGAGTTCCAGAACTTATTCATCCTGCATAACAAACTTTGTATGCTTTGACCAACATCTCTCCACTTCCCCCCAACCCCCATCCCTGGCAACAACCATTCTACTATCTGTTTCTATGAGTGGGACTATTTTATTATTTTATTATATTATTTATTTATTTAATTTCTTTGGCAGCTGGCTGGTACTGGGATCTGGACCCTTGACCTTGGTGTTATCAACACCACACTCTAACCGACTTAGCTACCCGGCCAGCCCTCGACTATTTTATTTTTTTTATTTATGTATGTATGTATGTATGTATTTATTTATTTATTTTACATTCTGAGATGCTGTTGCAGAGCAGGTGGGGGGAGGGGGAGGGGAATAGGGTAGGAAGGGGGTGTGTGGTTGAGGCCTGTGCCACTCCCCTCATGCCTGCAGGGGAGTCCAGGGGGCTTCTGGCAGATGCTCAGTGGTCATCACTGGGCTGGATACAGACATCAGGGGAGGGCATGGCTGAGGACCCCAGCCCCCCACCATCCTGGCTTGGGAGCCCAGGGCGTTTCCTGCAACAGCTTAGTGGTCGTGGCTGGATGGCCTCTGGGTGGCTCCTTTTTTCAGTTTTCTGTGGCCCCTCACTCCTATGTGGGTCCATGGGAACACTGTTAGTGGTCTTGCTGGCCTGGGGGCGACCAAGGACCTCTCCCCTGCTGCCTCCAAGCAGCTTCATCCGAAGGGCACAGCTGTGGCTTTCACCTGCCCTTGCTCCATGCGCTCACCAGGGGCAGCCTTTAAGTAGCCAGGGCTTGAAACGGTTGGCGCGGTCCCTTCTTTCGCTCGTCGTGGCTTCTCCTGCCTTCATGAACCCATTGGTCTCTCCTCCTCTTCTCCTGAACTCTAGTGCTTGACTATTTTAGATTCCACATGTAAGTGAGATCGTGCAGTATTTGCCTTTCTGAGCCCGTCTTATTTTATTTCACACAATGTCCTCCAGGTTCATCCAAGTTGTCACAAATGACAGGATCTCCTCCTTTTTAAAGATTGAATAGTATTCTGTTGTATATATATACCACATTTTCTTTATCCATTTATATGTTGACAGACACAAGTTGTATACGTACCTTGGCTATTGTGAATAATGCTGCAATGAATATGGAAGTGCAGACATCTCTTCAACATACTGATTTCATTTCCTTTGGATACATACCCAGTAATAGGATTGCTGGATCATATGGTAGTTCTATTTTTAATTTATTTGAGGAACTTCCATACTGTTTTCTATTATGGCTATACCAACTTACATTCCCACTAATGGCTAAAAATAGGGTGGGACTAAGATTATTATAACCATTTGCTTCCCCCCAGATATTTTTATAAGTTTCCTTATAGTCTGCACACACATAGTTCAGGCTTAATCAGCCTCAACTCATATTAAGATTTCTGTTCTTGAATTCTGTGTGATTTCCCTAATCAATCCACATGTATTCTTACTTGGGGGGAAAAAAAGGGAAAAAATGTACTTGAGCTTGCTCAAATGAATCTTTGCTCTTGTAGCTAAAAGAGCAAAACTAAACAGGTTGAGATGAAAGTTCTTTGAAGAGTCAGTGGCTCACAGCTGGTGCTGGCTGTAGACTCAGAGATCATCAGGATTCCCAGGAGACCCTCTGGGGACCAGGGCTCCTGTTTACTCCCAATTAAGACTGATGCTTTATTTCCTTAGAGGTTAAGTCTAGGACCCTGAGTATTGTGGAAAGCCCATTAACAATCCAAATTGTGTTATTACAGCAGCCACTTCTAGCACTCCCAAGGGAAACAAGACAGCTGTTCAAAGAGCAGCTGGGGGAAGGGAGGGACTGGGCAGGCTGTTCGGATCTGAATAGACTGGGCTGGCTGATCCACCCTACCCTGCCCCTGCAGAGGTGCTCTCAGCCCAGGCCAGGCAGCCTGACACTTGCCTTCCAATTCTGGCTCCAACACTCTTTGCCACTGCTGAGCACTTGGCTAAGTTTCTTTCCTTCTCTGGGCCTCAATTTCTTTCTCTATGAAACAAGAGGGTACAGCCCATCCCTCTCACTAGACAATGCATGTGAAAACAACTGGGGAATGACCAGAGAGGAAGAATTCATATCTCACACCCCACAGCCTGCCACTCTTTGATTAGGGGTCTCCTCTGAGTTCTCTCCTTCATTCTCTTCACAGTTCATAAGCAACCACTCCAAATTTCTAATGCTACTTACAGGATGGTTAGAAGGGAACTTGGGTGGTGATCCAATCAAGATGGTGGAATAGACGGTCCCCAGCGTCACTCTCTCCCACAAATCAACCAAGTTTACAACTATGAAAATGTAATGTCAGCCAAGCCAGGGCCGCTGGAGCTCAGGGGAAGAGGAGGAGAGACCTACGGAGTTCATGAAGGCAGGAGAAGCCATGATGAGAGAAAGAAAAAACTGCTCTGAGCGTTTTGGGCCGTGGCTGCTTTAAGGCTCGAGCTGATGAGCACATGGAGCAGGAGCCGGCAGGAGCCGCAGCTGTGCCCTTTAGATGGAGTTACTTGGAGGCAGCAGGAGAGAAGAGGGCCTTGGTGGCCCCCAGGACAGCAAGACCACTAATAGGGTTCCCGTGGACCCATGCAGGAATGAGGAGCCATAACAGCCGAAAAGGGGGAGCCATTCAGAGGCTGGTGAGTCATTGCAAGGGACCAGCACAGAGCCCGTCCCATGGGAGGTGTTTGGAGCATAGGCGGTGGGGGAGACAGGCCCACCAGGGGAACACTGGGACACAGCAAGGACAGCTGATCTGCCCCCCAATCAGCACAGGACCACTCAGAGGAGACTGGTCAGGAATGCAGAATTGCATGGAGTGCAGTTTGATGATAAAACTCAGGCCCAGATCATAGATTCTACAGAACACAGATCCGCCAGGTCTCTGGAGAGCCGGAAGTACCTATAAGGTCAACCATTAAACCCTGAGCTGCACAAAAAGCCTTCCCTAAGGAAACAGCAGCAAAGTAGCAATTTACACAACCACACAGCTTAAGTACTGGTTCCCACAGGAAGTTCCCCCGTGTTAGAAGCAAAGGACAAAAATTAGTTCCAGCCCAGGCACACCACCAGCACCTTGGGGCCTGCCCAGGGACCCGAGGCAGGGAGAATGGGACCAGACATCTCTCCCACAACCAGGCACAACATGCCAGCACCTCAGAGCCCACCCAGGGATCTGGGGTATGGAGAAGGGGACTGGACCTCTCTCCCACAACCAGGGACACCATGACAGCACCTCGGGTCCCTCCTGGCCCCTCTGGAAGAAGGGGACTAGACCTTCCTCCCACACCAGGCACACTGTGCCAGTACCTTGGGGACCGCCCAGGGACCCGGGACATGGAGAAGGAAACTGGACCCCTCTCCCACAATCAGGCATGTAGCACCAGCGCCTTGGGGCCTGCCCAGTGACCAGAGGCATGGAGAAGGGGACCAAACACACCCCACAACCAGGCATACTGCCAGTGCCAAGGAGCATGCCAAAAACAGCACCTCCATGTGGGTGGCCCACTACAGCCACCACAATAACCATGGCTGCTGCAAAAGCAACTAGACACCACAACCACCACGCAGATGGTCCACCAACCACTGGAGTGCATTCACACAAGGAGAGTCACCAGCAGAGACAAAGAAAAGAAGAGGATATCTCTTTCCACAAAACCCATTTCAGAGTGACAGAAGAAGCATCTGCTCTATGATAATATTGGGGAACCTGATCACATCTCTCAGCACTGGACAGATCATCTAGGCAACAAGTTAACAGAGTAACCATTATTCTTTCAGAAGGAGAGAAGAAATCGAGGGCGATTAGAGGGGGGAGGGGGAGGAAATGGGGGAAGGGGCGAGGTTGGACAAGGGGCATAAAGAATAATTACGATATGTAACAATATATATGCTAGTAATATTGATTTAATCAACATATCTCAATGTTCAACCCCCAAAATATGTATAATCGATTTTGATTCAATAAATAAAATAAATTATTTAAATTAAAAAAAATAGAAGGGAACTTGTGTGGCTGTGGTTCTAGCTACCTGTGCCTGCTGCAAACCTGCCATCTGGTGGACATTTCTGAATCTGCCAGTTGGAATTTCTGCAAGCTCCTGAGATAAGTGCTTCTCAAACTGTAATGTGCTTGTGAGTCCACTGGCAATCTTGTAAAAATGCAGATTTGGATTCAGAGTCTGAGGTGGGGTTCAAAATTCTACATCTTTGACAAGTTCCCAGTTAATGCCAATGCTGCCGCTCTGCTGGCCACACTTTGAAAAGTGAGGCCCTGGAAGACTTGGGACCAGGGCAGAGGGACTGAAGGAGGAGCCAGGGAAGCAACTCCTGCATGCAGGTCTCCCACCGCATGCCAAACTGCCAAACCCTCAGGCATCAACTGCCCTCAAGGTAAAAGCCTAGGACTTTAATGCTTTTAAGTCTCTGGGTTTCAGATCTCACTTAGTTTTTGGCCTCTGAGTATCCCTTACTTTCTGGAAAGCTCAGCACATTTAAAAAAAAAATGTTTTTCTACATTTTATTCAGCACGGCCAGTCGTTTTTCACACTCAGCAAGAGGTTGCTCAGGGAATCTAATTGTCCATACTGCCCGAAGAGAAATCCTTGATCAATGTGGTTTATATATTCTCAAAATCAAGTTGCCCGGTAGCGTTCTCTGTTCAGTAAATAGACTTTACTAATTCATGGGGAGGGACAGATACTCTCTAAAACAAAGTTTTTTTGTTTTTTTTTTTAAAGATGACCAGTAAGGGGATCTTAACCCTTGACTTGGTGTTGTCAGCACCGCGCTCTCCCAAGTGAACTAACCGGCCATCCCTATATGGGATCCGAACCCGTGGCCTTGGTGTTATCAGTACCATACTCTTCCAAGTGAGCCACCGGCCGGCCCTTGTTTTTCTTCTTAGGGTGTCAAATTAAAGAATAATCTTAAATATAGGCTTTCTTAGAGAAAAAAGTTTTTAAAAATTTGGAATTTTCATTTTATAAATTAAGAGCAAAATGTGGGTTTATCAGCAGAGAACTTTACTAAAAAACATAGGAGAGAGAATTCAGGATATGATAATAAAGGAGGTTTCCAAACTTCTTGGGGGAAAATAGAGCTTTTCTGGCTAGTGGGATGTTCAGAGTGAAAAGGAGAATCAGAGAAGACAGAACTAGAGTGAGAGTCTACTGAGTCCATAGGAAGGAATCTAGCACCCTCTCCATCCTGGGCCCAAAACTAGAAGTTGTGAGTGATGTTGAGACAATAAAACCTCTGATGAACATTTCAGATAGGTTAAGAGAGAATTCACAAATATTAACTAGTTTTCTACTTCTCTAGAGTGACCAACATGTTATGGAAGCTGCAAGCCCAGATGGACTGGGCCCACAACAGACCACCATTCCCAACACTTCTTCAGCCCCATGATGCATAAAAGGGGTCCAAAGTTCTTGGGTTCCCTTTGGAAGAACACAGGGATGGCTGGATATATTATCTGATTTTATTGTCAGCAGAGTCAGCATGGTGGGTGATGAAGTGACCCTGTATTTCAAGGCTGGAGAATGGGCAAGATTTAGAGCAAATAGGAATTTTAGCCATATCTTAAGGGATCCATAGTACAGAGAGAGTCAAGGCAGACCCTGGCCAGCCAGGGGATTGATGGCTCTGATGCAACTGGATATTCATATGGGGGAAAAAATGAACCTTGACCCTTACTTTGCACCATACACAAAACCTCGCTTGAAGTGGATCATAGACCTAAATGCTTAAGCTGGAACTATAAAGTCTAGAAGAAAACATAGTAGAAAATCTTTGTGACCTTAGAATAGGCAAATGTTTCTTAAGATGCAAAAAGCATGAAATAAGTGCTAAATTGAACTTCACCAAAATTTAAAATGTTTGCTCTTCAAGCAACACATTAAGAAAATGAATGGGCAAGCAACAGATTGCGAGACAATAGTTGCTATGCGTATATATCTGATGAATGACTTATATCCATTATGTACAAAGAACTCTTACAATGCAGTAAGAACAAAACAGCCCCCCAAATGGGCAAAAGATTTGAACAGATGCTTCACAAAAGAGTTTCACAAAAGACTATGAATGGCCAATAAGTATATGAAAAATGTTCAACATCATTTGTCATTATTGAGATTAAAATTAAAATCACAATGAGATTTCACTATGCACTCATTAGAATATCTAAAATTTAAAAGACTGACAATACCAAGTATTAGGGAGGATATGTACCAACCAGAATAAGAGTTGCATTGCTGATGGGAATGTAAAACTGGTGTAACCCTTTGGAAAACAGCTACTGGTTTCTTATAAAGTTCAACACACACTTCCTTATGACAGTAATTCTAGTCCTGAGTTGCTCTGACTGTGTTTTCTTAGAGTCTGTATTTGTCTATTTGACATTCATTAATTACAGGGCCAAACCAACAGCCGAAGTTGTTTGCATTTCCCCTGAGATCCAGAGCCCATAATCTGAACTACCTCCTTCTTTAATTCTCATACACCAAACCAATATTTCCCCTGCCCTAAATTACCCAGGGCCAGGTGACAACTTAGAGTCCACCCCAATAGCCCAAAGCCCTGCACAAATAGCCAGTCCTAACCTGTTAACTCTGTCCTGCATTGCTTTTCCCATGGAAACCCTAATAAAGACTCTGGCCTAGGTTTTCCCCTCACTACTGCTTCTGCCTGCTGACCTCACTGTGGTGCTCTCCCACGTGGCTCTGTGTGGCAGGGCATGCCCCCTCTTCTTGGGAAGTGTAAGTAATAAAAATCTTTTTTCAGTGGCATTGATTTCTGTGTGTTATAATTCAGTCACCTCCATAAACTAAAATACCTCTGCATACATTTTGAGGTATGAGTATTTACCCAGAGTAATGAAAATATGTGCCTAGCCAAAGACTTATACACAAATTCTCATAGACTGTTCATTCATAATAATCCAAAACTGGAAATGACTCAAATGTCCATCAATAAGTCAAAAGATACAAAAATTGCAGTATACCTGTTTTAGTCCGTTTTGTGTTGCTATAACAGAAATATTTGAGACTGGGTAATTTATAAGGAAAAGAGGTTTATTTGGCTTACAATTCTGGGACAGCTGCATCTGGCACGGGCCTCAGGCTGCTTCCATTCATGGTGGAAAGTGGCAGGCAGCCAGCGGGTACAAGCAGATCACATAGCGAGAGGAAGCAAGAGGGGGGAGGTGCCAGGGTCTTTTAAACAATCAGCTCTTGTAGGAACTAATAGAGCGAGAACTCCCTCATTTATCCTCCCCTCCCCCAGGGAGAGCATTAATCCATTCAGGAGGGATCTGCCCCCATGACTCAATCAGTTTCCAGCACTGCCACATTGGGGATCAAATTTCCACATGAGTTTTGGAGGGGACAACACATCCAAACTCCATCAATACCTACACCATGGAATACTACTCAGCAGTAAAAAGGAACAAACTGAGACAGGGACTGGCCTTGGATCCCCTCACCCGTGACTAAAAAGGGGTGAGACAAATAGTTTCCCCACCACAGGAATCCAACCCCATACTCCGTTAAGGAGAAGGCTAAGCCATGTTATCTCTTAAGCAATATTTTGTAGGCATGTGGGAGCAAGACGCTTATCCAAAGGAGGAGGAAGACCCAGTTGTGGAAACAGGACCAAACCGGCCTGTGCCAAGAGGGACTCCAGTGCTGACCACTCACTGCCTTTTTCCTTCATTATAATACTACCCCCCCCCCCCCCGTGGAGATTTAACACGCTAACGGGACATGAGAGGCATGAAGCCGCATGGTCTTGAAGTGGGCAAGCGCCAAGAAACTCCTACCTCTATATGCTTGAACGTCACTCCCTTCCCGCCTGAGTCCCTTTAAAACTTTCTCCAACCTCCTCTGGGAGAGCCAGCTGAAGGATCTTCCCTTCCGCTGTCTTCCTTGTGCCCGCTCGGGCACAAGCTCTAACAAAGTCTTGCTTGTGCAGAATCATTGACCCTGTGTTAATTTCTTACACTTGGAGTCAGAGAACCTGGTCCGGTAACGAAACTACCAATAAAATGCTATAACATGGGATTATCTCAAAAACATTACACTAGGTGAAAGAAGCCAGACACAAAAGAATACATGGTATATAATAAAATTCTAGAAAAGTTAAAACTAATCTATAGTCATAGCATATCAGTTATTGCCTGGAGTCAGGGGAGAAGGTGGAATTGATTGCAAGGGAAGGTTTTGGGAGTGGTGGGAATGTTTTGTATTTTGATTTTGGTGGTTAATAAATGTATACATTTCTTAAGACTCACAGAACTGAGTCTTAGAATGGGCACATTTTATTGTATGCAAATTATACCTCAATAAAGTTTATTTAAAAGAAACAAAAGAAGCAACTTCTTTCTTTCTTGGGTTCTCATTTCTTATCTGAATTATGTACAGTTTTTTATCTAACTGAAAACTAGTAACTTCCTTTAAAAATTACCTTCCTCTACTCTGCCCCCACCCGAATTTTCATTTCAGATAGTTCTAAAATGCAGCCAAATGCAAATAGATGTAAAAACGTGATCAACTGCAAAATAAGAGGCATAAATATAGCAGAGAAGGAAATACATGTCAAATATTGCAGGAAACACAATTATGGTATTTCTAAAACTTAACCAGAAAATTATTAACAGTAATATGAATTAAGAAGTGTTAGGAGATAGAAATAACTTCCTCCGAGTCAACTGTCTTCCTACTTACCTACACACACATTCCTACATTCAATACTCAGGAAAAAACAACAACAGCAGCACCAACGAAGGACACTATTCTATTTTTCATGATAGTAACAAGTAACAAATAATTGGGAGCAAACAATTCCAGACATGACAGATCAAGTCAAGAAAAATATTATAAGACTGTTATGGGAGTATAAGGAAGACAGAATGATTGGCCAGGAGTTTGAGGGAAGAAATACAATAAAAAATGACCTTAATTACTAAGATGGAAGCTCTTAAACTGTAACAAAGCAAAGAACTTTAATATGTATATTCCTGGGCTCTACCCCAAAAGATTCAAATTCCACTGTCTGAGATAAGGCCAATAGGAAATCTGGTCTTATAAACATAGTTATTTGGTGTTTTAAATCCCCCCAAAGGAATCTACTGAACTAAATAAATTGCTAGGGAAGAAAAATTGAACAATACAAAGATCTTTTGAAGGAAACAATGTTAGATTCTTCCTATTAGATTTGAACATATTTACAAAGGAACAATTACTAAACTATATACAATTGTGTTTTTAAGGTTGTGTAAAATCAGTGGTGTGAGTAGTAACAGAAAATGAATTCAAACTGTAAGAATTTAATGCTTACACATCAGATCAAATTTAATAGCATATAGACTGAAGTACTCTTTAATAAATAGTGGGACAGTCACACCATTCAACTGAATGAAGGTTTGCCTGTGATCCATTCGTCACACCATACCGTGCCATAAACTTCAGCTGGATTAGAGTTAAACATAAAACGCCGTCAGGATTACAAAAAGCTAAAAAAGAGCAGAATGACATATTTATGCCAGCTAGCTGTGGAAGAGAGCATTGTTCATTCTTTTGGAGGAGAAAGTGAGTATCAAACTCAAAATAGATATGTTCAAACATACATTGCACAAAATTCTTGAGTAATATAGTCTGATTAAACAAGAATCAAACTTCTCCTAAGTGGAATTTGTCAAGTTCCATAAGTATTTTATTTGAGTTCTTATATATAGAGTCTAAATAATAATATTATATATATTCTAAATAACTTTTAATATGTAAGACAAAGGGCACATGCAAATGTGTCATGTTTCAATTTTTGACATACTGGAAGCCACTACCACATTAGCATGTGTGCTGCTGCGTTGACTCCCTTTCGTATGGACCTTGGAATAAATCTTCCCCAGTCATCTCTGTGCATTACTTTATCTTCTTTAAATGTGTTCTTAATTAGGAAATAGTGTAGCTCTGCACTGACCTTTTCTTTAATCCAAGCCTATGCACATGGCTCACATAAAATTATACAAGGGAGGACACATGTGTGCTGTTCTCAATTAAGTGTCCAGCGAGGCTCAGAATCATGTGTTTGGTGAATGTTCTCACTATGGTGTCATAGCCAATTGCACAATAGCAAGTGAGTATATAACTGGACACACAGAAATGTCACATTATAAATAGTATCAGGATTAAACAAATTTTGGCTACTATTTCCTTGATTTCTTTACATTTATGATAAAGGATCTAAGCACTTATCAAATCTTATTAGTGAATCAATTTTTTCTAAATTTTAACGTCTAACATTTTTTAAAATTACTAAACTATCTTTTTTAGAGCAGTTTTAGGTTCACAGCAAGATGGAGCAGAAAGTACAAAGTTCCCATTTATCCTCTGTCCCCACCTACGTACAGCCTCCCCCACTATCAACATTCTGCATTAGAGAGGTACATTTGTAACAATCAAGGAACCTACATTGACACATCATTATCATCCAAAGTCCATAATTCATGTTAGGGTTTACTGTTAGTGCTGTACATTCCGTGGGTTTACCAAATGTATAATGACATGCATCCCCCATTGTAGTGTCCTACATAATATTTTCACTCTCCTAAATATCTTCTATGCTCTGCCTATTCATCCTTCCTTTCCCCTTAATTCCTAGCAACCACTAATCTTTTTTAGTCTCCTGAGTGTTGCCTTTTCCAAAATGTTATATAATTGGAATCATACAGTATGTAGCCTTTTCTGATTGGCTTCCTTCACTTAGTAAGATGCATTTAAGTTTCCTTCATGTCTTTTCATGGATTGATAGCTCATTTCTTTTCAGTGCTGAGTAATATTCCGTAGTCTGGATGCACCACAATTAATGCACCATTTGCCTACTAAAAGACATCCTGGTTACTTCCAAGTTTTGGCAATTACAAATAACGCTGCTATAAACATCTGTGTGCAGGTTTTTGTGTGATCATAAGTGTTCATGAACCAATATTGAAAGAAAAATTTCTCAGTACTTTTTCAAGGTATATCATCTTAACTTAAATAAAGAGTTGTCTGAGATTGCAAGATGACTTATTTCAAAAACCATGACCCTTGGCAAACTACTCATCTGTATGATTCAGGATGTTCTCTACAGCAGACAACCAAATAAAAATCAAATGAATTGGAAGGTGAAACTTGTGTGACTGCAATTGTCATCCATAATTCCAAATTTCAAATCTTTATGTTTGTCAATATCATTCATTGTCTTTGAATTTTCGTTCATTGTCTTCAAATGACATAACTGTTACAAATTTAAACTTATAAAATAAATACAGCAGTATGACACACCTTTTTTCTGGTTTCTTAAGATTTTGTTGGAAAACGTATTTTTTAAGTTTGAAAATTACTGAAATAAGTAGAAAAAGAGAGTAGAGAATGGGGGACAATTTCATGCTCACAGGTTCATATATTTAGAGGCCTTATTGGAGACTGGTTAGCTGTCATACCAGCATCACAGGTTGAGGTTACAATGCTGATTTGGGCTGGCCGGTTAGCTCAGTTGGTTACAGTGAGGCCTTATAACACCAAGGTCAAAGGTCTGGATATCGTACAGACCAGCCACCAAAAAAAAGAAAATATAACACAATGCTGAATTTTATAACATTTTGGTATTGGATGCCTTGGGGGTAGGCTTCTCTTCCTCCTCTAAGATCTTATTTTAGGGGTCAGTTGGGGATGTTAGATATACCAGGTCTGCTCCCAGGCACAGAGACCCTTTGTTCTCCAAGGTCATACTCCCAGTCATTAAATTAACAGAGAACACAACACACTTGCAGTTGGAAAAATACTGAGTTGGCTCTGGCTAGGTAGTCACTTCCAAGCAACAGCTTCTAGAAGGGTTGCTTAAAACTTTCACGGACAGTTAATTGACTCTGCACATCCCCTTCCTGCTGAATGACTAAAACCTAATCTCAGTCAGTTTAGTGAGATCTCAGTTCAGTCAGGGCCTCTCCCCACTCCCTCCCTAGCTTTGAGAGGAATATATAGAGCCAAAGCCAGCATCTGGGACTGGGGAAGAAGACAGGACATCTGGTCCTCAGTTTTCACCATCCATACCCATCAACACCTGCATTCTCATCTGGTCTCCAATTGTGTAAACCATGCAAATAACAGCTGTAGCCTCCTCATTCTGATCTTGAGGCCTCTTCAGGTTCTCAGATCTTTCAGCTCCTACTTTGCCCCTCTTGAGGGTCCTAGATAACATTCAGCTACTCTTCTGTGAAGAGCAAGGAACAGGACACACTTGCAGCCGTTTCTACTCTACACACACATCATGCCAAGTTTAGGGGAATTTTATCAGGTCTGTCACTTCCCTGAGCTCCACTGGGGAAGTGAGACTCAAATCCCTTCACACAGACTCATGCCTTTTGGGGGTTCTATGTCTCACTCCACTGCAACCCCAACAAGCAACCCCTTCTCCTCCAGTGGCTCTCCTCCTCCTGCACAAGTGTATCAAATTGTTGGGGACTGATGGTTGTGGGAAGGGCTCTATCTGACCAATCACAGTATTCTTCCATGTCTGTTGTTCATACAAATATTTTATGCTCTCATTTTTTCAGGCCAGGTTCTGACATTTTAAAAACCTTTCTTTTAAAGCCACTCTCTGCCTGGAATTTCAAATATCTGATAACTCAAAAAATCTGCTCCAACCAGGCCAGCTAAACTATAGTGCCTTGGGAAAATCTGGGATGAGTCAATACTCATTGTCCCATGACTTGGAAAACATTGTCATCAGACCATTTTAACTTGGAAGCAGACAGACTGGCACCAGAAGTGATAAAATAACCTAGAATGCTTCTTGTAATCCATACCCTGGATTTCTGCATGTAAGATGTAAACTAGTAACAATCCCAAGTTTATATGTCATATACAATCAATAGAAAAGCTGATGTAATGATAAGGGGGGAGTGTCCTCACTCTCTCTCTCTCGATTCTTTCCCCTTCTTGTGATTATAAAATGCTAAGCTCTTCTGATCACCTTTGGAGTGTATTTCTCAGGGCAACCTGACCTATGTGTTTCCCTGGTTGCAATTGTTATATTGGCTCAATAAATCCTATGTTCTATATGGTCAGCTTCTGTTTCCTTTAGATCGAAATGTCTGTTTTTAAACCCAAAAGCTAGGAATTGTTCTCTTTGTCTATTTTCTACTTAATGATCATCCCTGAAGAAATGCATGTTTTGCCCTCATGTTTTAGTTCTAGTGAAGGAATTACTGGGAATATGAAATACATTAATATTTCACAAAATTGTCCCACTATACACATATGAAACTATAAAATCTTAAATATCTCAAAATGGACCTTTTTAAAAATCAAAATAGGCCAATGCATCATAGTAAAATTTGTTTAGGCTAAACAAAGCCAGAACAATTATTTGCAGTAAAGATTAACTTTAGAAATTTACTAAGCATTAATTCCAGAAAACAATGTCTGGACTGCTATTTAACTAAAATTATGAAAAACTGGCCATGTTCTTAATAAAAATGTTTCTCTTTCTTAAAGAAATTCAGACTATGTTGTAGGAAGCAAATAAGAAATTGAGTTAGTCTCAGACAAAAATCTCTGCTCTCATAAAGTAGGAAGACAGATGATAGCAAACACATCAGGAGAGTAAATAGTATATTTTATAATATCTAGATATATACATATATATAATAATCTACATAGTATGTTAAAAGACAATAATGGCTTTTGAAAAAATAAAGTGTAAAAAGGGAAAAAGGAGTGCCTGGTTGGGGCTGGGATGTAATTTTAAAGAGGGTAATGAAAGAAGGTCGGTTATCTGAGTTAAAACATAAAAAAGAAGAGGGAGGGTTGTACAACTATATGGGAGAAATGAATTCCAGGCAGAAGGAACTACAGGTGCAAGGGTCCTGAGGCAGGAAGTACATGGAGCAATGAAGGAAAGGTACAAAACAAGATTGGCTGGAGCTGATGGACAAATGAGACAGAGATAGCAGTAAATAAGGTCATAAAAATAAAAGGAGGAGGCAAGGGGGCAAGATCTTGGGAACCATTGTAATAAATTTGACTTTTACTCTGAGTGAGATGGAAAGACTTTGGAGAGTTCTAAAAAGAAAAATGACATAAACTAAATAACTTTAAATAATTGTCATAATTGCTTTTTGAAAATATATTGTAGGGAGTAAAGAGTGAAAGAAAGGAGACCAGTTAGAAACCTATTGCAATGTTCCGGGAAAGATATGATGGTGGTTTGGACTAGAGTGGTAGCAGTGGAGGTGGTTAAAAGTGGCCTCTGTTGTTTCTGATGAAATGTTAGACTTCATCTGTATTATTATGTTCTTACATTTAGTCAGTCATCTTTCTCTGGCTGATTTCAAGATTTTCTCTTTATTTTTAGTTTCCAGCAATTTGACTATCATGTGTCCCGGTTGAAGTGTTGTTGGTTTTGGTTTTTGGGTTTTTTTTTTTGTATTTATCCTGCTGGGGTACACTAAGCTTTTGGTGTCTGAAAGTTAATGTTTTTCATCAAATTTGGGAAATTTTCAGCTATTATTGTTTCAATTTTTTCTACCTTATTCTTTCTCCTCTCCTTTTGGGATTCCAATTACACATTTATAAGACCCCTTGATATTGTCCCACAACTCACTGAAAACCTATTCATTTTCTTCTAATCTTCCCCCTGCCACCCCATTCTTTAGATAGAAAGTTTTTATTGATCTAGCTTCAAGTGGAATTATATTTTCTTTTGTCATTTCCAGTATGTTGAATTTTTTCCCAACATCCTGACAACCTCCTGCCATGTGTTTAATTTTTTTTTTTGTCTTTTTTGTGACCGGTAAGGGGATCGCAACCCTTGGCTTGGTGTTGCCTGCACCGCACTCAGCCAGTGAGCGCACCAGCCATTCCTATATAGGATCTGAACCCACGGCAGGAGCGCTGCTGTGCTCCCAAGCGCCGCACTCACCCAAGTGAGCCACGGGGCTGGCCCCATGTGTTTAATTTTAATTCACACATTTTGCTTTATTTATAGACCTAGAATTTCCATTTTGTTCTATTTTTATAGTTTCCATTTTTCTACTAAGGTGACAGCCATGCCTTAGGAGTGGGGACCATACTCTTATGTAAGGAGCATGTCCTAGGTCCAGCATAATCAGGAGAAAAATCTATCAATATAAACAGATACCAAGATGATGGAATTAGCAGACAAGGACAATAAAATAGCTACTACAAATATTATAAATATGTGCAATGATGTAAAGGAAAACATGAATATAATGAGAAGGGAAATGAAGATATAGAAAGACACAAAGGAAACTTCTATAGATGAAAAATATAATACCTGAAATGAAAATACACTGGATAGGATTAATAGCAGATCAGATGCTGCAGAGAAAAGAATGGTGAACTATGTGCTTGTGCTTAAGTGAACACATAGTGAAACAGCAATAGAAACTATCTGAAATGAAGCACAGACATAAAAAAGATTTTAAAAAATGAACAGAGACTCAGTAACCAATATAATACATTTAACTGGAATCCCACAAGAAGAGATCAGGAAAGGCAGAAAAAAATTAATGGAATTAATAACCAAAAGCTTTCCACATTTGGTGGAAACATAAACCTGTAGGTCCCAGAAGCTCAGCATGCTCCAAGCAGGAAAAGACCACACAAAGAACCACACCAACCTACATCTTAATCAAATTGCTGAAAATAAGTGTTTTAAAAGCAACAACAACAATAACAACAAACTTTAAAGCAGAAAGAAAAAGATGGACACAGTACCCGGAAGAGTGAAGATAAGAATGACAAAAGACTTTTTGTCAGAAATTATGCAGTTCAGAAGACAATTAAATGCCATCTTTAAAGTGATGAAAGAAAATAAACATGTCAATCTAGAACTCTATATCCAGATAAAATATCTTTTAAAAGTGAAGACAAAATGAATTCTTTTTCAGGCAAACAAAAGCTGAGAGAATTTATTGCCAGTATACTGCATTATAAGAATGGTTAAAGGAAGTACTTTGGGTACTAGAAAAATGATACCAGGGAGAAATATGGATGTACATCAATGAATGAAGAGTATCAGAAATGGTTAATATGTGAGTAAGTATAAAAGATGTTATTTCTTATTTTATAATCTCTTTTAAAAATAATTGACTAGGACATAATCAAGATAGTGAAATAGACAGTCCCCAGCATCACTCTCCCCTACGATTGACCAATTTACAACTATTTAAGAACAAAACCTGTCAACCTGGGACCACTGGAGCTGGAATAAAGAGGAGAGCCCTGCAAAGTTAATGAAGGAGGGAGAAGCCACAGTGAGAGAACAGACATTTCTCAAAAGAAGACATACAACTAGCCAAAAAGTACACAAGAGAATGCTCAAAATCACTAATCATCAGAGAAATGCAAATTAAAACCACAATGAGATACTATCTCACCTCAGTTAGAATGGCTATTATCAACAAAACAAAAAATAACAAATGCTGGCAAGGATATGGAGAAAAAGGAACTCTCCTACATTACTGGAGGGAATGTAAATTGATACAGCCACTGTGGAAAACATAATGGAGGTACCTCAGAGAACTAAAAATAGATCTACCTCATGATCCAGCTATCCTGCTATTGGGTATATACATAAAATAAATGAAATCAATATATCAAAAAGACACCCGCACTCCCATGTTCATCAAAATGCTATTCACAATAGCCAAGAGATGGAATCAACCAAAATGCCATCAACAGATGAATGGATAAAAAAAGGTGGTATATATACACAACGGAATACTATTCAGCTTTAAAAAGAAATATCATATCATTTGCAGCAACATGGATGGAAGTGGAACCCATCACGTAAAGTGAAGTAAGTCAGGCACAGAAAGACAAATACCACATGATCTCACTCATATGTGGAATCTAAAAAAAAAGTGGTTCTCATAGAAGTAGAGAGTAGAATAATGGTTACCAGAGGTTGGGCCGGGGTGTATGGGGGAGAAGTAGTGGTGGACTAAGGGGTAAAAAACTATACTATCTACCTTAAGTGAATCATTATGCAGTATATGCATGTATGAAGCAACATACTGTACCCCACAAAAACATACAACATGTTTTATTCTAACAGAAAAAATAAAATAAAAAATAAAAAATAAAAATAAGTGACTGTTTAAAGCAAAATAATAACAATATGTGGAAGTAAAATGTATGACAACATGAGCACTAAAGATGGGAGGGGGAAAATGGAAGTATCCTGTTGTCATTTTCTTACATTTTACATGAGGTGATAATTTATTACTTGAAGGTAGACTGTAATATGATAAAATGTATACTATAAACTCTAAAAAGCTAAAAAAAAAATAAAACAAAGAGTTATAGATAATGTTAATAGAGGAAATAAAATGAAATCCCCAAAACAACACTCTATTATTCCAAAAGAAGGCAGGAAAAGAGGAAAGGTGGAAAAATGGAAAAAAGAACAAATAGAGAAAACAAAAACCAAACAGCAAGGTAGTAGATCAAAACCCAACTATATCAGTAATTATATTAAATAGAAGTGTTCTAAACATTCCAATTAAAATACAGATATTTTCAGATTAGATTAAGAAGAAAAAAGCAAGACCCAACTATATGATTTTTATAAGAAACTCACTTTTAATATAAAGACACGGATTAACAGTAAAATGATGGGACAATACACCATACAAACACTAATTAAAGCATTTGATGGGTTTCATTTATCTAAAATACAGAAAGATAGTTTTTTGGCTCAGGACAAAATCATTGATGAATAACATTGTTAAAGTACCACACTTTTCTCTAAGCATTCACCTTTTTAATAATAAAAGATGATTACATGAGCACTATAGAATAAAAATATAATGTGAGCCCCAAAGCAAACTAGATATGTAATTTTAAGTTTTCTATTAGCCACATTTAAAAAAGTAAAAAGGAATAATGGTAAATTCATGCCAGTATACATTTGTCAAAACCCACAGCATGTACAACACCCAAAGTGAATCCTAATGTAAATTCCGGACCTTTGTTGATGATGTGCCGGTGTAGGTTCATCACTTGTTACAAAGGCACCACGCTGGTGCAGGAAGTTGACAGTGCAGGACACTGCGTATGTGGGGGCCAGGTATATATACCTTCTGTACTTTCCACTTAGTTTTGCTGTGAACTTAAAACTGCTCTAAATAATAAAGCCTATTTAAAAAAAAGTAAAAAGAAACAGGTGAAATTAATTTTAATAATAGTTTACATTCCTGATTTCATATCAAGTCTTTTAAAATCTGGTTTCAGCACATTTCAATTTAGACTAGCCACATTTTAAGTACTCAAAAGCCACATGTGGCTAGTGGTTATCATATTAGACAGTGCAACTTTTTGACCCTTCTGTCTTAAAGAGGGATAGGGAGCAAAGTGAGAAGTGAATCCAGCCAGTCTTCTGGCCCAAGTTGACAATTGTCCTCATACCTCATTACAGTTCTAGATTGTTTAACACCACTCACTATCTGTCAAGCACTGTGTTACGCATTTGAAATACAGTATGTTCTTTAATCTTCTCAAGAAGTTCAAGATAAAAGTAAGGAAAAAACTGAGACTCAGAGAAGTTAAATGACTTTGCCCAAGGTCACATAGCTGGTTATTGGTAGAGTGCAATTTGGACTCAGATGTGTTTTAAGCCCACATTCTTTCCGCTACATTATATTGCGGGTCTCTGTCCCATGGAAAAGCTAACTGATTCTGATGGTCTGAATGGAGAGAAACTGGAAATAAGCTACTGGCTTCATCAATGAATGGCAAGGTAATTCCAAAAGGAATGTGCTTTTTTCCAAGCCTACTGACCACGCCTGAGGCCTCAATGGGAATCAGTCAATAGTCTCCAGATTCCACCTGCTCCCCTCACAGAAGGGATAAAGAGGATATGGTGAACCAGAAAATGCTTGGCCTGGTAGGGCCTCATTCTCCCTATTTCCTGATTTTCCTCAGGGACACAGTGGCTGGTCAGCAATCTTTTGAGATGGAAGGATCCCAAGCAGCTCCCACTCAGCATGGCTCATTATCACAATTCAGATTTCAGCCATTCTCCTAACATGTGTATCCCAATTACACATCTTGGTAGTAGAGAAATAGCTATAATCTCCTTCCAGCGCACCTCAGCCTCATTAGCATAACTACACTGATTCACTTGTCCAGAGCATCTTTGCTGCCATATCTCATAAGAGTTACCCAGAAATAAAGTCACTTATGAGTTTATAGCTAAGAGATCTTTGAGTATTCAAGCATTCTCTTTGTGTATAAGACCTCAGTTATCACCTCTGTGAGTGCTTCACACAGTCACCTTCACAGTCCTTCAGCCCTTATTCCCTCCCCAGAGGTTGGAGGGTGGGGCTGCAAGTCCCAACCCTCTACTCACAGGGTTGCTCCCCTTGGCAACCAGCCCCCATCCTGAGGCTATGCGGGAGACTATCAAGAGTCACTGCATTAAAACAAAAGATGGTTCCATCACCCAGGAAATTCTTCGGGATTAAGAGCTGTGTCAGATGCTCCTATCACTCTGGAAATTACAAAAGTCTTAGGAGCGCAGTGTCAGGAACTGGAGTCAAAGACAAAATATCAGAACAAAAGATTCTCCGATATCCCTACACTCAGGAAATCACAAGGGTTTTAGGAACTCTGTGTCGGGATCTATGGACAAAGACCAAATATGTATATCGCAATATCATACACTCAGGGAGAACTCCATGTATGAAGGCAGAGGTGGAGGTGATGAATCTATAAGCCAAGGAGTGCCAAATATTGCCACCAAACCAACAGAAGCTAGGAGAAAGACATAGATGAGATTCTCCCTCACAGCTCTCAGAAGGAACCATCCCTGACAACACCTTGATCTTGGACTTCCAGTCTCAAAAATCGTGAGACAATAATGTTTTGTTATTTATGCCACCCAGTGTGTGGTACTTTATTATGGCAGCCTAGGTAACTAATGCAGGTACCCAATGGTCTAATGACCCATCTCCATGGCTTATAGTAGTCAGTTGATGTATTCAATTACTTTGGGAGTGGTATCTATTATCTGTCTTAACCCATTTTTCCTATTAAAGGCCTTTTATGGACCTCCCTTGTGACATTTTCTGAGGTGCACAGAGCTAAGATGACCAACTGTCCCAGTTTGCTTGGGACTGAGAGGGTTCCTGGAACATGCAGCTTTCAGTTTTAAAACCAGAACAGTCCCAGGCAAAATGAAATGTGTTGTTCACCTTACACAGAGACCAATTCCTGCTCAGGTCCTTCCAGGGCACAGTTGGGATCAGAGGAACCATTTTAGTCCCTCAGCTGATCCCAGTTACCACAGGAATTGGGAGTCTGGGCAGAGGAGACAAACATGGTAACAGAGGGATGATAGCAACTAACAGGTCTGGAATAGCAAGATAAGAGGTTCTAAAAGGATGGTAGCAGGAATGCAGAGTGTGGAAATAAAGCTGGGAAAAGTGATGGGGTCAATTGCTAAGAACCTCTGACACCATGTTAAACAATTGTACATTATTCTATCCTGCAAGGAAAAAAGTGGCCTCTCAGAGAGTTTGAAGTGTTAAAGTAAATTAAAATGGAGACCAGGCCAGAATTCCTGAGCAAATTAGGCCTCATAGGTGACCCTAACCTTGCTTGATTTGCAAACCTACGAGAAACTTAACCTGAGCTATTTCTTGTAAATGCATATACTAAAGAAAAAACAGAACTTAAGCTCAACCAATGAGAAGCAGCCCACAAATTTATATAACTAGAAAGTTTCCAATAGGATAGACTAATAATGCAACTTTGTAACTGTAAGAAACCAAATATTTTCTTTGTATTACTTCCCCACTCACTCTATAAAAGCCAGTCCCTTACACTTCTTCAACAGAGCCAAGCCTCAGAACCACTTCTGGTTTGGAGTTTCCTGATTCATGAATTGCTGTATGCTCAAATAAACTCTTTAAGATTTTATCGTGCCTCAGTTTACCTTTTTAACAGAAGCAAGAGAGTTGTCAGAGCAGATGTTTTAGAACTATCTTAACTTACTCATGTTTTCCTTTTATAAACTCAAAAGTGAGAGAATAAATTTAAAGAGACCTAAAATACATAAAAACCAACTCCAGTATACGGATTTTGTTTGGAACTTGAAAAAGTGTAAAAAGAAATTATGAGACAATAAGGAAAATGTAAGTTTCTGACTAGTTATTTAATGATATTAATGAATTTTCATTTTTTCTTTTTTACTGTAGTTATGCTTTTTTTTAAAAAGGGAGGAGGAAAAGGGATTTAATTCAGAAAGAGAGAGAGGCGATGAGCCAGTGGACCCTCTTAAACATTCTCCACAGCAGCTGCGGGGGGCGGGGAAAAGGGGGGACGATGGGGGCCCACCTCCAACTTGCCTCTTGAACGTAGTCAAAACTCCTCAGTCTGACATTCAAGCCTCTCCATATCTAGATACACAAGCACCCTGCCACTCGCTTTTTCTGAGAGGAATGGGTGTTTAACAGTTCATCAAAGACACACTGAGGCTACATGTGCTAAAGAGCTTTGGTGGTGAATCCGTGCCTCAGGCCCTTGTCAGAGGGTCGTGTCTGCGGCAGAGCCCTTTATCTTTTAGGGGAGGCCGAGCTGTCCCAGGTGACACTCCTTCGTTGGGTGTGAGGCAGCTTCTCAGCAGGAAGGATACTGAGAGTATCACTGAGGGTATGTGAAGGACAGAAGCCCCTTTGCTTCAGCCATCAGTCCCAGTAGCCCCTTCTGCAAACTTCGGGAGGTGGCAGAGGCGTTGTAATGGCCCTTCCAGCTCTGACAGCCTCTGACTCCCCTCTTGGAGAATGCCGGCTGGGGGACTCCGCGACAGAAGCAGACACGTAGCTGGGCCATAACAAAGAGCCGGGGCGCCGGGCACGTTCCCGCCCCCAGGAGGTTTTGGAAACTTGGTGAGGCGGGGGGGCGGGGCTTGAGCGCGCCGCAGCCAATCACCGAAGGTCCGGGGCGCCGGGGGCGGGGCGTCGCGCGAGCGGCGGAGGCTGCCAGACTGGGTCCGAGCATCGCGCGGCTCCGGACCCGCCCGGCCCGGACATGGCGGCCGTCCGGGCCTCCCCGCGAGGCACTCTGCTGCTTCTGCTGGTCCTGGCGGGGGTCGCGGAGGTGGCAGGGAGCCTGGCCCCAGGCAGCGCGGGTGAGTAACAGCTGGAGCAGCGGTTCGGGGCAGTCCAGAGCGGCCGCCTTAGCGCTCCAAGATGGCGCGGGGCAGGGGGCGGGGGTGCGCGCGACCCCCAGACCCGGCCCATGTACAGTGACCCAGGGTCGGGAGGTCTCAGCGGTCCCGGTGAGAGGATGCCGAAGCGGGACGAACGATGACCCCTTTCCACCCTCGTTCTCTCCGCCCCGAAGATCTCTGAACAGGGAGCGGTGACCCGGGTTCGAGGCCTTGCTCTGTCACCTACAGACGTGGGCTCCCTGCTCAGCCCTGGCCCCCTCGCCTGGCTCCGCTCCCCGTCAGAACAGGATGAAAAACTTCACCCAGGATCGCCGCGGGGGCTGGATGGGATTTTGGATGTGCAGCCGTCTTACTGCCGCCCTCCAGTTAGTTACTTGTTACTTGACCCCCACTTGGTTCGGAAAGAGCAGCCTCGGTGGCGGTGGGCACTGACGAGCCCCACAGCCTGCCTGGTCTGTGCACTGGATGTCAGAGACAGGGCTGGGCTCCGGCGAGAGCCACTGAAAATCAGCAAACCCTGCTCTGTGGGGGTCGGCAGGCTTGAGGAGGGTTTTATTCTTGCTCTAGAGGAATTAACCAAGGATGGATAGAACACTGTTCAGTGCTTATTGATTGTCTCCCAATTGCTGGGCTTTCGGAGTCGATGCAGACTCCTGCCCTCCAGGAGCTCTCTGGCTAGGAGGTGGGGTACAACAGGAGCTCGAAGTAGTTCGAATTCAAGGCAGAAGTGTCCAGAGGAAATGAAGGGCTGTGGATGCACACACAGAGAGAGATGACATCCATCTGGGATGGGCGGAAAATTGAGTAATTCCTCCTAACTCCACTAGACGTTTAAAAATATCTGGGATATGTACGTGCAAAAGTGGTAAGGTGCATTGCTTACAGAAACAGACACCTAGAAAAAACAAAGCCAATCCTAACAAGGTTTTAAGATGGCTTACAATGTTGAAATAAATATTTTAAAAGAAAGACATTTAAAGAAGGGAGAGAATTGTGTCAGGAACCTGGGATGATGGTCAACCGTAACTGAGTTCTAAATTTAAATTAGCCCAGAAACCAAAGGAAAAAAGAGCGAAGGAGAATGCTGTGTATTCTTGGCTAAATCAGCTTACCTTTCTGGGTCCCATTTTTCTCAGTAAGTTAAAAGAGATTGAACTAAAAGCACTGACAAAGTTATGGTGCATAGAGTACTAGTCCGTTCTCCCACAACTAGTTGGTTCTGTGGGAATTAGTAGAATAGAGTGATTAAGAACACTTTAGCTGGGCTGGCCCGGTTAGTGTTGTAACATCAAGGTCTAGGGGTTCCGATCCTTATTCATGCCAGTCATCAAAAAACAAACAAACAGACAGACAAAAATCCACACAAAACACTTGAGCAAGTTACTTATCCTTAATCTTTTTGTACTTTAATAATTACATTTATTATATATGGTACCTCATAGATTTTATTCTGAGAATTAGTTGAGATAATACATGTACAGAGTTTAGCATAGTAAGCACTGAATGTTAGCTATTATGTATTTGGGAAACACTGCACATTGTACCTTGTTTTATAAATTCACAAGACACAGATTCACAATAAAGAGTCCAAGGATTCCTATGGTAGAAACTTATTTGCTGGGGGAATAGGGAATGACTGCTAACAGTATGGGGTTTCTTTTTGAAGTGATGAAAATATTCTAAAATTAGATAGTGGTGATAGTTGCACAAACTAAAAACAAATGAATTGTACACTTTGAAAGGGTAAATTTCACTGCATGTGAATTATATCTCAATAAAATTGTTAATAGGAAGAAAGAAACTTGTTTGATGATAAAACTCTTTTTTTCTTCATAATACCTATAGCATACTTTAGAAAATGCTGGGGTAGTTTATATCTAATGGCCTTTCCAGTTCTAAGAGTTCATGACAACACATAGTTTGCATTGTTTGATAAAAAGAAAAATTCCAAGTGTGATCTAAAAAATGAGATTTGTTCCTTGTACTAAATTCTAGGGAGCACATATTGCCTGGTTCCTTACATAAAGGGCATTGAGAAATATAATGGACAAAGGCTTCCACTGTGGTTTTGTAGAAATGAAGTAAATGTTCTTCAATCCTAAACAGAAATTGAGAAGACAATATTAAATTGTATTTCAATGAAGGCCCAGCTTGTATTCCCACTCAGACAGCCTTCATTCCCCTCTCTCTATCCCTCCCATCCAAGGTTGGGTATTTCTGTTTCCTCTGGTATAAAGCTTTACAGGATATTGACCCCCTCTTCTATAAGGCTTTACAAATCTTATTTGCCCTGACTATTCCTATTCCCCTGGGGGTGGAGGTGAAGGAGTGATATGACTTGCTCAATGATTATCATTTTGGAGATGGGAAGGAACCCTATGCTGCAGTCTCAGGATCTGTGTGTCATGGCACCTGATAACTGAGAGTAGCTCTGTTTCTATTTAAGATGTTTTGTAATAGTACATAAGAGAGAAAAATGTAACATTAAGGGCCAGGTTTCAACAAGTTGACATTTAAAGAATTATGTAATAGTAAGCCTAGAATACTGAAAAAGAATGTAATGAATTTTAAGTTAGAAAAAGCAAATGCCTATCTGGAGCAAAGTAATAAGAAGCAGATTCTCTTCCCAAAGAAGTATCTTGGCCCACACTGTAGAAAGAGCTAGGATTGGTGATAGACCAGATATGATAATTTTTTCTGGTATGCTGCTAAAAGTTCCTATCTTGCATCCATAGGTTTAAGTAATCTTTCATTCATCATACTTTTTACTGTATGGAACTTACAGAAAAAGGGTGGGAAGATGTGAAGGAAGTGGTTTTTACACATTACAAATGTGCTTTTTTAAAAAGAGCAAAACAGATACTATGGGGTTTGTTTACCCAAAAAATATTGAGTGCTTACTATGTGTCAAGCACCGTTTTAGGTGCAGAGCTGCTGCTCTCAATGAGCTCACATTCTAGGGTAGGGAAGAGAGACAATAAATAAAATCATTTGTGGGTATGATAAGTATGCTATGAAGGAACTAAATCAGATAGTAACAGAATTGTGTGAGTGGACAGGGAGTGGTTTTTTACATAGACTTGAGAAGAGCACACGCTCTGAGAAGATAAAGTTTAGAGCTGAGATCTAAAGGCTAAGTAGGTGCTATTCTTATGAAAGACAGGGTTAGGGGTCCAAGTAGTGCAGAGGCCTTAAGACATAAGCAACAAAAGGTCTGTATGGTTGGAACATAGTGAGCAAAAGAATAGGCTAGGGCTCAATGGTACTGAGGCTTGCAAGAAGCCACATAAGGATTGTGGATTTTTTCTGTGTGCAGATAGAAACCAGTAGAGTTTTTAAGTGAGAGAGGTATGATTTGACTTAAATTTTATTTTATTTGTATTTATTTATTTTTTTAAAAGATGACTGGTAAGGGGATCTTAATCCTTGACTTGGTGTTGTCAGCACCACGCTCTCCCAAGTAAGCTAACCGGCCATCCCTATATAGATATCCCAACCCATGGCCTTGGTGTTACCAGCACCACACTCTCCCAAGTGAGCCACAGGCCGGCCCCTGACTTAAATTTTAGATCATTCTTGCTGTTGAGTGAAAAAAAAAAAAAAATACACACACACATATGTATAGTAATGGGGTAAGAGTAAAAGCAGGGTGACTAGAAGACCATTGTAATAGTCCAAGCAGGATCTCAATTTTGGCTCATAGTAGAGTGACGGTGGAGATAGAAGAGGAGAGATTCAAGATATATTGTTAATGGCTTGGATAAGGAAAGTAAAGGAAGGAGGAATAAAGGATTACTCATAGGTTTTTTTTATCTTGAGCAACTCTTTAGTAAAAGTTGATGCCATTTACTGAGGTAGGGAAGACAGGAAGGAGCCTGTAGGAGGAGGGTTGGCAGGTAAGGCAGGGAGAAAATTAGAAGTTCCATTTTTATATATATTTAAGATGATATTAGGAATAATTGTCCCAAATCCATTGCTTATTAAGCTAAGTTTTATACCTGTTAGTAAACCATTCAGCAAATATTTGTTAAGCTGTTAATAGTGCCAGACACTGTGATAGACAAAGGGTATAAAGTGATAAGCAAAAACAGGCATGGTCTCTGCCTTCATGGGGCTGGGAAATTCATACAGTAAATATCACCCAAAAATGTTTAATATCTACATTGGTAATATTATGTGTTTATATTAGTACATATCTATTTATATTCTAAATCTGAAGAGTATATTTGAGAAAAAAATCATGTGATTTTTGTCAAGTATAGACCACATAATATGATGGATGCTCTAAAGCACATGGATAATTTGAACAAGACTACAAGAAAAACATAGTGTCTTAAGAGACACACTCTGACCTGGGATATACCATTGGGAGCCATACTTTTAGATCCCTTGTTTTATAGATAAGAGCCCTGCAAGCACAGATTGGCGAATGGAATTATCCAAGAATACTGGCTATTAGCATCTGGGGAGGACTCAAGAAGAATCATTTGCTGGAGTTGTTTCATAATGATGAATGTCTGGGTTAAGGTTCTTTTGACCTCAAGGAACAAAAACCAAGGTAGCTAAGGATCACGAGGCTGATTATATAGCATCTAACAAGAAACCACATGGAAATTCAAGAGTATAAAATTCAGCACACTTCTACCTCAGGGACTGCCTGAGGAACTGGAAAGTTGCCAAGAACTGAGACTGCTTTTAGAGACAGTCTCTCTATTTCTCATGGCTTCTCTCTGTGCATCTCTTACATTTTCCTCTCTCTACCAGCCAGCTTCCTCGTTTTACTCATGGTTTCTGCATCTTCATAAAACTTCAGCTTTCCCAGCCCCAGCTCTTCTTGACCTTATACTGCAGAAGCTGCTTACGTCTTGCCTGAGTATGTGATTGGGTCCAATTTATCTTTTGACCTAAGCCAAAAAATCATGATGTTTGCTAAATTATGGGTGGGTTACCATATGAAATGTGGTGCTGAAGTAGTACAGTGAGAGAAATAAGACTTTTTGTACTTTTTTCCTATTAAGAAGACATTGTATAACTAGGATATTATTACTTATTAATCAACAAATAAAATTTTTTGAGCTGAGCACTGTGCTGAGTGAACCAAGAAGCTTATAGTTAATCTGGGGACACCAAAAGAACTCACATGAAATGATTAGAAAAGAGTTAAGTGTTAAAGTTTCCAGTTCTGACTAGAATAGTAGGGTATTAAATAACCAAAAAATCAACACGGCCTGGGGTTGTTAGAGAAGAAAGGCTTACTAAGAGCTGAGATAGGATTTAAGCCTTGAAAGATATTTGGGATTTAAGTCAGCAGGAAAGGGGCACCAAGCATTTCAGGCAGAGGGCTCTGTTCCACATAAATGTAGGTTTTCCTTGTTAAAAGTGTTAGAAGTTTAGGGAAGGAAAGGATAGAGAAAGACTTGGAAAATTTACAATTGGGAAAACAGGAAACCATTGTAGGCCCTTGATTAGAAGAGTAACATCATGAAAGGTCTGTAAAAAAAAAAGTAATCTGGCAGTCATGGATACTAGAATTGAATGAATATAATTGGCTGCTGTAGTAGTGCAGTATGAGGGAAGCAATGGAGAAGTATATCTGTAACTTGCAGATGATTCAGAAATAAACAAAATATATATCTGCCTATATATACCAACAGGCAGACAGAGGAGTATGACGAGATGTTAGCAATGTTGAATAGAGGTGGTGGGTATATGGGTAATCATTTTACTATTTGGCTCATCCTTGGCTGACAATATATTTTATATAGATATATACACACACACATATATTTTTAAAGGGATAAATGTGGCAACTGCATGAATGTTTTTATAAATTAAAGTTGCAGTTGTCATTTAAATGTTTTTAAAGTGGTTGTCATTTTCCAGGTTGTTTTTAAAATAAAAATTTGATTAAAAATAAGTTTTCACTTAAATAATAAAAATAAGACCAGATTTTAAAATTAATATATCTTTTTTATTTAGAATGGCCTTTTCCCAAGTATTAGCTCAGATCTATTTTTTCCCCTCAATAGTGTGGGATATACATATATATGTATATATTCTCTTTTAGTTTCTTTAGGAAGACATTAATTAGAGGGAATCTTTATTTTGTTTAAAAAGAAAACAAGAATGGCATTTCATTAGCCAAATTTGAATTATAGCTTTTGGGAAGCTTCTGTGGCAAAATCCCTGTTAACTTCAAAAATCTTATAATTCTATGGATATTTCTTATTTTTAGATTAGGGTGTGTATTTGTTTTTTTAAATACTAGTTGGCCTTAGAAGTTGCATTTTTCTGCATGTGGCTGGAGCATGTGCTTCCTGCTTACTTGCCTATCTTTAGTACACACGTGGCCAAAACCAGCAGCCAGACCTTGATGTTTCTAATTATTGGATAATTCTGCTTGCATATTTCTAGGCTACACGAATACCTTCCTAAACCCCAAAACATAGCCTTTAGTAATCAATGTTTGGTTTTTATTATTTTTATAATCACAGACTCTTGGAATAAGAATGCAAGATATGACACTCATCCTGATATCTTTAACGAGGATTTTTTGAATCCTCATTAAAAGAAAATAAAAAAACCTGTGCTTTTTATTTTTATCATGTCGGTATCATTTTATTTTTAACTATTTTACTTTTATCTGTTCAATTCCATTTTATAAAATTAGAGTTTTAAACTATTATTCTTGCAGAACATATTAGAATTGAGTTATAAAACTAAAACATTTCTAGAATTTATTGTCTTCTCCTGTAGAAAACATTAGGCCTAAGAGAGTTTTTTTGCACCATAGTAGTAGAATGACCCAATTAATCCATTTTAATTGCTCTAAAAAGATAAAGACCTTTAATTGCCACATTAATTGCATTTGAACTCTTCTCCCCAATCCTTAATGAAGGCATATGAATTGATGTCTATTTGTAGACATTTATTTCTTGAAAAAAAAGCAATGTTAAAGACTCCCATCAGTTTTTATTGTTTCAAAGGAAGAAGAATGTATACTAATACAATAATGGCTAAGGGTAAGAAGAGGGTATAAAAAACATGATGGAGTAGAGGCCTGTCCCCATCCTGTTCATGGAGAGTGGCAGTCCTCTTGAGGGAGAACATGTCCTATTACAGAGGAATGCTTGGTTGGGAAGGGGAAAGGAGTTATTACCAGAAGACTTCAGGCTGCCCTCTTTCATCTCATTTTGTCAGAAATACCAGAAAAGGCTTTTGGAAAGACTAGAAGAAAAATAGGCCAAAATGTCAACAGAGGTTGTGACAGAAAAATGGGAATGTAGATCATTTTTCTTTTTCTTCTTATTTTCCAAATTTTTGAGGGTTTTGTTTTAATGAAAATATAATTATTTCAAAAATTTAACTTTGGAGATCACTCCACTATAAATTTGATCTTTACCACCATTAAATAGAAAACAATAGGCTTTTATACTTAATTTTTAATAAAACCTTTGTTGTTACTGGGGTTTTAATTATAACACATTTTGTGTTTCTGTTTTGAATGGACCTTTGCTCCAAGAAACTGTTTTTCAAAAATCCCTAAGCCCAATCAACTAGACTGCCTAGATGTTTACTTTTTGCTAAGCCTGTGTTTATTAGGACCGTATGTTATCCTGAGTTATCTTTGCTCATGATCAGCTGGATTTTCTGCCCTCATATGACCTTTGTGCTAGGGGATGGTAGAAAAGTAGAAAGTGCCAACTTCTAGAGCACTTCAAAAGAGCACATCATTGTTACACAGGAGGACCCCAATACCAATACCAATCCTACTTTCAATCAAAAAATCTGCTTTTATCTAATTTGCATATTAAATTGTATGGATTTTATTTGAAGAGAGGATTATCTTGCATATATATATACACACACATATATGTAGGTTAAAAAAATATATTTTAAACCATTGTATCAGATATAGCTGCCTGAAATGTCATATTTTCACCTTGTGTCTTGACTTGCCAGTCCTAAGCAGCCCCTGATCAATCCAGCTGTATCCATGTATTCATATAGTCTCTTTCTCTCTTTCTCTTTCTCTCTCTCTCTCTGTACACACACACACACACACACACACACACACACAAATTCATGGAAAAATGGAATTCAAAAATAATATGAATATTTCCATGAACTTTTTGAAGTACCCTCATATATGTGTGTGTGTATATGTATGTGTGTTTATTTGTTTAATATCTGTCTCCTTAGTGTAATTTCCATGAGGACAGAGACTTATGATTGTTGAACGAATGAGTGAATGAATCAATGCCTGGTACTTAATAACCTGCTCATAAAATATTTTTTAAGTTAATAAATATCTTGGAGGAAAAGTTATTCCCTGCTTATTTCCAAGGATAGTGCCTTCACATATACATTGATTTCATCTTCTTTGAACTCCTCTTGAGACGTTGTTCTCTCAGAGGAGCATTAGCTCTCTACCATTTCCTTCTGTCTATAAAGAAACTCATCTTTACCACTCTAAAAAAGGGGGGAAATTCTTCCTGTGATCTTGCATCCTCCTATGACTGCCACTCTCTTTATCCTTTCCATCACTGTCAGACTTCTTGAGAATCTATATTTGCTTCCTATATTTTCTCACCTCTGGTTTATTCCTTAATATCATTCACTTCTACCAGCTCTACAGAAAGCACCTGTGAAGGTCACAAACTGTCCTTCTAATTAGTAAATTCATTTCCTTTTTCCAGTCTTCAATCTAACTTGACTCTTGTTGTGCATGATATTAACTACTCCTTCTCCTGTGATGCCTCTCATGGTTGACTTCCGTCTCTGTTCCATCTCAGTCTCTTTCCCTGTTTCTTCCTAAGTCTCAGATGCTACTGTTCTTTAGAATCTAGTGCTATGTTCACTTCTCACTAGAAACTCTCCCTAGACAGTACCATTCACGTCCCTATACCGCCTTTATGCTGATAACTTCCAAATTTGGATCTTTAAGCTTGACTTTATCTACACCCCAGGCTTGAATTTCTGATTTTACTGGAATTTCCATCTGGATGTTCTATAGGAACCTCAAATTCAACAGGTCCAAAACAAAATTCACCAACTTTTGTCATTTGAATTTGTATTATAGGTGTAACAATAGAATCTAGTCCATTGGGTAATTTTAAGGATTGAATAAAGTAATGCATAAAACAAACAGTAAAATTCTGCCACATAGAAAGCATACAATAATACTAGCTATTAATATTAAATGCAGTCTCCCCTTTTAGACTGAAAGCTTCTTGAGAGCAGGCACCATATGCTCAAATCTAGCACTATCGTTTGCTTGTAATAGGTGCTCAGTAAAGTTTGTTGAGTTAAGATAAGTAATAATAATAATCTATTGAATAAACGGTTTGTGTAACCCTCTGAATTAGCTTAGTCATCTTGTTTCTTTAACAGTGGAACATCAGATATGTATTTTTTCTCCCTAGGTGCATTGTGTTGTAATCATTCAAAGGATAACCAAATGTGCCGTGATGTATGTGAACAGGTAAGCTTGCATAATAATTGTTAAGGCTGTTAGTTATGTAACTGTTTGTAAGATATAGTCACGTGTTGCTTAATGATAAGGATAGGTTCAGAGAAATGCATTGTTAGGCAATTTCATTGTTGTGCGAACATCATAGAGAGTACTTACATAAACTTAGATGGTATGGCCTACACACACCTAGGCTGTATGGTATAGCCTATTGCTCTGACCACGGTTGTATATGCGGTCCATAGTTGACCATTGTTATGAGGTGCATGACTGTATAATTGTTTGGAGAAATCTGTTAGACAGTACCCTAACCAAGTGATCAGAGTTCCCATCATCAATAATGGGACAAACTGATATGTGTCTGCTGATGTGATGCACTAAGAAGGAAAACAGTCTCTTATATAGGATTCCTGCTAAAAATGCATAACCTGAATCATGAGGAAACAATCGGACAAACCCAGATTGAGGGATATTCCTCAAAAGACCAGCCTGTACTCTTCAAAAAATATCAGTTACAAAAACAAAAAAAGGCTAACAAACTATTCCAGATTAAAGGAAGCTAAATGACGTGACAGCTAAATGCAATGCATAATCCTGGATTGGATCCTGGAGTGAAAAAAATTGCTATAAAGGACATTATTGGGATAGATTTGTGAAATTTGAACATGGATTGGATATTAACTAATATGAGCGTATTTCAAATAGTTCACGGAAAGATTAATATTATCTTTTAATTCTATTTTTCCAAGAACTTTTTGAAGTACCCTCTTAATAGTGTATCAATACTGTGATCCTGAATCTGGTCATTGTATTGTGGTTAGGTATGATGGTGTCCTTTTTCTTAGGAGATAACATGGTAGGATTTAGGAACAAATGAATCAATGAATTCTAAAATTATTAATCAAAATAATAGTAGTAATAATATGTGTATATGTAGAGTTAAAGCAAAGTTTGCAAAATGTTAATAATGGGTGAATCTTGGTGAAGACTATGTGGGTGTTCATTGTACTACTCTTAAAACTTCTCTGTTGTTTGAATTTTTCTGGATGAGCCTTTTTCATGCAAGCTCCACTGAAATAATACCTGTTTGTAATGTCTTACCTTTCTTTCATCATCTTGGTTGTGTAGTTCAAGACATGGCACTTGAGAAATAATGGTCTCAGTCATCTTTTGGAGGAATTTTTAAGTAATAATTTTATTTTGTCATGTTCTAAGACTGGGAAAGCTACTTAACTGAGACTGTAATTTCTCTCAAACAATACTGTGGACTTAGATTTTGCAAGATACTCCTTGATTTTAAGACATGAAAGGTGACTCAGCTCATCTAAATAACTATTAGAGAATTCAATATGTCAAATTATTGCAAATCAAGTATTCTGCAAATTTACTGCTAGAACAACAGCTTTTAAAAGCAAAAATGGCCATAATAAGGAAACTTTTAAAGTAGCTCTGATACTTTTGGAAGCACTGCTTTCCTGACTTTTCACTTTGTTTTTACTTTTTCCACTGGTATTCCCTTGGGTGAATGATTTTTAAGAGGTGTTTTGTAATGAGACATCTGCAGCAGGCAAGGTCTAATTTCTTAAAATCTTAGCAAATTAATTGAATACTATAGTCACCCTAATAAAAAACATTCTTCCCTAAGTTCTTAACTAATTGAGAAATAAGCTCTCAATGTGTTACATTTATTACTAGTTACACAGATGTTGAATGTGCCTTTTATCTCCAGGCACGCAGTAAATGACAGAAGTAGACCTACTCCTAAGAGGAGGAGTGTTAAGGGCTGGGTTACATATGCTCACTTTCTCCTACCAGACTCAACAGTCAGCTAAGTTAGTCATCCCAATCATGTGAGGAGTGAGGGGTGTGGAGAGAGACCAGGGCTGTTCAAACTAGTAGAACTCACTCCAAATGGAAGGAAATACCAGGAGTGAGGAATCATTATTTCTTCAACCAGGGGGCAATGAAGAGAAGATGGAGCCCTGGTGGCATTTAGGTTTTGAGTTGGGGTGAATAGTAATACCCTTGATGGCTGTAAGGAGGTTGGGAAAAAGATTTGGTTTGGGGAGGAAAGTGAGTCATTGAATTATCAGTGAAAACCACTGTGTGAAGACAGTTGAAGATTTGGAATGAAAACTTTTGGAATTTGAATTTAGATAAGAAGTCAGGGCTGGTGGTTTATAATAGTCAATAAAATAAGTGTGATGATTTATATCAACAATGTCAGATGCCAAAGAAAAGTTAAGGAGTTTGAGATGTGAGAAAAGACTCTTAGTTTTTTAAAAAAGAAGACTGTTACCAGAGATATTCTAGAGCAGGTGCTTCTGTTTGCTTTGTTTATGCTAAGTCTCTCAGTGTATAGAACAATGCCTAACACTTGGAACTCTGAATAAATATTTCTAGATTGACTGGAATGGTGGGGCTAAAAGTCATACTGCAGGGATTTAAAAACATTTTTTAATAAAAAGAATTTAAATTTATGTAATTTTTCAAACTTATAAAAATGTATTCAGTTTTTATATATATCTCATTTTCCCAACTATATTATAAATTCTTTGAATATAGGGATTGCATCTTACTCATCCATGTTGTACTCATGCCCTTGCTAAAGGAAGCTGACCAATGTTTGCGAGTTGATTGGTGAAGAAATGGATGCAATGAAAGGAAAAAGTTGGAAAAGTCAGTAAGTCAGTGCAGGACACAAAGATTGTTTCAAGATGAGAGGGCTTTGCTTGTTTGAAGACAAAGGGAAATGAGTTTATAACAGATGGAGGAGATAAGTATGGGTAAAAAAAAAAAACCCTCAAATTCAGGATTATAAGGCTTGTAGATGTCATTATTTCTGCCTTGAATGGAGTACAGTCTTGGTTATTAAATTCTTCACTCTGAGGTGATTTGTATAATCATGGCATATATTCTAGTATATATTCTGGGTAAGCATTCATCTTTCTTTTTAGGTGATTACCAGTTGTTTAGTGAAAAAAGTGACTACTTATATTCAAGTCTATTTTATTATCTGAAAAAAGTATATACATGCTGGCTTCTTTAAATGTATTCCAAATAAGTATATATTTCTCAGTTTAATTCACTGTACTTTAGAGAATTGTATTTTAGAGACAGAAGAGACCTGATAGATTGTCTAACTTCTTAATGTTGGTTCTTAGCTATTCACATAACTCAAATCTGGGGAGCTAAATTTTATTTCATTTTTTCCATATCTGCCAGACCCTTTGCTATACCCCTTTACATGTGTTATTTCATTTAATTCTTATACCAAGCACTTAAAGGAAGTAACGTCATTTTCTGAATTTTATAGGTAAGAAAATTGAGGGATAGAAAAAGTAACTTACCAAGGACCCCAAACCAGTGACTTGAAGAGCAGGGGCTCAGACCCAAATCTGTCTGATTGCAAAGTTTATACTCTTAGCCACCAGTCAATAACCACCTCATGTAAGGCCAAGTAGGTTGCCCAAAGTTACTCAAAATATATTATTTCCAACTCTCAGTTCCATGTTCTTTCCATTGTTCTAAACTGTTTCAAGTTCTTGTAGGTTTTTTGCTTTTTTAGTTTTTTTGTTTGTTTTTTATTTATTCGGTTTTTTTTGCGGGGAGATGGAGTCAAGAGAAGAGGGGATTTGTGAAAGCTTAGCTTTCTCTGTGCTTTTTCCTATTTCATTACCAATGTCATATGCTTATTATGCCTGCCTGTATTTCTTTCTTTCTTTCTTTCTGTTGCTCTTTTTCATTCTTTCTTGTCATTCATTGTTATCATTTTCCATTTTTTTATAGTAAAAAATTTCAAATTTATACAAAGATAGAGAGAAAAGTATACAAGCCCCCATATTCAGCTTCAATGTATTAAGTCATGGCCAATTATGTTTCATTCATACCCCCATCTACTCCTTCCCTCCCACCACACCCATTATATCGGGGCAAATTTATATTGAGGCAGATCCCAGCTGTCTTATCATTTGATCCCCGAATTTTCAGTTTGTATAATATAGATTATAAAGACTTATTTTTAAAAAAACCACAATACCATTATCACTTCTTTAAAAATGTAATATTCGGGCCGAGCCCGTGGTGCACTCGGGAGCGTGCGGCGCTGGGAGCACGGCGACGCTCCCGCCGCGGGTTCGGATCCTATATAGGAATGGCCGGTGCACTCACTGGCTGAGTGCCGGTCACGGAAAAGACAAAAAAAAAAAAAAGAAAAAATGTAGTATTCAAGGGCCGAACCATGGCTCACTTGGGAGAGTGTGGTGCTGATAACACTAAGGCCACGGGTTCAGATCCCTATATAGGGATGGCTGGTTCGCTCACTTGGGAGAGCGTGGTGCTGACAACACCAAGTCAAGGGTTAAGATCCCCTTACTGGTCATCTTTTTAAATAAATAAATAAATATGTAATACCCAAATATCTAGTTGTTATTCAGATTTCTTAATTATTTCATAAGGTTTTTTTAGTTTGGATCAGGATCCAAGTGAGATATAAGCATTCTAATTGGTTGTATATCTTTTAAATATCTTTTGATCTGTGAGCTTCTCCTTGCAATTTATTTGATGAATGAATTTAGTCATTTATCTTTTAGGGTTTCCCCAGTTTAAACTTTGCTGTTCACATACCCATGGTATTGTTTAACATGTTCCTCTTTGCTCTACACTTCTTAGTAATTGGTAGTTAGATTTAGAGCATAGCTTGTCCAATAGTACTTTCTATGATGAAGAAAGTATTCTATACCTATGCAATCCAAAGTGGTAGCAGCTAGCCACATATGCCAAGTGAACATTTGAAATGACATTAATGAGAATGAGGAACTGAGTTTTTCATTTTGTTTAATTTTAATTGGTTTAAATTTAAATTTAAATAGTCACACATGGCTACCAGCTACCTTATAAGACAAATCCAGAGGCTTGATCAGATTCAGGTAAGGTTTTGTTTTTATTTTGTTTGTTTGGCAAGTCTTCCTCATAAATGATATTGTGTCTGGTTGTTTCTTTTTGTAATGTCAGTAGTCATCGCTGATAACTGCCTTAAATAAATGTACTATTCACTAGGAATTACAGGATGGTGATATTCTAGCTCTTCTCACTTCTTAGTTGTAATTGGTAGTTTTGGAGCAAAATGGATACTAAATAAACTAACCGTAGATAAATCCTTTTTCGTTGTCCTTAGCATTCGTGGATTTTACAGTCTCAGCTATTTGCAGGTAACCATGATGGTCTGTCTGATATATGTAATGATTTATAATTTACTGAGACACAAATTGTTATTGCATTAATTAAAGTCCTATTTAGAAATTAGCCATTTAGCCTGGTATGTGAATCCCGTCAGCACCTGAGCATGTATATTTAAAAAATGGCTTTTGTCTCTATTTATGGAGAACTTATGTGCCATAATGCTTTTTACAAATTTGTTCTTCACCAACATCAAGGGTAGGACATAGTCTATTTTTCATCATCACTAGTTAACTAAAAGTAATTTATAGAACAGTTTAGGGTAAATTTATCTTTTTTTCTTCCTTTTTTGTTTTCCTCCCCCCTCCACACAGTCTCTCCCTACCCGCCCCCCAACAGGTTGGTAGGTTGGTAGCCTGGTTTTTCAATAGAAAAGGGTCTAGACTTGCTGTATTTGTACTTTCTTGATTATTTGCCAAACTAACCAATCTTTTAAGAAATGTTACCTCAGCTTAATTTAGATCCTTTCAGAGGTTTTCCATTTATAAAAGGAAGTTTGAAAATATTCTAGGCAATTGATAAATCTAAAGGATAATACATTTTACCTTCTTTCTTATGAAAAAAAATTCCAGAAATTTTTTTTTTTTTTTTTTTTTTGGTCCAATAGATTTTCTCCTCAAAAAGTGAATCCCGACTAAAACATCTATTGCAGCGAGCCCCAGATTATTGTCCAGAAGCAATGGTAAGTTTTGTTTAATTTGACTGTGGAAGCTTTTGTCTAAATGAAGCCATCTAATCAGTTACTTTCAGATGTAGCAATTTTTAAGTGTGATTGGGATTTGTGGTCAAAGTAAAATGTTAAGTTTAACTAGCTACTTTAAAAAGATCTTTACACAGATTGCTAGATCAAGTATTGTCTTTCATCTTTTATTGTCCTATGAGGTAGGTCTAAAAGCAATCAAATATAAATGTATATCAATCTTTAAATTTTATTATAATATTTTATCTGGGATTTGTAATTTTATTTATTATTGTATTTTGAGTAGCTATAATAACTAAATCTCATATTTATTTTGATTTTGAAAAGTTGAATTTGAGATAAGAGAGATATGTGACTTCTTGTTATTCCTATCTTTTTGTTTTCTGACATATAATAGATACATTGCTTGCCTGTCTGAATTATGTAACTTAAAATATCTCTGATGCTTATGCTATCCTCAGTATTTGGAGTGCTTATGCGTCAGGCCCAGAAAGCCTGAAAGAACCTCTTTAGACACTGTGGCATGTGTTATGTGAAGGAAGAGAAAAGTTGATGATCAAATAGTTGTAACTGACACATGTTCCTTTAGTTACTCTGCAGACACTTTTGTCTGTGTGCTTGGAAACAGTGATTCCAGTAAGTATCCTGAGTAATCAGATTCCTCCTTAGATGGGAAAATGGGGAAAGAACAAGCATATTTTTTATCTCAGCTTTTTTTTCTTCCCTGAATAGTTGGTTGATGTACGTATAGTCCTAGCACATTGACTGTATAGACACAACCATAATCATTTTAGCTGTCTATAACTTCTGTAGAAATTAATTGTCATATTTAGGAACTTGTTATCTACATAAAAACCTTTTGGTGATTACAATTTTAGGTTGAAATTTGGAGTTGTATGAATTCATCTTTGCCAGGTAAGAAATAGAAGTGTAACATTTAGCACTTTAATTTTAAAAACTTATTTTGTCAATGAAAAATCTGTGTTATAGTCCTGTGTGTAGTCTGTGTGTAGCTTGGAGTTTATTTCCTCTCCTTCCTCTCAGCATCCAAATTTTCCAATGTATGGTTTATTCTCATTCACTTGATCTTTACCTTTGTACTCTGTCTTCAGTTCTACCATTCTGTTGAAACTAGAATTTGAAAGATCACAAAGATCCTTTGGTTCCTAGATGTTATGGCTTTTTCTCAGTACTTACTCTCTTTGACTTTGCTGCAATAATTGATATTATTGACTACCACCTCCTTGTGACTCCACCTTGGCCTCAGAACCTTGTTCTCTCTTACCTTTCTCCTCTGACTTGCCATAAGCACTGTGGTTATTCCTATGTGTGATCCTCCTCACTTCTCTCTCCATACTCATCTGGTAATCTCATTCCTTCCCAGAACTGTTAATCAATCAGCTCTAAGAAGGTAACTCTCAAATCCAAATCATTGTTTGTGACTTCTGTATATCTTTATAGACATCTCTACCTGGTTCTCTGCATCTAGTGGCATCTGAAGTACAAATACAAAATCAAAACTCCTAACTGCCCCACTTGTGAATAACACTGTACTAGAAACTGTCAAGTTACCTTTGATTCCTTCTTCTTTTTAGCTACATTGACGCTCCCCTTGCAAAATCTTGCCGTCGGTCCTCTCTACTCCTAGTTCAAGCCTTTGTTATTACACTATTGGGATAGAATATTGTAATAACCTTATAACTGGTGTTTCAACAAATGATGTCTGTCCTCCCCTCTCCCTTTGAAAAGAATCCCTTAGGGGATATCCACTTCCATCTGAATAAAGCTCAAAAACTCCCTAGCCTGATATTCATGGTCTCTTAGGATTGAAGACCTTCCAGTCTTGCTTAAAGACAGTGCCTTGAAATAAGGAGTATACCTTATGTATCTCTGAATTCTAAAGGCTGTCACACTACTTGAAGTTTGCATGTCAAACAAATTGGGCTATTTGCCTTCTTGGAATTGCCCACCTCCTTGCCTGTTCTCTTACTTATCCCTCTACCTAGTGTCCTGAAATTTTAAATACACACACACACACACACACACACACACACACACACACACACACACACACACACACACACACACACACACACACACTATTCCTACCAAACTATAATCTCCATAATGGGATAAATCTTATATTTTATCTATTTCATAATTTCATAGACCACATAGCACCTAATGGAATGCCTTGTACATAATAGGGGCTCAGTAAATTAAATGCTTGTTGAATGATTTATTATTTTCTAAGAGACCCCTGGATACATAGAAACAGCAAGATACTACATTATGGTACAACAGTTCACAGAGTTTATGGCCTACATTGATTCTATTCAAAATTCTTTCTAAAATGTGAGGGATTCTGAATAGCAAGCAGGAAAGATTTAAAGGAAACTGTACTAGGCAATGGAGCTAGATTGGAGTCTGTTGCCCTTTGTACCCTTAAAACACATAGAGATACACACAGAGCGTATACTATGTGGTAATTTTAGTCAGTTTTTACAATTGAGGTGATTTATATTTATATCAGCTTTAGCGGTAGTTTATATTTTGAGTGCTTTGACTATCTGCGAATGATTTGTTTGCTTTTGTTTTGTTTTGTTTTTTAACACAATGTTTCTATTTGTTGTATTAAGTCCTAGTTTCATTTGGAGAGCTATATTACCTATTGCCTTGAATTCCTGACATTTTTTCAAATGTAAATAATAATTAATTTAGTGTAGAGATGGATTTGCTGATATATGTATTACATGGAAGCAGTATAAAGCATTTTTTAAAGGAGATAAGAATTTGTAGCATCCCTACAAGCATGAGTCTTTTCTGTTTTCATAATTATTTCTTGTATACTAATTTTATCTTAGGAGTCATTTGCTGATATTTATGATTACAAAGGGGATATAAAAAGCAAATTAGGGCAGTTTATAATTTTATCATCTTTTGGTTTCACAGTAATTGAATTAGAGAAATCGCTGCTGTGCATAAATTGAACCAGATGTAATGCCAAGGTCAAGGGTTTGGATTCCCTTACTTGCCAGCCGCCAAAAAAACAAACCAAAGCAATAACAACAAAAAACATAAATTGAACCAGAATAGTTCATAGTCATTTTGCCACATGATTAAGTGTGCCCATCAAAGCCAGGCCTGGCTCACAGGCTGTTTACTCAGTATCAGTTTTTAAACAAGATTGTTGGTTTTATGCTATTCTTGGTGTTTAACATTTTGAATACAATAATACTTGTGTCCATTTTTTGTTTGTTTGTTTGTTAAATTAAATTAGAATCTTTGCCTCTGACTCACAGTCTGAAAGTAAGGAAGGCCTATCCCTTGCTTTCCTTACCCTGTATATCCTGTGATAGAGATGCTACCTACCCAAGGGTGAGAATGACTTAAAGAAAGTTTAGGGTGGGCAGGAAAAAGAGAAAAAAACAAAGGACCTGGTAATTATGCTTTGAGGGAACCTGTGGAGGCTGATAGCATTAGGAGTAAGGGTAAAGGGAAGGGCTTAATATTTTGAGCTACTGTCTGAGCTAGTTTTCGTATGGACACCTGCTTCGACTTTTAGTGGTATCCATAAAACAATTTGGATATTTGTCTTTGTCGCTACTTATGACCAAAACATTTGAACATTTTGTTTTTAAGGTGTGTTTAAGAAGTCTGATGGCTGGGTTGGCTTAGGCTGCTGTGAACTGGCTATTGCCTTGGAGTGCCGACAGGCATGCAAGCAGGTAACACTTGGCAGTCAGGCTCTTAAGCATCATGCAGTGCAGTTTGGGTTTTAACTGTGCATGTGTCTTGGGCCTTGCTTACCTCATAGCTTTGGAGAGGTGATTCCCCCAAAACTGCAGATTTGGTATTTCTAGCATAGACCATTTCCTTTTAGACTTGCTTTTAGTTATGGCCACTACATGTAAATCCTCAGCCTTCTCTTATTCTTTTTTGTCTTTCCTTCTCTCTGCCACACCAAGAAAGAAATTTAGGGTTTGCCTGGAAGTAAGCAGTTGACATAGTTGGCTTATTTTGTTTTCATCTTCCCTTCTCTTTTTCATTATGGCTTTACCCTGAACATGTTCCTATATCCCTTCTCTGCTCTTAAAGTGAGTGTGACTCCTACAGTGAGTTATGACTTCTCTTTGATTTGATACATCTCTGGTCCAGTTCAGGTTAAGCCCCTGAGTTCTTCCTCGCTGCGCATATTTTCATAGTGGTTCCACAGAGTGGGAAAACTGACCTCCTGGCTCCTCCACTTCAAGTAGTGTGAAAAGACTTAACTGGGAAACTAGAAAAGGTTACTAGATGGACCTGAAACCACAGCTGGAAAGCCTTCGCTTATTTTCTTCTGGGGACTAGTCTCTGAGCAGGAGTGCATGAAACGTGGTGTCACCTTCACTTTCACACAGACCATTGTATTACTGCCTGAGCAATGCTCTTTGGGCAGCACATGGCCTAGCTATCTGCTGCTCTTCTCCAGGCATTAAAGTGAAGCTAAGTTGAGAAGGATTTGAACTATAATGGGTCTATTGGAACATAAAATAGTTGCTGGCCCTCTTCTTGCCCTCTCCTTCCTCATCAGCTGGCCTGATCTAAATTGCGTGGTCCTAGGTGATAGAACAGGAGGAAACGGAACACAGGACTAGAGCTTGTGGCTCTGGAACTGTATCTCTAAATGGAAGAATAACCACCTCTCAGCAGATTTGTTTTGGTTTGATTTATATAGAAAGTACAAACTTTCATGTGCTAAATAACTTGGTATTTCTCTGAGCATCAATTTCCTCAATAGAGGACATAATAGCTTCTTCATAAACTTAAGATAATTACATAGAAATAACTTTTGTTAGTTGCCTGGCATAGTATCCTTTCCCTCTTTATTTGCCCCCTCCATTACATGTGGCTCTTTTCTCAGGAAAGTGACTCAATAAGTTCAGAATGAAAGCTTAGAATATGAAGGGTTAAAGAAAAAGCAAAATACAAATGCCCTGGCAGAGCTTCATAAGAAAATTTGCTGGAGTGGAATTCAGCTTAAAAAAAAAAAAAATCTTCTGATTTACATTTTCTTCAAAGCCATCTAGTTTTTGAAATAACAAAAGGGCCATGTTATTATGTGAGATTAAAGTTATAAAAGTTAGAGTGAAGTTCTAGAATATTGAGTAGGTCCTAGGGGTGACTAAACAAATTACATGAAATTCGTTTGTTGTATTTTAGGAACTTTTAAATAGTTGAATATAAGGTTTTCTTTTATGAAATAAAGAATACTGTACCAGCAATTAACATATACTAACTTGTGTTCTTTTTTGTTCTGTACTGAATAGCATGTGTAACAAATTAATGGATTAAATTTGTTGGCTTTTAGGCATCTTCAAAGAATGATATTTCCAAAGTTTGCAGAAAAGAATATGAGGTACGCATTTTATTTAACAAATTTGGATGGACCGTTCAGAGGTTACCAGATTTAACAAAATCACTTAAATTTTAAAAATGAATTCATTTTTACACAAATTGCCTCTTACCTTACAAAAAATGTAGCCTTGACGAAAATGTCATTTACTTTGTTTCGAAATGTCCTGACTTCAATAGATTTTTTTTGAAATTAGTATTAATTTTAAAGAAATGCCTACGTCTCACTACAAAGTACTTAACTTACAATGTGTTCATAACAAAGCAACTGGTTGTACCCAAGGTTGTGAAGTAGTTTTTATTAGGTTGCTTATCCCCTTTTGCCCCTTTTCCTATCTCTTGACCCATCCAGGTGTCCATTTTTATAAACTACCTCTAATCAGGGAGAAAAGTAATCAAACAAAATCACACTGCTAGTGTGAGTAGCTTCAAACTTTGCTAATGTTTTATGTTTGGGGGGAAAAAACTAAGTTACAAAGCTGTATTAAGTCTGAAGAGCTCTTGTCTCCTAATGGTGGGATTTCAAGCACTGTGGTATCTAGATGGGGGAGATATTAGGGAAGGGGTAGAGAAGGTATTTTATACTATGCAAACGTGTACTGAAGTTTGTCCTTGATATGGGAAAGCTCCTCACTGGGGTCACTTTATTTGGTTTCTAGGACTCCGTTGTTAAATGTGACAGGATGATTGTTTTTCATGTGTAAGGCCATGTAATTAAGGATACTTAAGTGCATATGCCTCATTCATCATTTATATCTAATCATTGGGATTCCTATTGCTTTTAATAGTCTGTGTTCTCTTGAAGAAAAAAAATAGAATAACTCTGTCTTGTCTGCTTCTAGATTATAGTTCTGATTTTTTTTCTTTTTTTAAAGCCTATATCTCTTGATTAACATTTTTAAACTTATTTATCTTTTGTCACTTTGTACTGTTAGCTAAGTTATATCTGTTCCTCTGAAGACAAATTTCCAGGTTAACTGCTGCTCTCCTCTGTTCTTATTGAAAGGAGCCTTGCTCTAGAGAAGCAAAAGATCCTTTTTATATGTTTCTTATCTCTCTCTGCCTTTAAAATGACCAGTTTTAGTTGCTCTTGAACAAAGTGGCTGACTGTAATAATTCCTTCTTTTCCCCCACATGATGTCTGACACTGTCCATCTCCTGTAGCCTGCCCTCCATTATTTTAGTGTGCTTCCTTCTCTTGTCTGGATTTCTGCATTGCCCTAGGAAGTCTGCCAGTATGTGTTGATGAAGGACGGGACAGGAAAGGTAAGAGAGACAAACACTGTCCTATGATAGAAATACTAAGAATAGTTTACTTTTCCCATTCTATTCTCCCTTATTTGGCCTAGAATTAGCAATCATTTTCCAAAGACCTATATGCCAAAAGGATTCTTTTTTATATATTGAAAGCCGACTCAACGAATTAGTCAAGATAATTCAGACTCAGTTTGATTTCTTATATGTTATTTAGGAATTAAAAAAGAGGCTACAGAACCTACAAAGGTGTTCTGTATCATAAACCTCAAATTACAGTCACTGTCATGATCGTTGACGTCTAGTCTAGAGATAATGGTTATTTGTTATAAAATGAATTTGGGTAAATTTAGTGCAATTTTAAGCCTGTTTTTACTGGACTGGTTGTTTATCAACATCAGAATAATTTACAAAACTAGGCTTTTAATATCTTTTCCTTAACACTGGAGTAGTCTCTGGGCTGAACTTCTAGAGGTGTAAGCCATTTCTTTATTCTTTATTTTTTCTAAAAGATGACCGGTAAGGGGATCTTAACCCATGACTTGGTGTTGTCAGCACCACGCTCACCCAGTGAGCAACCGGCCATCCCTATATGGGATCCGAACCCATGGCCTTGGTGTTATCAGCACCACACTCTCCCGAGTGAGCCACGAGCCGGCCCGTAAGCCATTTCTTTATACTTACAGTTTTAGAGGTAGCATTAACCCTGAAGGATGGTTTTGTGTAGTTTGATTAAAGATTCAGAGAATGGGTAAAAATTACATTTGGAGGAGCCAAATTTAATTGGTAAGCTGCTGAAGAGTTCCTTTTGAGGGGATTTCCTAAGAAGTTTATGTAAGTGAATAAAAATTTTGATGCCGTTTAAGATTCTGTTTGGTTCCAACCAACCTAAGATACAAGTTAACCAGTTAAATGTAAAGCATTGTCACATCTGTTCCTTTAGAGTCTGGTTTCTTTCTTATGCAAATCAATACATATTTATTGAATACTAAGGAGTTTTATATATTAGAGCACAAACCTTGGAGTCAGACTTAGGTTAGAATTCTGGTTAAGCTACTTATAGCTTAACTTCACATACTAAAGAATTATGTCTAATTGAGTCAAGCTAATTAAAATACATACCACACACACAGTGCTCAGGGAAATCAGAAAGCAGAGCAAGCATGTTGGAAGTTATCAGGGAAAATTTTGCAAAAGTGAGAGAGGCCTGAACAGATTGGTATGATTTGGGTAATAAGACTTTGTATCAAAGTTATGTTAGCAAAAATATACATGGCCTTTGTAGGGGACAAAGGGAAGATAGGCCTCTTTTGGGTTGAGAATCTGTGCTTGGATAGGCAAAGTGGGACCAGATCCTAGAAAGATGACATTTGGGGGTTCAACCCATTATTAAGTAGAAGGTGATGATGAAGGTTCTGAAAAAGAAGACCAATATAACAAATAACAAAGCTAATTTTTCAGAATGCTGAAACTCTTAGTCGTGTACAGGCTGAGTTTCGGATCTCCCAACCCCCTCTAGTGTAGCTAAAAAGAGATAAGGCCCAGAACTAGGATGATAGCAATAAAGTGCAGTATTCAGGAGTAAATCAGAGACTTGAAAGCAGAATCCATCAACAGGAATTTGTTAGGATGGATTGAATGTAGGAGATGATGTTCAGGGAGATAGAAGAAACAATTGTTTTAAGCCTAGTTTCCTTACATTTGCTATTCTCCTATGCTTGGAGGTACTATTTAGAACTACTCTTTCTGGCAATAGGACAGACTTGGTACCTCTACTAGTCCTCTAGATGAAAACAATTAAAAATGCTAGATTACTTTTCTGCAAAGAAAATATGGAATGCTTGGGCCAAAAACTAAATGAAGACAGGAATCTAGAGAAGTTAAGAGCACAAAAAAGGGAGTAGCCTTGAGGGATTTGCTGAATCAAGTCTCATAGCTTTGTAGCTTCAGGGGACTCAGAAGTCAGGAGATAAATTCTTGGTTCTGATTGAAGGTAAAAAATATAATTGAAGTTCTTTCCCCTTCCCATCAATAAGTTTGGGATCTCAAAGGTACTACACACACCCACAGTTTTAGAGTGATTGAGAAATATGCTCATCTCTTCCCCTTCCAGGGGACTGCAAGGAAAATTGCTTCTCTTAAACTATAATGTTGTCTCAATTGAAAATTCATAGCTATAAGCTGGCCTTACCTTGAGTTTGCAGCCCAAATTCATACTGAGTGTTTATAAAACCTCAAGCTGAAAATTTATTTAAAGTGGTTCTGAAATGGTAGTGGCTCCCAAGTATCTGAGAAAAGCTAACAGAGATCCTCTCTGGAGGAACTGATCTTTATTCTAGGCCTCTTAGTATTTTCACAGATAAAGTTCTAAAGAAAATCAGCAGTTCACAGAAAAGAAATCACAAATTTCACCAGAAAACAAGGTTTATCAAACGAGTCAGCAGGAACAGTGGTAAACAGAATCAGACATGAAGATACTTCAGATATAGAAATTATCAGATGCAGACTATAAAATGTTTAATATGTTTAAGAAATAAAATAGTCCTGAAAATATGAATAGCAAGATACTTGAAAAAGAACTAAAGAGAATTTCCAGAAAAGTATATATTTGAACTAAAAACACAGTGGATAGGTGTTATTGCACATTAGATACATTAAAGAAAGTGAATTGGAAGATAGAACTGAAGAAATTAGGGGCCGGCCCATGGCTCACTTGGGAGAGTGTGGTGCTGATAACACCAAGCCTGCGGGTTCGGATCCCTATATAGGGATGGCCGGTTAGCTCACTTGGGACAGTGTGGTGCTGACAACGCTAAGTGAAAAGTTAAGATCCCCTTACTGGTCATCTTAAAAAAACAAACAAACCCCCCAAAAAACTGAAGAAATTATATGGAAAAGCAGCACAGAGAGACATGAGGCTACAAGATAGTTTGAGACATGAAAGATAAAGTAAGAAAGTCTTCTAATTGGATTACTACAAGAAAAAGAAATAGTATGGGCAGAGGCAGTGTTTAAAGAAGTCCAACAAATCCCCAGCAGGATTTAAAAACAAAACAAAACAAAAACCTACACATTAATAGACATATCTCATAGCCAAAGATCTTAAAAGCAGTCAGAAAAAACAACCAAAAAAATCATTGCCTTCAAAGGAGACCAACAGCTGATTTCCCAGTAGCAACAGAGGAAGCCAAAAGATAGTGGAATGGTACCTAAACTGTTATAAAAGAAAACAGCTATCAACCTAGAATTCTATATCCAGCAAAAGTATTTTTTCAGAAAGAAGGCAAAATTAAGATATCTCCAGACAATAAAAACAGAATTGCCATTACTGGGCCCTTCCTAGAAGTCTTTTTCTAAAGGAAGTTCTCAAAGATCTACTTCAGACAAAATTATTTGATATGCAAAAAGAAATATGAAAATACAAAAGGGGTAAATTAAAACTCACAGATTGTATAAAACAATAATGTATTATCACTGGCGTTTTTTAAAAAGAATTAAAATGCACAGCAGTAATAGCATATACATTGAGAAAGGGGTTTAAAGACATTGAAGTATATTGAGCGTTAGGTCTTTTAATGTAAAGACCCAATCTTAGAGGTAGTTAGGAATACAGGACTAAAGGTAAGGAGAGATATGCCCATAGTCAACCTTGAAGTAACCCTTGAACTTTGAGAGTGAATGAAAGCTCTGTGAAAGAGAGTGAGAGCTGGGTTTTGAAAACTGCTTCTTTAGGGAACTGGAAAACAGGGAGCCAGAAATTGATCTGACACTTCAGAACAGTGTTCAAAATGGAATAAAGTGTTCCCAGAAAAGAGAATTTTCTTTCACTGGAAATGTTCAAGTAAAGACTTACTGGAATCACATATTGTAAAGGGGATTTCTGCAATGGATGGGAGATTTGACTGATGATCTCCCTTCTAACTCTACTGTTCTCTTATTCTGACCAATACTTGAGAAAAGCACTTCCTTCAGTACTGAAGAGTACTTCTTTGAGAATTATACCTGTTTGATTGAGGGTCACCAAGCCCTGGTCTGTAGGAGCTAACAGAATCAACTATTAGCTTGATAACTTCTACATGGACATGTTCAGGTGTCATGGACATGCTCAGTTCTAGGTTCTTTGTGCATTTGTACAGGCTTAGTCTTTGGCCCACCTAGAAATATTGGTTAGGCCACATGGGGTTTATGGATAGGTGATGGTAGAACCGGGGATGATATTCAAAAATACTCAACAGCTGGAGTGACATAGGCACCATCAATCAGAATAGATGCTGACTGTAAACCATAGGTACTGCCATATTAGCACACATTGATTGATTCAAACTAAAGTAAAAAGGAATTCATGTTTTCCATGAGGTGTGAGACCTATAGTGTAGATTGTTTTTGCATAGTCTTTGGTTGGCTATGAACATTTTCTTCTAGCCACCAAAATGGTGATTTTTAAAAAGATTTTGGTTGTTGATAGTTATTTTCTTCTTTGTATGTCAAAATAAACATCATGGAGATGATGTGAGGCTGGTGAATTTCCAGAGACTTCTCAATGACTGTAAAGTGATGAGGTAAATTTTAGTTTGAGGTTCATAAATTCATTTCATTCCTTATCAGACCTTACCTGCCATTCTCTTAATATAATGACCATAAATATAAATACCTTTCCATTTGCTGTGTGAGCTACTGAAGTACAATGCTACAAATCTGCCATCAGACTTTTACATTTTACTCATTTCTTCTTTCTTTCACAGATTCTTCTCTAGGCTTTCCTTTATATTCTATTCAGTAATGTCATTTTTATTTCTCTCTTTTTTTCCTAGCCTTCTGTAGTCCAGTTATTTGATGTTGTTTCATAAGAAAGGTGAGAAAGTATAAAGCAAAGTCAATAGAAGGTATTTTTTTGAGGACTAGCTTTTTTTTTTAATCTAAGGCAGTTAAGTTTTAAATAAACAGTTGCTAATGCAACTAAAATATTGTTCTGCCATGGGGCTTTGGTTCTGTGAAAATGCTAATAAGATAAAGTTAAGATTCTGAGGATGTTAAAGAGACTCTTAGAACTACACGCATGCACACAAAAAAAGCCTTGTGAGTTCCAGGCACAGTTCTGTAAGTACTGCCGACACACTGCATAAGAGAAGTGTGCAGGTATGCTAGATTTTATTTTTGCATATTCACATGGTTCAAAATTCAAAATGGTGTACAAAAAAGGTCTCTTTTCCACCTCTTGTACCACAGCCACCCAGTTCCTAAAGTTACCAGAGATATTTTATGCATATTAAAAGTAAATATGTGTATATAGTACTCCTTTGCCACAAATGGTAGCTTGCCATATATTTTGTTCTGCCCCTGGATGCCATTGTTTGGGGTATATTTATGTATGCCTACACGGACTGTACGGTGTATCCTCAGAAAATGTCACAATAAAATGTTCTGCTTAAAGATTTCTGTGTATCAATTTTATTTTGTTCCTTTTTCTCTCAAATTAACCCTGATTCTAGATATACTACCAGAAGCATAAAGGAAAAAGATGAAAAAATAGCCTAAATCAATTTAGAGATAAGAGGAGCAGGGATGTCAGGACCAACAGGATTCTCTGGACAGCCAGAGGCCTCCTGAACTTCAGTGTGGTCGAATCTGTGCTGCAATGATTCTAATAGAGGAGAGGGAGATGACAGCCTAGGCGGTGAACAGCTGTGTTGTCCCTTACCCAATCAGCTTTTGGGGATTTTAACGCAAAGAATCAGGTGGTACTTTTCCCTGGGCAGAGCCTTCAGGACCTAAATATAAGGTGTTTTAGTTGATTCTTAAGAAACTCCAAGAATTGTTAGGATATAGTAAACAGAAAATTGTGAACAGGAAACTTTGTAAATGGTAAAATATACAGGTATGCTATGTAAGAGTAGATTTGAGCCGTTACCTGCAGCTGATGAGCTCCAAAAAGAGCGAAACCTATTAGGTCCTGCAGTACTGGCTTAAGATAATATAAAACATTATGTTCCACTTGCATGTTGTTTTGTTTTGTCATATTCGTATCGTAGTGTGGGAGGGGAGTAATTCCTGTTTAGTCTCCTTGCTGCTAGTGTATTTCCTCTCCAGCTCATTCTTCTCAGAAGTCACCTGAATGAGATCCCAAAAGGGAAATCTGATCAGGTCAGTAGACTGTGACCTCGTCTAATCTTAATTGGTCAAAGTTTTTCCCGTAGGCAATGTCATCTACTTCTATAGCTTTAATTGCCCCATATGATGACAACTCCAGAATCTAATTTGCTAACCTCTTTTTCTGAGCTCCTGAACCACTATTGGTTATGTGTACTTTTGATGTTCCTTTGGAATAACAAACCAAATTAACCAAAATTGACTGATTTCAAATCAATCAAATTATTGCTTTCCCTACCTTCTCTATCTCCTTTCTTTCATCCTACCCCTACACAACACCATGCAATCATGTGCATGCGCACAGGCACAAACACCCGCCAAAAACAAAAACTTACCTTTTATCTTACATTTCTTTCTTGGTTGTACCAGTACAGTCCTCCCAGGACTAAAAGCCTAAGAGGTATTGTCTACTTTTTCCTCTTTCTCATCACCTCCCACAAATTACTGGCTGTTAAGCCCTAAAGATTTCCCTCTTAAATATATCTTAAATCAGTCTTCTTTCTAGATTCTGTTATTGCCTTAGCTCAGACCTTTATACTACTTTTCAGGACTATTGCAATAGCTGCCAAACTAGTCTTCCTGTATCTAATTTCTACTCTTATCTACTATCTCCACTTCTCCTAGAGTGATCTCTTTAAAGAATAAATTTGATCATATCACTCCTTTCCTTAAAACCCTTCAATGGCTCCCCCATAGAATACAGTTCATGCTCTTCAGCCTAGTATACCAAGCTTTTGATGTAGCCCCTGGCTCTTCCCTCCTTTATACTTCAGCAGCATGCTACTTGTAATTTTCCAGATTGACCATGTTGTTTTATTTGCTAGTTGTATTTATACAAGCTGTTTGTTCTACCTGGAATTCCCTCTTCCCCAATCCCTCTTCCTCATCCAATAGTATACTGGAGCTGGCTTCTACCAGCTAGGGAGAACTGATTGTTAAATATTCAGGAATTTTGCAAGTCAGTGTGTAACTTGAAATCAGTCATGGGTGGGAGTATTTATACCATGAACATCAGGAAATACTACAAATCAGGATCCACCACCATACCAGCTCCCCCCAAATTCTGTAAATCAGAACTCCCTCCCCCTGACTGTCTCCCCCAGAGAAAGCTGGTCCCAGCACTCCACTACCCCTATTCAACTGGTAACCTTTACCTCAAATCTGGCTTAGATGGTACCTCTTTGAAACCTTTCCTGACCATCCCTCTCCTCTCCACACACATAAAATTGATCTTTCTAAACCCTCTGCATGTTTTATTATAATTTGTCACCCTATAGTGTAACTCTATGTTCACATGTCTCTTTTTAATACTAAACTCTGAGTTTCTAGGACAGAGTCCATATAACTGTCTTTGTGTCTGTCATTTATTCATTCACTCAGCATTCATTGAACTGATACACACTGAACCAGTATACTTAATGTGTATCAGGCACTGTTCTCAGAGTTCAGAGATGAAAGGATTTAGCCACTGTCTACAAGAAGCTCATAGTCTAGTTCATGGGAGTAGAGAAATTCAAATAGTCCATTACAATACAGTGAGACAAGTACATTGTTAGAAGTCTATACAAGACCCATTGGAACCCAGAAGGAAAGCCTAGGGTAATGGGGAAGTCTTCCCAGAGCAGGTAAGACTTAAAGGATGAGCAGAAAGTTACTCCCTGTAACTTGGTGCTACAGTCAGTACTCTTATAGATGGATTTTCTTTTTCCACTCTGGACAGCTGAATTATATAAGGTTCTTTGTTTCAGAGTAAATAACAGTTTTATGTGGAAACCCTGTGTAAATGTCTATGAATTTTTTGAGTGAGTTGAGAAAGCACTGAGTACTGTATCTGTTATCACAGTGTTGTATAGTAAACCATCCTAAAACTCCATAGCCTAAAACAGTAACAATTTATTATTTCTCACAAACCTCAGAGCCAGCTAGGCAGCTCTAATCTGGCCAGGCTTAGCTGATGCTGGCCGGGATCACTCTTGCGTCTGCAGTCAGCTGGCAGGTCAGCCCGGGGCTGGCTGGTTTAGGATGCCCTTGGCTAAGTCATCTCAGCTCTCCTCCGTCCCTCAGCTCTCTCTCGTCCTCTAACAGGCTAGCTCAGGCATGTTGCCATGGTGGTGGCAAGACCTTTCCTTCCTTCAAGCTTCTTATGTCCACTAGGCAAAAACAAATCACATGGCTAAGTCCAGAGTTAGTGTGCAAGAAATAGATATAAGGAGATGTGAAAAATTGGGGCCATTACTGCAGTCAATCTGCCACAAGAACATAACACTGTTCTAGGCTCTCTTCTAGACCTTGTGTTTCTCTCCAGATGTTACTTGCCAGTGAATTTGCTTCCAGCTGATTGGATGCTCTGTGGTGATAATGAACCAACTTCTCTGAGCAGTTTAGGCCTATTAATCTCATTTCAGTTTTGGGTGTTCCTTTTTACCCAACTATTGAAATGACATTTGTTATTTGGGAGACTAAAGCATCATTTGTTTGGTGATATCCAGGTTATGATATTAAGCTCCTTTACATATTCTTACTTTTCGACAGTCATAGTATCCACTAGGAAAAAAACACTTTGTAGAGGTTTAAAAACATGTCTGTTTTTAAGGGTCAGTTATTTAACCTCTCTGACTTAGCATTTGATGAGCTGGATTTCTCATAAGAAATGCAAAACTTTAAAGCGGGAAAAATTTCAATCCATCTGTGAAATGCAAACAGATTTTATATTGAGGCCCTAGAAATAGAGCAGCCCCTGTACTTTTAACTAATTAACCTAGTTAAATAGAAAGTATTGGGCATAGAAAGTATTAAATAACAACTTATAAAATATGCCCTTTTTGGTCTTTGTCCAAAAGTGACTGAAATATACAAAATTAAAACATGTATTTTTTTTATGAGATTCATATGATTAGTCTTTGCTTAGTTTTCATCATCCTATCATTGGTGAGAATGGGAGAGGGAGCTGGAGTGGCCAGTAGTAGAAGGGCAGTGGAAAGATAAAGGATCGAAACAACTGGACGAGTAGAGAAATGTTAGAAAGAGGTCACTGAAGAGGAGTGGATGGCTGGTACAGAAAATAAATCTGCAGAGCCAACTTCTGGACTGTAGGTTGGACCAGCAGAGTCTATCTCTCAGGGCTATTCCCCCACAAGGCAAAAGTCAGGGTGTGTGATGAATGACATGGGGTTCTATCAACTTTGATTTCACTCCATCTCTTTGTTTTTCTGCCAGGTTTGCCCACAGGTTACCTGTGGCCGACACTAGATTGAAGGGCTTGTTGCACTTCTCTAAAACCAGTGGGAGTAGGGCAGGGAACTGGTTAATAAAAGCAGCTACCTGGGGAAAGATTTCAGGATCAAAAAATTTTTTTGAGGAAAATAATATTAACCTCAAGAAAATGACTTGTTTTGTTCCACCATATAAGGTGCTGATGTAAAAAATAGGAAACTAGTAACACCAAGGTCAAAGGTTTGGATCCCCATACCCTCCTGCAGCCCCCCAAAAAATGTAGAAAAATGGGGGACTGGTCAAATAGGTTGCTCTATGGATGTATATTTAACCTTGCATTGGCTGCATTCAGAAAAATAATCCAGACTGTTCTTACGGTACAGTGTCGTGGAAGAGCACTGGTGGAGCAGTCTGGGCTCTAGCCCTGGCTCTGCCCTTTGCTTACTGTGTCCATCTGGCTTTCCAGCTGGATAGTGAAGGCTTTTGGATTTGAAGTTCTCTTGGGACCCTGTCAACTCCATTACACAGACTTCGAGTCTTTGAGGTTGGGGTAGATCCTCATCTCAGTACCACTGTGGTTTTGACCTATTCTCAAGTAAGATGAGTAAGATGAGGGAGTTGTTTTATGGAGGCACATTGGGTGTGGTATTTGGTAAGGAGATCAAAAGAGGCTTCAAACAAATGAATATAAACCCTCAGTTACTGCCACCAGATGGTGATCAGACATTTGAAAAACTTAATTGACTAGAGCTGTGGGTGGGGGAGAAAAAAAAAGACTCCAAGATTGCTTAAGAAATGAAGGAAGTATAAGTAAATGCTGGAACTCTGTATGTCTTAAGCCCTGTTAAACTAATCAGCAATAGTATAAGCAGAGAAAAGGCAGAGTTACCTATAGTCAATTTAAGAATCACTCATCACAGTGGGGGTTATGGTCAAAGTCTGTGAAATCATGATGGGTATAACAGAGGATTGATGAATTCATCAAATACCAGTATACTAGAATGAACGAACATTCTTTTTAACCTTAAAATGGTGTTTATTAACACTAAACATGAAAATATAAAGTCTTTTAGTTCAACAAATTCTGGTAAACCTATGTATGAAAGGTCTCTCAATGAACACTAAGTGAAGTGAGAGATGCTTGGGGAACATCTTTGAACTCTGGATGTGATATCAAGGAAAGCAGCTGTGCCCTTTCCTTCCTTCTGCAGGGATTGGCAAACTTTTTCTGTAAAGTGTCAGATAGCAAATATTTTAGGGTTGCAGATCATATGGTCTCTGTTGAGTCTGCCATTGTAGCATGCTTAGAGTGAAGTAGCCATATAAAATATGTAAATGAATGGGTGTGACTGTGTTCCAATAAAGCTTTTTTTAGAAAAACAGGCAGTGAGTAAGACTTGGCTTGTGTGACATAGCTTGCTGACCCCAGTTTGTGAGTGAAAGCTAGTGCGGGGCGTGCCTGGGGTCCTCCTGCAGACCCAGGAGAAGGAGCCAACAGGATTACCCCCGGTGTTGGGACCGAGGGATCTCAGGGAAAAGTGAGCCTGCTGCCCGCCAACCCAGCCCGGTGAAAGAGACACTCAGACGCGACAGGGGTTCTGTCAGGGCAGTTCTACTTTATTGCCATTACACTGCAATTTATATAAGCTAGCAAGTAGGGGCTTTCCATGAACTAACCAATCAATTAAAGGATCATGTGGGCATGCATTTTGTACTAATATGTTGAGCATAGTGATCACGCAGGGTTCACGAGTGCAGAAATACTGGAGGACCAATAAAAACCTTTTGGAGCTATCTTGGGTTAGGCCTCCCCTACTTCCCGCAGGCGCCATCTTCATCCTCCACCCATAGGCACCATGTGGCTCACAGATAATGTTTGCTCCTAAAAATGGGCCCAACAAGCTAGAATTCATTTAAAGGTTCCCCTTTCTAGGCCTCAGTCTCTGGCTTTTGTCAAGGAAGTTGGATTAGATGATCTCTAATGTTTCTCAGGTTTTGTGTCTTTTAGTACCCCTCTCTGAAGCTAAGTGATCCACAAGACTGACTGAGAGTGACATTTCTTTTATTTGTAAGGTCAAATTTTTAAAACTCCAGCTTTAACAAATTTGTAAGTCTCTAAGGCGCAAGGTTTCTCAGGCTTGGCACTATTGACATTTTGATCTGGATAATCCTTTGTTGGGTGTGGGCTATCCTGTGCATTGTAGGATGCTTAGCAGTATCCTTGGTCTCTACCCACTAGATACCAGTAGCATCCCCTCCCCTAGTTGTGACAACCAAAAATGTCTTCAGGCATTGCCAAATGTCCCCTGAGAGGCAGAATCACCCCCAGTTGAGAACCACTGCTCTAGAGACTATAAGAATAACTAGAAGAATACCAATACTGGAAATCAGGCCGTGTGACTCAGGATAGCCACCAAGATAACAAACACATTTCTTCAGGTACAAGATCAAAAAAGGCAAAACTAAAAGGAACACCCAGATTATTAGAAAGAGAAGGGCAATGAGAATTGCCTTCACCCAGTCAAAGCGGGTGGAAAGTTGGTAACACATTACTTTTTTAATATTGATTGAGATCATTTTATGTGTTCCTGAGAGCAGTGAAACCAAGTAGAGAGCTGTGTATAATAGGTAGCTAAACAGTCACCCTAAAACAAGGAAACATGAGTGAAGAGAGAACACTAAAATATTTACTTTTTCACAATGTCTATATTGCTTGACAAGATCTCTAGCAGAAAGAATTTATAGTGGGTGAATTCATTATCCTTTATCTATGACGCCCGAGGGTTTTTTTGTTTTATTTTGTTTTGCTTTAAGTGGACAAATCAAGTGTGGCTTATTCCTACAATGGAATATTATTTAGTGCAGAAAATGAGTGCAGTACAGCCTCATACAACTACATAGGTGGATCTTTGAAGCTAGGTTTTGAATGTCAGTAAAGCTGGTTCTTTAACAAGTTCAGACCACCTCTCTGGCTTGTGATTCAGCTACAATTAAAAGCCAGAATCATCTAAATCAAAGAGGAAGAGTGCACTTAACTTCCATCCACCTTTTATTTATGCCCATATTATTTCTTTTAAGAATTGTTTTTCTTACAATTGTGAGTGATATTAATCATAGCTGACAGGACCTGAATATCCAAATGTCTTTGTATAAGTAGTTTTTCATTTTTGTCTTTTTTGCTTCTGTTTTCCTCTTATTTTCCTTACAATGACTTTAATACAAAGTGATTTTTTCTGAACAGTAACTAAAGCTCTAGAAACACTAATTCTACTCTCAGGCTCTGTTTTTTCTATTTATTTATTTATTTATTTATTTATTTATTTATTTATATTTTTATTTTTATTTATTTATTTTTTTTGGTGGCTGGCTGGTATGGGGGATCTGAGACCTTGACCTTGGTGTTATTAGCACCATGATCTAACCAATTGAGCTAACCAGCCAGCTGTCAGACTTGCTCTGTGACCAGGGGCAGGTCTCTTTCCCCTGCTGAGGAAACGGTTTCTTCATCTGTAAAATGGTAAGGAGATTCTCAAACTCTGATCCCAGGATGGCTACATAAGAACCATCTTTTTTTAAAATTTAGATTTCTGTGCCCCACACTCAGATTCTGATTCTGTAGTCTAGGATAAGGCATGGGAAGCCCTTAACTTTGGCCATGAAGCAAACTTCATGACTTGGATGTTTGCTTCAAACAGCCATGTTTGAGAACAATTAGAGGTGATCTCTAGGATCTTTTCAATTCTAAAATGTAGTGGTTATATGAAGTATGTAAATATCCTTTATTAGATTTTTTTTGGAAAGTTTTTTTATGTCCTGCAAGAAATAATTGAGATTAATACATTGTAGTCCCCACTCACCCCACACACATTGATACAGCTTTACATAAACTTGGTTTGCTTATGGCTGGGGGTGATCATCTTGATCCCCAATATATGTTGGAAGATAGTTTCCCTGTTTCCTTGGTTGGCATTTTTATAGCATCTGTTTTCAGACTTGGACTTAGAGAAGAATTAAATAGTTTGATATCCTGATTTCCATGTAACATAAAGTAGAATAAAATTAGAAATTCTGTCTGGTTGTTAATTTGTTTGTTTTTCTTTAATTTACAGAATGCTCTTTTCAGTTGCATTAGCAGAAATGAAAGTAAGTATTATTGTCAACGGTTATATACAAGCAGTTCAAAGAGGAAAACACAGTTTACAGAACATTAGCTGTACAAATATTGCCAAGACCCTGGCATTATAACTTAGGCTAGGGCCGAGCCCGTGGCGCACTTGGTAGAGTGCTGCGCTGGCAGCGCGGCGACGCTCCCGCCGCGGGTTCGGATCCTATATAGGACTGACCGGTACACTCACTGGCTGAGTGCCGGTCACAAAAAAAAAAAAACGACAAAAAAAAAAAAAAACTTAGGCTAATAAGCCATCTGAGGGAATGTGCACAGCAAGATTCTGATAGGCTCTTTTCTCCGGGTGTTCAGGTCATTCATATATTATAACAATTCCCATGTCCTAATCAAAGATTTACAAAGCAGATACTACAGCTGGATGTGCCAGAGGAAGATCTTGACCCAGTAGATAGGATCACTTTCAGAAGTTAAGCACACCCACATTACACACTGTAAAACTTGCTGAAGGCTGCCTATCAGTTCATTCAGCAGACTTTGATTGAGTACTTGCTCGGTGTGGGGCAGACCCACATCTGTGGGGGACATGACCTGTACACAAGAACTCTGGGACATAGTAGGTTATGAGATAGTGTCACTGACAAAGTGCTGTAAGAGTTCAGAGAAAGGAGGGATCACATGCTGCAGGGTAGCTTAGAGGTAACTTCATGGTGTTGGTAGCTGAGCTGGGCCTTGAAGGATGGCCAAGATGTGAACAATGGAGATGGGAGAGAGGGTATTCCAGGTAAAGAGAACAATGAGAGCAGTTAGAAATGGAAAAACACATCTGAGGAACAAAGATGTATTCAGATTAGTTTGGTGGGGGTATATCCAAGGATAATAAGAAACATTAGCTGTCTGTACTTTATCTTCTATCCTTTCTAACTGGTGCTTAATTCAGGATTTCCTGGATAGTCTCCGGCACGTAATCTTATGTCCTCCAACACTGGTGAGGAAGCCAGCCTGAGGGGGGAATCAGAAGATGGGTGTCTTGTCCTTTCTGTCCTCATCATTCCCCAACACCATCCCCAATTTATCCTCATTGAGGCTTACAGTAATAAATGTAGCCATTCATAATTGTTCTTTGTGATGAAAATTAACTCTTCAGCAATGGGTACAGTAAGTTTGCTAGTAATTGCAAGTCAAAAACAAATGGCGCAGTAGATATGGAACAGTTTCCTGGTCTAGTCTTGTTCTATATCAGTTAGTTCAGTCATAGTTTAGTTAATTTGTGTATGATTTTATCGTTATCATTGTCATTATTTCTGGAAGTCACCTGAATTCTCTGCTCATTGGTATATGGAATTCACCAGAAACCTGATGGGTTCCTCCATATCCATCTCTAATAATTATCAGGGATTTCCTACCTGCCTTTCTCTCAACCTCTTCCTGCCACACCTCTACCCTGGCTCCCTTCAGCTTCCCACAGATCCGCTTAGGCCCCTGTGAAGGTCTCTTGCTCTTCTCCATTATAAATCCCACATCTGCACCCCCAGTGACTCATACAGTCTTACTAGATACTTTAAATGGCAGCCCACTGATACTGATTTTTTTTTAAATACATAAATCTAGAGTCATATTTATTTCAAATGAGTTTTAGTTTTCAGTATTGAAGCAGTTCATATCAATTGTGAGGTGAAGACTATCTCAATTGAGGCATATTTTACAGATGTTCAAACCCTATAGAACTTTTGGGATTTTGTTTCAAGATATACAGTTATACAGTTGACACATTTATTAAGTGATCCTGGTATCTTTTAGTTTTTACTCGTTCTATTTTATAAATGTGAAGCATTTGGGGTTTTGTTTTATTTTGGTTTTGTTTGTTTTGCTTTGCTTTGCTTTGTTTACAAACCTCCACAAATCTAACACCAAAAGAAGCTGTTTCAGTGGTTCTCGACATGGGCACTCTTGGCATTTGGAGAGACAGTTTTGGTTGTGTGAGACTGTTCCGTGCATTGCAGGACATTTAGCAGCCCTGACCACTGTGCACTAAATGCCAACAGTAGTCCCCAAGTCATCATGACAACCAGAAATACAGTACTTCCACGTGCATCCAGACTCTTCCACGGGGGTGGTACTGCTCCTGTGGAGAGCCACTGAACTGTAGACTATAAATTGACGAATAATGGCTTTTTTATACCAGTGAGCACTTGAATGTCCCATGACTATGCCTACATTAGTGCTGATTTTAAGTGTGTGTCTTCTATGGCATAGTTTTATTTCTCAAATTCAGAAAGACATTGTTCAATCATTATGATGATGGTTTAATGTTAACAAAAAGCTGTTTCCATTTCATTGTCATCTTTTTTCCCCATAGTGGGCTCAGTTTGTTGCAGTTATGCAGGTCATCACACAAACTGCCGAGAATACTGTCAAGCCATTTTTCGAACAGATTCTTCTCCTGGTCCATCTCAGATCAAAGCAGTGGAAAATTATTGTGCCTCTATTAGTCCACAATTAATACACTGTGTGAACAATTATACCCAATCTTATCCAATGAGGAACCCCACAGACAGTAAGTAAAAAAGACATATTCCTTTCATTTCAATCTTTGGTAAAAGAGTTTATAAAAAGTAAGTGATACATTCTTATAGAAATCTGCAGTCTGGGTCATTTGGGGAACAGCAGACTTCCTTTGGTGTTTAGATTTGGAAGATTGGACATTATTGTCACAACTAAAAGGTGCCAAGAAAGGTGAGACTGTCAAGGGTATGAGGAAACAGGAATTCTCTATTCTGAGGGTGGGAGAGTTTATTGGTATAGATATTTTGAAGGAAGTTGGGTGATGACCATTAGAATTTCAAATGATCATACCTTTTGATCTAGCAATTCTATTTCTCAGAAATTATTCAGCAAGAAAACTTACAGAAATTTGTGAAAATATTTTGTGTATTGCATGTAAAGGATGTTTACTATAACACTGTTGTATTAGAGAAAATAAAAAATAACCTAAACATCCATTAATAGGGTATCGATTAAGATTGATTAAACAAATTATGATATATAATAAATATATATCATATATTATATATATAATAAATTATGATATATAATAAAAACACTTTACAACCAACAAAAAGAAAGGAATATATTTATATAGAAAGAAGTCCAAGGCTGGCCGGTTAGCTCAGCTGGTTAGAGCACAGTGTTATAACACCAACATCAAGGGTTCTGATCCCCATATTGGATAGCCACCCAAAAAAAAAAAATAATCATCATAGTATTTAGTGATCTATTTATTTAAAAAAAAAAAGAAAGAAAGAAAAGAAAGGAGTTCAAGATATATTAAGCAAAAAGAGAAAAAGAACAAGTTACAGAACTAAGGTATAATGTGATACATTTTTAGTTATATACCTAATTGTTCCACATTATATATTTCTGTTTGAATTTTTACCAGTGAGCAGTTATTACTTTTGTAATAAAAAATCATAAAAATGAGAAGAGAGCCTTATTGTTTTTTTAAATCAGGGTTTCCTAATGAACCTGTACCTTATGGGGGTCCTCAGAGTCTTAGCTTTTTATACATCCTGAAATCCATTTTCTTCATCTAAAGGTTATCAGATTTTGAAGAACTGACTGATTAACCAAACTGACAAAAGACTGATTTATAAGCCAGATGCCAATATTTTGATTTACCCTGGGATGTCAAAAGATTTGTTTTTGTTGTGTGCCTTGTTTGGCCACCATCTAAATCAGAACTCTAAGGCTTTTGACATTCTTTGGTGTGGCTGTGTGGTAGAAATCAGAGGATTAAGTATTTGCCACAAATAGTCTTCATATGTTTTAAAGGCAGATCTGTGTTCTCTGACATTTAAGCTATACAAAAGTGCTGCTGGAGCTAAGCAGATAGCAGCTGAAAACAAAAACAGAGAGAGATTTTAAGGATAGAAGAACAAACATCTCTAATGTCTGTGCTAACACAGAGGAATCTGGAAAAGAAGGCTACAAACTGACATGTTTGAATAGGTTTCTGCTAAAGTCAAAGACACCTGAGAAAATTACTTCAAAGAAACCCTCTCAAATCTTATAGTCTGATTGAAAGTGTTCTTTAATTTTCTCGTTCTTTGTAGAAAATTAAAGGCAGAAGCAAACTGATATCTTGTCAGACTTTGCTATTGTATTATTTAAATTACAACTTACGTTAATTAACATATTTGTGTGTGTGTGTGTGTGTGTGTGCTTATGCTGTCCTGGAATATGAGGAAATATGGTATTTGCATTTGTTGCTATGAGAATTAGTCATCTCTGTCTTGTCAAGAACATAATCCCTTTTAGGTAGTTGTTTCTACCAGGAAATAATTCCAGTTTGATATACAGTACCTTTTATAGGAACATAAAATACCTTTCACATGAGGACTTCTTAGGTTTAGGGTGGCATTTCATTTTTGTAAGGATGGTGCTAAAGATCCCATGATTGGGGATGGTGATGAATTCTGGTAGTAGATACCTTGTCCACCTTTAGCTCCTCATCTACTTGCTATGCTGCAAAGTAATAGAGAGAGAATCTGTTTTCTGCAGATTTGACATATAACATATAAGAGTAGTCATGATTTCTGCTACACTGCCATGTTCTTCTGTTCTGAGCAGTGCATGATATAAAATCAGCTAATTAGGCCACTTATATTCTGAAAATACAGGTTTATATTGCTGTGATAGAGCTGAAGACCATGCTTGCCAAAATGCCTGCAAGAGAATTCTGATGTCTAAGAAAACAGAAATGGAGATTGTTGATGGTCTCATTGAGGGTTGCAAGACCCAGCCCTTGCCTCAAGATCCTCTTTGGCAGTGTTTTCTTGAAAGCTCACAGTCCGTTCACCCTGGAGTCACTGTACACCCTCCTCCTTCTACAGGCCTCGATGGGGCTAAATTGCATTGTTGTTCTAAAGCAAACACTTCAACATGTAGGTCAGTATCTTATTTGCCTTTATTAAAATCAGCAGAAAAATAACATTTTAATTAATAATTTTAAGCCTAGCAAATGTGTGTTATATTCTTGCATGGTGTAGGCTTAGTGTTTAGAAGATATAAAATCTTTCATTCTTTCATCCAGCAAATATTTATTGAGCATTGTATAATGCATTATTTTGTACATTGAGTGCTAAAAGCACTGTGTTTTGGGGTGTGGAGTATTAGCATTGGCAGGGCAATAGGTATTTAAAGGTGACACAATATGGATTCTACCCTCATGGAGATCATTGAGTAAGCTTACAGTTTAGAAGATGTTTTGATCTGACATCTAAGGAATAGTTTCTTTATTAAATTATGATGTTTGAACTTACCCAACCTTTTGTTGTATTGGTGAATAACCAGAGGTAGTATTTATTTATTTATTTATTTATTTTTGTCTTTTTCGTGACCGGCACTCAGCCAGTGAGTGCACCGGCCATTCTTATATAGGATCCGAACCCGCGGTGGGAGCGTCACTGCGCTCCCAGCGCTGCACTCTCCCAAGTGCGCCACGGGCTCGGCCCAGGGGTAGTATTTAAATAGCAGTGTATTGGCATTCACTTGGGTGATAGGCTTAGGGATAGAAAATTAACAATACAAGTATAGGATGGAGGAAACACAGTGTAGAGACAAGAATAAATGGAGATAACTAAGGTCATGACAGAACACAGATGAAATAGAAGTTTGCTTTATTAGAGACATTTTGAGTAAAAAGAGACCACATTACTAGGATTTCCTGAAGTGAATATGAGATACCAGGAGTAAAACTATCTTTCCTCTGATTTCTAAATTAGATGGACTTTAGCAAAAAATTGTACCTGGAAGAGCTTATCAAACTTTACCAAAGATATGAAAAATCTGAAAAATATCCAAAGAAAATTAACAAAAGGGCTTAAGGGGAAATTAAGTCAGCCCTTTAATTAAGGAAATTGGGTTGCTTATAGAAGTTAATAAATGTACAAGTATTTATTGGAGGTATGCTGAATAGTTCTTTGAATGCCCTGAAAGAGTTTATGCCTACGTAAAGTCACTGGAGATTAGAATGGCTATGTACTCCTGGAGAAACTTCAGTAAGAAATGCTGTTTCCTCTCTCTTACAGCATGTAGAGTTTTATAGTCCGCTGAATGCTTTCATTTCCATCAGATTTGATCTTCATAAAACCTCATGAAATAATTGGGGAAGTTTGTGTAATTTCTATTTTACATGTAAGAAAGTAACTCTGAGATGTTAAATAGTCTGTCCAAGGTAAATGTAGGAAATTGAGGACTAGAGAAAGGACTGGTTTCCAAATCAAGATATTTACCGTAACTTGATCTCAGCTTCCTCATCCCCGTAATGTGTAAGCTACATTGGGAGCAGGGACATTGTCTGTTTTATTCACCACTGCATTTTCAGTGCCTCGAACAGGCCCTCACACAAAACAGGCACTAAATAAACGTTGGCAGAATGAATGAAGAAAACATAAAAGCAAAGATAACCACCCCCACAGGGTTTAGAGAGTCAAAATGTAAGCAGAGTGGAGAATTTTTACTTGTGACTTTATATATTTCAATAACATGAAATTTTTGTTTTTTATTTCTTTATAATATGAAATTTTTGTATAATGAACATGTATTACTTTTGTAAATAAAAAATTAAACTAATGAATGTAATGTATGAAAACACTTTGCAGATGGTGCAGATTCTTTTAGCTATATACACACACTTAAGTTGCTTTGTAGTCATCGAGTACTGGAAATAAGAATATCTTGTATTAACTACAATAGTATATAGAAGGCTTGAAATATCTTAAGGAATATAAGTGGCTTTGGGGTAATTTTTCAGGGAGAAATTGGTGAGCCCTGAGTCTATAATGCTTCTTAAAAGAAGTAGGACTATGTCACAGTTTTACTTTTACCTCCTGTGATTGAACATAAATGTAAGAGAATATATCTTTGTGTAGGCAAAACTATGTGCTTCACTTTAAGTAAAGGTAAAAAAGAGAACAGAAAGAGATAGGGGAAATAATTGTGCCAAGAACTAAGGATGTACAAATCCCATAATGGAACATTAAATTTAGCACTGAGCTTTCTAGCAATCATGGCAAAAAGAAAAGAGATGGATGATAAAAGAATACCTAACGATTTTTCATGGAAAAGATAACTTTTTCTGGCTTTAAATTCTAGGAGGTAGTCTTGTTTTTTACACATTTTTTCTTACTTATGTTCCAAAGTATATTGTTCATAGAGTTTGAGTTTTGTGCAAATCACATATTTACTCATTTGGCTCATCTCTATGTTTCTGCATTTGCGCTTTTGTTTCAGGGAACTGTGCACTAAACTTTATAGCATGAGCTGGGGCAATACGCAGAGTTGGCAAGAGTTTGATCGCTTTTGTGAATATAACCCAGTGGAAGTGTCGATGTTGACCTGTTTAGCAGATGTCCGGGAACCTTGCCAGTTGGGCTGTAGAAACCTTACTTACTGTACCAATTTTAACAACAGGTAGGAACAAATTATTATGCATGGAGTGGAAATATTTTATCATTAAGTATCTGGTTTTTAAATAAGTAAAATACCACTTTACTCTGATTTTCTTCCTGCTGGATTAAAAGAAAGTTGTGTTTCTTTATAATTTCATCTTTAAATGGTATTCCATCTGGAAAACTACCTCTGGGAAAGGAAGCACTATTACAAAGTTCCTTCTAATCTAGAGATACCTCAAGCTCCTGGAATTAAAAGAATCTCCTTTGCCTTTGGTCTCCTATCCCTTCTACTAAACAACCAGTAGCAACAATTCATTGCAGAATAAATCATTGTGGACTATTTGGCCATCCAAATGTTCACCTGTGGACAGTTTATTTTGAAGCACCTTTGGATTGGTAGAGGTTCCTGCTTAGTGAGTCTCCTGTTTCATACAAAAATATTTCTTTACAGAAGAAGTTCAAATAGTTGTTTTCCTGATATCAAGTATAGGAGGAAAAACAAGGGGCCAAGAACTGAGCCTTGGAGCATATGCACAATTAATGGCTGAAGAAACAGTGAAGAAAACATATAAGAAGGGCATTCAGAAGCACAGAATGAAAGAACTCCATATAGAAGCCAGAGAGGGAGAGTTCTAAAAAGCAATGGCTGGTTTTGTGAGCTGCAGCTCAGAAATCAAGAAGGGAAAAGGGAAGAGAATCGTTCAGTTGGACCAGAAGGAAGTTCCAGATGTTTTTGTCAGATGATGTTTAGCTAAAGCTAACACCATCCTATCCTTTCTAAAGGATTCAGATTATTACCTTGTATAAGAAAATTGAGATATCTTTACAACTGGTGATGGAGTGTTAGCCAATAATGACCCAGTTTAGAGATTGAATAAATTTGAAATCTGCGAAATGTTTGAAATTAAACTTGAGCACATAGTTCTAGCTTCTGGTAATGGTGGAGTAGCCTGTATCAGAATAACCCCTCTGTCAATACCAATTATGAACTCTGCACAAAATATAAAAGAACAATTGTTTTGAAGGCACTGGAGAGTGGTCAAGTACAGGAGGGGCTACATCTCTTGAAAGATAAAAACCCCACGGAATAGCCACATTTATCTACTTTTTCCTCACAGGCACTCTCAGTCCCCTTTCATGGGGAATAGAGTTCAAGCAGAAAGCAGCCACCTTGGGCTGAGGAGTTAGAGATAAGAGTTTGGGGCTCACAGAGAGGCTGAATATTGAAGGAGAAAATCCCACAAAGGAGAGAACCACAAAAGGAGATGTCTCAAAATCCATATACAAACTCCCCTTAAATCTTTGGCTGGCTACTAAATTGCAGTTGTGCAGGATGAGACTACAAGGAACCCAGGGGAAAATAATAGCTGGCAGGTGAACATAGATTATAGCAGTTACCTTTTCCTGGCAGACATAGTTTGGAATTTCAGTTATGCCAAGTTAGAAGGGCCTAGTAAACACCTGAGCTTTTTTTCACTGAAACCCTATAAGGGCCACACCTTGGGAGTAAAGATTACATCTGAGGACTAAGCAACCCTAACAAAACCTGAAACCATGCCTCCACAAGAATGAGGTATTTGCCAACAATTTAACTGCCTTTTGGAATGAAAACAGCATTCTTCAAAAGAAGGTAACAAAATCTTAAATCCCACAAGGTATCATGCATAATGTCCATTATACAATCAAAAACTACTAGAAATGAGGAAAAAATAGAAAATGTGACCCATGGTCAAGAGAAAAAATAATCATACCCATAGATGACCCAGATACTGGAATTAGCAGATAAGGACTCTAAAGTAATTATGATAAACATGTTAAAGTATCTCCAGGTAAAAATGGATATAGGTGAGGAGATGGGGAGTTTGGAGAGAGATATGGAAGCTCTAAAAAAAGAATCAAATAGAAATTCTAGAACTGAAAAATACAATATATGAAATTAAAAATTTATCAGAGGGAATGTTTTTTCCAAGGAAGGTCATTAAAAATAATAAATACATAAATAAATATTTATTAGTTGGAGGGAATGGAAAGTAGATTAGACACAACAGAAGAAAAAATTAATGACCTTTAAGATGGCTCAATAGAAATTATCTAAACTACAGCACAGGGAGAATAATTGATATAACATCCGTAATCAGAATCCAAAAGAAAAGGAGAGAAAGGAACAGAAAATTATTTGATTAAACATTGGCTGAAATTTTTCCAAATTTGATTAAATACATCAACCCACTTCTTGGGGAAGCTTAGCAAACCCCAAATCAGATAAATACAAAGAAAACCCATACCTAGCACATCGTAGTCAAACTGCTGAAAACCAAAGGTGAAGAGAAATACTAAAAGCAGCCAAAGGGGAAACAAACATATGTTATATATAATAAAATAACAATGAAAATAGCAACTGACCTATCAGTTGAGAATCTTATATTCAGTGAAAATATTCTTCAGAAATTGAAGTGAAATAGATATTTCTAGATTTTTTTAAAGAAATGTTTCTTAATTGATTTAGATATGTTTATACAAAAGTACACATTTGTCAAATCACATCAAACTGTACCCATAAAATCTGTGCATTTTATTTTTGTAAATTATACTTCAATTTAAAAAACTTGGGAACCCAAATTACAGAACAAATGAAGAAGAAAGCCATCAAGGAGGATCCAATCAAGATAGCGGAATAGATGGTCCCCAGCGTCACTCTCTCCCACAAATCAACCAATTTACAACTATGAAAATGTAACATCAGCCAAGCCAGGGCCGCTGGAGCTCAGCGGAAGAGGAGGAGAGACCTACAGAGTTCATGAAGGTGGGAGAAACTACAATGAGAGAAAGAAAAAGCTGCTCTGAGCATTTCGGGCCGTGGCTGCTTTAAGGCTCGAGCTGCTGAGCGCATGGAGCAGGAGCCGGCAGAAACCACAGCTGTGCCCTTCAGATGGAGTTACTGGGACGCAGCAGGGGAGAAGAGGGCCTTGGCGGCCCCCAGGACAACAAGACCACTAATAGGGTTCCTGCGGACCCACGCAGGAGCGAGGAGCCAGAACAACTGAAAAAAGGGAGCCACTCAGAGGCCTGCAAGTCATTGCAAGGGACCGGCGAAGGGCGCGTCCCATGGGAAGTGTTTGCAGCACGGGCGGTGGGGGAGACAGGCCCACCAGGGGAACACTGGGACACAGCATGGACAGCTGATCTGCCCCCCAGTCAGCACAGGACCACTCAGAGGAGACTGGTCAGGAATGCAGAATTGCGTGGGGTGCAGTTTGATGATAAAACTTAGGCCCAGATCAGAGATTCTACAGAACACGGATCCACCGGGTCTCTGGAGAGCCGGAAGTACCTATAAGATCAACCATTAAACCCTGAGCTGCACAAAAAGCCTTCCCTAGGAAAACAGCAGCAAAGTAGCAACTTAAAACAACCACACAGCTCAAGTACTGGTTCCCACAGGAAGTTCCCCCCATGTTAGAAGCAAAGGACAAAAAATTAGTTCCAGCCCAGGCACACCACCAGCACCTTGGGGCCTGCCTGGGAACTGTAGGCTTTGATCTGGGGACTGGACCCCACTCCCACTTCCAGGCAAACTGTACCAGTGCCTCGGGGCCAGCCTGTGGACCTGAAGCATGGAAAAGGGGACTGGACCCCCTCCCACAACCAGGCACACCACGCCAGCACCTTGGGGCCTGCCCAGGGACCCGAGGCAAGGAGAAGGGAACCAGACCTCAATCCCATAACCAGGCACACTGAGCCAGCACCTTGGGGCTCACCCAGGGATCCAGGGTATGGATTCAGGAACCAGACCCTCCTCCCACAACAAAGCACACGACTCCAGTACCTCGGGGCCCACCCAGGGACCCGAGGCAAGGAGAAGGGGACTGGACCTCATGCAGAAGGGGACTGGACTCTCCTCCCCACAATCAGGCACATGGCGCCAGCGCCTTGGGGCCTGCCCAGGGACCAGAGGCATGGAGAAGGGGACCAAACACACCCCACAACCAGGCATACTGCCAGTGCCAAGGAGCATGCCAAAAACAGCACCTCCACGTAGGTGGCCCACCACAGCCACCACAATAACCATGGCTGCTGCAAAAGCAGCTAGACGCCACAGCCACCACACAGATGGTCCGCCAACCACTGGAGTGCATTCACACAAGAAGAGTCACCAGCAGAGACAAAGAAAAGAAGACGATGTCTCTTTCCACAAAACCCATTTCAGAGTGACAAGCATCTGCTCTATGATAATATTGGGGGACCTGATCACATCTCTCAGCATTGGACAGATCATCTAGGCAACAAGTTAACAGAGTAACCATTATTCTTTCAGAAGGAGAGAAGAAATCGAGGGCAATTAGAGGGGGGAGGGGGAGGGAATGGGGGACGGGGCAAGGTTGGACAAGGGGCATAAAGAATAATTACGATTTGTAACAATATATATGCTAGTAATATTGATTTAATCAACATATCTCAATGTTCAACCCCCAAAATATGTATAATCTATTTTGATTCAATAAATAAAATAAATTTAAAAAAATAAAATAAAAAACGTGGACTTATTTATTTTGTGAAATGGAAGAAATGGGATGCTCTGGGGATAACAGTCCTGTCCAAAGCATTTTGAAGTTTTAAAATGCCTCACAAAAATCTGTGTTAAAAAGAAAACATGTAGAGTTTTAATGCTAGAGTCTCCGTTGAGTCTTCATACACTCGAAGGTGATATCCTTTGATGGGTTTTATGTGCTTTCTTCTTTAAGAAAATCGGATTTTCCTGATGCCTTCGTATGTCAGGATTTTACTCATTGTTTTTGTCCGAAAATAATCGCCTCTTGATTCCTTCTGGCCTTTTTTCTCTTTAGGCCAACAGAACTTTTCAGGAGTTGTAATGCTCAGTCAGATCAAGGAGCCATGAATGACATGAAACTGTGGGAGAAAGGAAGCATAAAGATGCCATTTATCAACATACCTGTTCTTGACATTAAAAAGTGCCAGCCAGAAATGTGGAAAGCAATAGCTTGTTCACTACAGATTAAACCTTGTCACAGCAAATCCCGGGGAAGTATTATTTGCAAGTAAGTTTCTTTCATTATAATGACTGTCCCGTTGTGGTCTAGACCCTCTATGTTCTCTACCCACAGACTCTCTTTAGAATTTTCTCTCCCACCACTTCCCTTTGCCTATCCCCACATGTCAAATGCTTTCTCAGCTTGAAATACTGTTCCCCCATCTCTACTTGCCCACTGCCTGTCCTTCGTCTCCTCTCAAATACCAGACATTCCAATGGAGTCTTCTCAGATTTCTCCAGCTGATAGTAATTTATCCTTACTACAAATTCCTATAGACTTTTATTTGTACTTCTCTTGTGGAACTTAGTTCAAGAAACATTTATTAAGTAACGATGCATAATTCTATTTTTATATTTTAATGTATATACTTGTCATATTCTGTTACACTTTGCTCCCCTTAAGGAGCTTATTCTTTGTGCCATTTTTCTCTTATCTTCTTTCCTCTTTTTCTCCTCTTCAGTTATTAGCCTAATCTTGACACACAATAGGTATTCCAGAAATGTTTGATGAGTGAAAGAGTTAATGAATACAGTCATTAGGGTCTACTCCTAGTAAACATTTTTGAATGGTTTGCTTAGGAAATCTAGGGTAAAGTAAAGATTGGATCTGCTATGGTGGGTGAAGCCAAAAGTATTTAACTACCTAGTAATCTACGTCAGCTGCTCTTTAAGCATCTTTTTTCCAAAAGCTTTTCCAAAACAAAGTTAATCCCAAGCCCCTAAGTTACTGATGTATGGCTCAGTGCTGCTGTTCATGATTCATTTCAGGTTATTTCAGCCTTAAACAGGGTCCAGATCCATTCTCTGACAAGACCTGGGGATAAGCTGAGTAGGGGAGATACCGAAGTATAACTATTGGGTAACAAACAAGAGGCAACAAGTGGGAAATAAATACTCTTAGCACAGAAAACTTACAGAAGAGGAGTCAAGTCCCCATTGAAGACTAAGAGAAATTTAAAGTATATTTTGGGCTTTCCAGTTGTTATAGGCCAAACACCTTAATGTTGATAACTAAAAAAATACTTACAAAGAGTAAGGCAGGGCTGGCAAGTTAGCTCAGTTGGTTAGAGTATGATGTTATAACACTAAGTTCAAGGGTTCAGATCCTCATACCAGCCAGCCAACCACCAAAAAAAAAAAAAAAAGAAAAGAAAAAAAGGGGAAGGGAAGGGAAGGAAGCAAGCAAACAAGCAAGCATAAGATTCTGAAAATAAGGATACATGATTTTGCAAATCACACTAGCCTAATTAATTTCCTTTCAAAATTTGTGAAAAGCCCAAGATGAAGGGTTCAGATCTCTGTACTGGCCAGATGCCAAAAAAAAAAAAAAAAAGATGAAAGCCACATTATACCAGCAAGTATAAGTATGAAATTTGAGCAAGGCCTTTGATCTCAGTTAACAGAAAGTTAGGGATGCCTTGAATTACTATTCAACCTGAGGTCCACTATGACTCCTATTCTCTTTTGCCATACTTACACCTAACCAACTTTGAAACATTAAGTTATGAAAACTCACTTTCTGGAGCACTTTAGAAACATAAATGATACTGACTAGACAATATGAAGAGGTTCCTTAAACCCTAAATCTGTGTACATTTTTTTTTTCAAGATCAGATTGTGTAGAAATTCTCAAAAAGTGTGGAGACCAGAACAAATTCCCTGAAGACCACACAGCTGAAAGTATTTGTGAGCTTCTGTCACCTACAGATGACCTGGAGAATTGTATACCGTTGGATACATACCTCAGTAAGTACTGTTTGTTTTGGAGGAGCAAGTATCTGTGGAGAACATGTGGTTCAATGATACCATGTCAGTCACAGACTCTTATCTTATTTTCTTGTGCTTTTTGGCCCAGGAAACAATTGTCATCTTAAAATATGTAAACAGAAGTGATTATCATATCAGTCCGAGGAGGTATGAGTTATTGTCAATTAGGAATTCTAAGCAGTGAATCAGGAGGCCAGCATGCTCAGATAACCAGCTCCATATTATTGCTGTCTCCTCGCCATGATATGACCAAAAACTGGAATTTGCCCCTAGGAAGTACTCAGCTTTTTGCCATCAGAATATCAGTTGACCCAAGATAGGTATTGGCTTGGATTTACCCACCATCTAAGGAGAAAAGGATAGTCTGGGTTAGTATGTGAAAATGGAACTTGTCTCACTGCTTCAGCTTCTCTCTGCCAAATACTCCTGCCAAGAGCAAGAAGAGTGAGTTGGAATCTCATTGAGGTCCTGGAGATGAGCTTCTTGGCAGCGAGGTGACTATGTGGTGGAAACCGTGGATAACAAATAGAGCTCCTACGTACTCCGCACAGTAGTTAGGGTAAGAGAAGGGTTTAGGCTGCCACCAGGGGGCATTAGTACCATGAGCTGGCTGGAAAAGCAGACAGTGCAGTAAGCTCCTACTTGTTTTGTTTTCCTGTGTTAGTTTGACTGGCAAATAGCAGAGCAACAGAGAGAAGTAAAAGAAAGCTTAGAAACAAACAGTGCAGGGATTTTACTGTGGCACCGTCATCAGGAATCCAGGCTCCTTTTATCCTTCTCCACCATCCTTAGCACTTGGCTTCAGTCATCAAGGTTACTTCATGTACTTTTTCATCACAACATGGCTATGAGAATTTTGGCCACCATATTTTAGTTCCAGACAGTAGAAAAGAAAGGGGAGAGCAAACAACTTCTCCTTAATCTCATTGGCCACCCCTAGTTGTAAGGAAAAGTGGGAAAGATTATCCTTTTTAGCTGCAGGCCCATTGCCATCCTAAGTAAAAATGGAGATCTATTAGTAAACAGGGAGAGAAGAGTGAATGCTAGATTAGTCCGTAGTACCTGCCATGTTTTCTCAAGACCAGCAAACTATGTTCCTTAACTTTTGTGCCCAGTATAGCAAAAAAGAAAGCATTCGACTAAAACTTAGACCTCTGTGAATTTGAGCAGATCACTTCTTTGGGCCTCAGCTTCCTTATTTATAAAATGATTAAACTGATTGGGATGAGCTCCAAGAGCCCCAATACCTCTATTAGTCTTAGAGTCTGAGTCTAGCCTAAAATCAAGTAAGCAAAACTAATGAGTTCACAATCCTAGACTCTATTACAGCAGTCATATACAAGGGCACTTCAAAAAGTTCATGGAAAAATAGAATTAAAAGATAATACAAATCTTTCCATGAGCTTTTGAAATACCCTAATGTATGTATAAAAGGAAACTATTTCAGTAGGAGGACAAATAAAGAAATGCATTTGTTTGAATTTCAGTACTCTGTTTTAATATTATACGTACTCTATATTAAGTAAGACTCTTCCTTGGTCATGATTTCAGAAGTTAAATATATTCATGGTATGGGGTCCATATTATACCATAATAAATTATCACTTATGATAAAACATGCTAAATTATCCCTCTTAGACATAAGCATGTATGTGACCACCCTATCCAGAAAAACCTGTCACTTTCAATCCCCTACTGATTATTTATAATTGTCCGACTTTATTTTTTATTTACTCACACACGCGAGCACACACACACAGAATATTTATTGTCTCTTTCTCTACCAGATGTAAACTCTGTGTTAGAGACTGTTTTGTTCATCACTGTGTCTCCAGTGACTAGAACCTTGCCTGGCGTATCGTAGGTACCCAATAAATAAACAAATGAATGAGTGGATGTATGTTTATGCTAAATTCACAAATGATGAGAGAATCTGAGTGTTTTGATACCTTGTTAGACTCAGGCCTTGCTTTATGCTCATGAGCTGTCCATTTATTCCAGCCATAATTAATTCAGGTAATTCACAGATTTGTTACTCTTTTAGGTTGATTTAGCTGATCTGTTTTGGTTTTTTCAGGGCCAAGTACTTTAGGTAACATTGTAGAAGAAGTGACTCATCCCTGTAACCCAAATCCTTGCCCAGCCAATGAGCTCTGTGAAGTGAACCGAAAAGGGTGCCCACCTGGAGATCCCTGTCTTCCGTACTCTTGTGTTCAAGGTAATAGTAGGTGGGTGTGGTTGTGGGATGAGCATGGATAGATGCTGCTGGTGTTTCTTTGTAGGGGTTATCTTTGAAGTGACATTACAAAGGATTTTATTTTCTGTATTATGTTTTCCCATAATGTTTGAGATTTTCCCAATAAACATGCATTATTTATATAAGTGTAAAAAGACAAAGACATGTAATTTCAATTGTCCTTTAGATTGTAAACTAATAATATCAATCCAAAACTCATAATGAGTTATAGGGTTCTTGACTACAAAAGCAAAAAGAAGCTTGGGCCAGCTTTTTGTACTTTCTCTTGCATATTGTAATGTTTGAAAAAACATATTGTACATTTTTTCATTTTTTTTTTCCTTTCCTTTAGTATATGGAAAAATGGCATCCTCACTAGGATGTATAATTATCTCCATAAATATTAATGTTGTATTTAAATGCATGGTTTTAAGGCTGAAAAATTTTTATCCCATAGAATTTTGATAGTCTTTATCTCTCAGTCAGTCCCTTTAGAATATAGTTATGGCAAGCTTTTGCTTCTCTCTTTTTTTTTTTTTTTTTCCTTAAAAGATGACCGGTAAGGGGATCTTAACCCTTGACTTGGTGGTGTCAGCACCACGCTCACCCGGTGAGCTAACCAGCCATCCCTATTTGGGACCCGAACCCGGGGCCTTGGTGTTATCAGCACCACACTCTCCCGAGTGAGCCACGGGCCAGCCCAAGCTTTTGCTTCTTTTTATCTATTTCCTAATTGAAATTTTTTTAAATCATGTTCAAATCAACATTTTAAAATATCTTTAAAGTAAAAAGGAGCAAAAGATTAAATAAGCATGATACCTCAATGGATCGTCTATAATATTATGTAGTACCATAAATATCAGCTATAGAGTTGTAATAAATCTTGTTAAAATTGGAAATGTTGGGCTGTTTTAAATTCAAGATAGTATTTTTTTGTCCCTTTATCTTTACATTATAATTTGGTCCATGTTTTCTTTGGCAAGAAAATAAAGCAGCTACTTAAAATAGTGACATCTTTATTCCCTATTATTTAAATAAGGAATTCAATTCAGAATTCTCTTCTTTTGTTAAACTCAGAAAGCCTGTCTTATAAGATAGAAATGTATAAGATAGAAAATGGGTTTTCCTGAAGCCCACCCAAATGTTCAATTTTTCTTTGAATTTAAGGTATTCTTGTATTTCATCACTGAAAGTTTTCCTGACCAAGATTATTCTAAAAATACTCCCAGTTTCCATATTCCATTTTTAAAAACCTATGATTTTAAAATATCTTTGATTAACCCAAAGAAATAAAAAGCTACTTACAGCATTTTTGTACTGAATTTAGCTAACTTTGGGGTACAGGTTCTTAATCACCACCGTCCCTCAGAACATGGAATTTTTATCTGAGAGGGTATGTTTTTGGCCATTGTACCAAAGCAATTCCTTAATTTGGTGAAAGTTCTTTACATAATTGTTAATAGCTACATAATAACTATAATACTTTTATAAAGTATGTCTAATGTCATAGAACAATATCATGTCTCTCAACTAATTTTTGTTTATACAGGTTGTAAATTGGGAGAAGCTTCTGATTTTATTGTCCGTCAAGGGACACTAATCCAGGTGCCCTCATCTGCAGGAGAAGTTGGTTGTTATAAAATCTGTTCATGTGGACAAAGTGGACTCTTAGAAAACTGTATGGAGATGCACTGTATAGATCTCCAGAAGTCCTGTATTGTTGGTGGAAAAAGAAAAAGTGAGTGTTGAACTGTATTTGGTTTTTGTTTTTAATATGAGATGAGGTATCTACACTTTGTTGGAAGAACATTGGATGGATTCTTACCAAGGAGTAAGATCTACATATCAGATACTCCAGGGCAGTATTTTCCAAACTATACAGAGCTCTAGGACTTCTCAGGAACCCTCTAAAAGCCTCTTCAAGAATGGGTAGTGGTTAATTAATTAATGCTTATTGAATTCTAATTGTGTGCCAAGCACGATGCTAAGGCTTGTCCTACATTGTCTCATTTAATCCTCTAAGTTACTCTTTGATATAGGTATTATTGTTATACCTACTTCATAAATGAGGAAGCTGATGCTCAGAGGTCATCTCTCTAGTTAGTGACCAAAGTAGGATTCAGCTTCAGGCCTATGTGACTGCAAAACCCAGGTACCCTCCTCCCCATCCCACCCCTACTTCTCCAGAAGTGAAACTCAGATTTTGACATCATGGAAAGCTGATGGGAATCCATGCTGCACTGTTGGTTAGGGGTTTGGAATGAGCACATTAAAAACTGCCACTCTTTGATCACCTTCCCTACAAATCTTAGAATCTTGCTTTCCCACTGTTTCCTTAACCATCTTTTGCTTATAGCCCTAACAACTGTTCATGTCAATATATGACTTCAAAAATTGTGGGAAAATGCCAGTTTTGAGGATGTGCTCCCTCCCCACCAGCTCACCCTGCCACCTTAGCCCTACACCCATCCTCCTACCCCATCAACCATATAGTTCAGTTTTTATATGCTATTTGGTTTACTCTTCTGTATGAGATCTTACCTGAAAGAAGAGTGCTCTTAGCTAAACAGAGCTTGCAAATTTTTGCCCCAGAGTAAGTCAAGTATTTGTTTCTTAGTCCATATTTTACTTAGCTAAAATGTGAAGGTAGTTACCTTGTATTATAGAAAATATCTGAGGACAAACAAATCCATTCCTTCTGTAAATTTTCACTGACTAAACGCCTATTCTGTACAAAGGAACATACTATTGCCTTGTGGAGCTGAAACTGGGATGGGGAATGAAATCATGCTTTATGTGATAACATGGGAGAGAATTTGAGCCACAAAAAGTTGCAGACCAAGTGCTCTTCTGGGAGCTAGTTATTTCTGCCTGGGCATCAGGAGAGTCTTCATTCCAAAGATGGCATCAGGCCTGGCCCTGGAGAGATGAGCAAAGTTCCAGAGGAGGAGAGGAGCATTTGAGGCAGAAGGGGCAGCCAGAAACATCCTCACGGAAAAGGGAACAGCCTGATGAGAACAGCACATTAGGGACTGGGAGGAATACGGTGGGAGGTAAATATGAAAATATAAATATCACAGATGTAACTCCCTACTTTGTATATTCAGAAGTCATCTTTCAAGAACTTCAATTTTAAAACTTTCTGAACTGTTCAAATTTTAATTTATGCTCTATTTCTCAGCACATGATATAGATCAACATTTTCTTTCCTGTTCTTCTTAGGTCATGGAACATCCTTTAGTATTGACTGCAACGTCTGTTCTTGTTTTGCTGGCAATTTGGTGTGTTCTACCCGCCTCTGCCTCAGTGAGCACAGTTCAGAAGATGACCATCGCACCTTCACAGGTGACCATAGTCACCCAGAGGATGTCCTGGGGGGCCCATCATTCCTTTGTGCCCATTTTGCACTTCAAGGTGGCTTCTCTGATTTTGCCTTAACTGCAAATACACACAGTAAGATAAATACAGAATCTGAGGACAAGATACTTTCCCTTTCTGGACCTCAGTTTCATCCTCTATGAATTGAAAGCATTAAACTAAATGGTTTCTTCGGGCCTTTCCAGCACTAATATTCTGGAATTTCATGACTCAAAAAGAACAGGGCTAGTGATTGGGATGGTTTTAGTTAAATGGAAATTTTCTACCTGGTAAAATATCCTATTTACCCCTACTATACAGTCTAAAGCATCCATGTATTTTCTGTTTGTTTCTCAACACCTTCTTTGTTAACCTACCTTATCTTACTCCATTTACTTATCTTACTTATCTTAGTTCATTTAGGCTCCCACAAACAATAATATCCCAGAATACTACTTTCTTGACTTTACAATGCTTTATGCTGCTGGTATTATGCTCACGCCAGCTACTGTAAGTGAAAAGGCTGGCGAGATGGGATGCTTTTCTCTTGTGAAGCTGCAGGTGCCAACAGCAACAGCAGTCTACTGGTGTCTTGGTGTTTGCTTTCCCCAGATCTGAAGAACCTTTGGTTCTGGGTTAAGAGGTACTAGTAGCTTCCCTTGCCCCATTTCATGCAGTGGCAACTTGATCCTTTTTTCCCTGCAGCTAGCATTACACATGGAGAGAGAGAACAGAATAAAAGATTTACCAACTTTGTACCTCCAGCCCATCAGAAACAAAAAGGAGATCAGAAATGAGAAGTGTACGGCAGACTGATGGGGTAGTTTAAGCAGGACTAACTCTACCCCATCCTCTCTCCACCCTAATGAGTACCAGCCTTCAGTGCCTTATTATTATTATTATTATCATCTTTTTTTTTGGTGGCTGGCCAGTATGGTATGGGGATCTGAACCATCCTTTATTATTATCCTTTGTTTGCTGTGCTCTGGTGAGGACAATTTATTCTGCTTAAAGAAGCCATAGAGGGATGTGGGGATGAAGAGTGAGCTAAAGATTTACAAGGAAGACTTTTATTTTTTAACATCTAAATGTTGTAGAAAGATAAATTTTACAACTAGCAAGACTCTTGTTCCCTATAGTGTGTGGCCCCTAGTGTCCTGCAGTAAATTAAGTTGATGATTATTTAGCTGCCAGACTCTAAGGAAGTATTATTGGCCCCAAAGTGTACCACATTTCTTGGGACTCAGTGCCCCAGTCCAAACATGACTCAGAGACAGATGTTCACAAAAATGTGTACGTCTTAAAATTACAATTATCTCCCACATTATCTTCTTGTTCTTCCCCTTCCCTAAGGAGAGGAGAGTGTAAGGAAACTGTGTGAGAGCTTACAACCTTCACTTTGTCTTATTTTTGGTATTACCCTTTAACATTCAAGAAAACTCCCAAGCCAGACTTCAAACATCTAAATTCTAGATCTTATATGCCAGATTGGGAGAAACATTTCCTACTTTTCCTACGTATAGCCTTGTTTATAGGGGTCTCTACCTGGGATCAAGGTCTGGGGTCCTCAATGAGCTGGCAATAACAAGGACAAAGGAAGGTCAAGGGTTTGGATCCTTGTACTGGCCAGTTGCCAAAAAAAAAAAAAGGACAAAGGAAAGCCATCTTGCAAACAAAGACTTTTTAGAGCCTTGCTTCCTTTAAAAACCTTATCAGAGATTGAAGGGAAATGTTTTTTTCTGACTTGATTTACAATTCTGTTTTAACATGAGACCTCTACATGATTGCTAATGGTTTGCCTTAATAGGGAAATATGAGGGGAAGGGGAATATATAAGTACATACTTCCGAGACTGTTTCCTCTCTTTAGGTCTGCCCTGTAACTGTGCAGATCAGTTTGTCCCTGTGTGTGGACAGAATGGACGCACTTATCCCAGTGCCTGCATTGCTCGCTGTGTGGGTCTCCAAGACCATCAGTTTGAGTTTGGATCATGCATCTCAAAGGATCCATGTGATTCTAACCCTTGCCAAAAAAACCAAAGGTAAGTCAAATGGCTCCTTATTTTTTTCAACCAAAGACTGCACTTACAAAGTATCCACCATGTGCCAGACAGTGAAAATACAAAGTGAATTAAAAAGTGGTCTCTGTCCTGAAGAGTTTGGAGTCTGGAGGGAAAGAGCACCATGTTAAAGCTGCTTGGTAATACGCTGTGATTGAGAGCCCAGAAGTAGAGCAGTTAATGCAGCCTGGGGAAGGAAGGGCTTGGGAAAGCCTCTGGAGGATGATACTCAACTGAATCTGGAAAGATGAGTAGGAGATTGCAAGCAAAGTTTACAGTAGAGGAAAGGCGGTGTTGGTGAAGGCACACAGTACAGGAGCAGAAATTGTGGCCGCTGGAGATGAACAGATAGCGTGGTGTCTGCTGGGGGCCATAGCAGTTGTGTAACACTGAAACAGAAAGTGTAACATAAGGAGAGGTAGCAGATGAGATGAGAGAAACAGGTATGTTCTTATTATTAGCTATTTATGCCTGATAGTCCAGGGAAATTTTCTTCTACTTAGATGCTTCCATTTTAGGAATTGGACATGAGAAATCTCTAGAAATGCAACTTTGGTATTATTTAAAGTTATTTATTTCAGGCTTCTTTCTCTACAATTTCTTCACTGAGCTCAGAGGACAGTTGACCTGGCCTTAATGATGGATTTCTGTATGTAGTGTCCACTGGGGCAAGTGGCTTGTTGACCCTTTTAGATTGCAGCCTTTTGGAACTGTAGTTTTCACTGGCTGCCTCAGAGACCTAAGCAGAACGCACCCCAGTGCCACAGTCCTTTCCTTATGAAGGATTTTGTGGAGAATAAGCAATTGCTTCCCCACCCTGAAAACCCTGGTGCGGTAAAGAGGGAGGGGACAATTTTCTCATGTGTTAAAAAAATGGCAAAGAATTGGTCACCCATCTGCCAAAGTTTATACAATGAAAACTAAGCCAGGGGAGTTTCTATGGAAAGAAGACAGGATGCCATGCATTAAGAAATAAGCCAAAGGATAATATGGGTTGGTTTTGGGAAATAGAATTGAAGGTTGTTTTGGTACTGGTTTGTTCTTTTGTTTGTTTTTCTCTATTGGCTAACCTTTCTGAATAAGGTTTTCTTGCTTTCATAATAAAACAAAAAGAAGTCTCAAAGTGGGAAGGGCTTTCTGGGTATAATACATGAAAATCAAAATTTTCTGCATGGTAACAGACAAATGACAAACTGGGAATAATATCACAAAATGTCAGTGTTTTCACATAGCAGCAAATCAAACAAAGTTCATTTGGATGGTCAGCAGGTGGCTTTCTACATAGTTATTCAGAGACTTAAGATCGTTCCATGTAGTGACTCTGCCATCTCCTACAGCCTCATAGTCCTCCTCTATATCTTCTGCCTCTCACCAGCAGATAAAAGATGGGAGACAGTGGAGGTTGCTCTTGAGAAGCTTTTATGGGCCAGACTAAAAGTGACATTTATTATTACTTCCAGCCACGTTCTATTGTCTAGAACTCAGTCACTCAGCCACGACTAACTGCCATGGAGACTGACAAATGTAATCTAGGAAGAAAATCAAATGAATTTGATGAACATCTGGACAGTCTGCCACATGCTTAACCTTCCTCATCTTAAGGGAAATGTAAATTAAATTAAAACCACAATTGCGTACTATTTTCCATCTATCAGATTGGCAAAGATAAAAAGTTTGATAACATAATATAGGCAAACAGGTACTTCTCATATAAGAGGGGATTGAGGAGGATTGTACATCTTCTGTGGAGGGTAGTTTGGCCAAGTCTGCAATTTTAAATGCACAGACCCTTTGGATCAGCATATATAAATGCTTATATAAATCCAGCATATCTCTGGCAGGGTAAATAAGGAATTGGTAGTAGTGAATGCCTCTGGGGAAAGGAACTAGGTGTCTGGGAGGAAGGATTTATTTTTTACTGTATACCATTGTATACCTTTTTAGTTTCACCATGGGCTTATATTATCTGTACAAAAAATAATTAATTGTTTAAAAGAGAATAAGTTGTATTTATTCATGAAATATCTACTGATATACCAGGCGTTTTTCTAAACATTAGGACACAACAAGCAAGTCAGACCAAGTCCCTGCCCTGCTCATGTTTACTTTCATTTGCTCCCAGATCCTCAGCCTTTTCCTATGGTCTTCTTATTTCCATATATTCAAATGGATCACGTTTTTTCTCCCCAAATTTCTCCTGGTATACTTGGTTCTCATCCCTTCCATGTTAACGGATAATGAAGTTGTGTATATTCTTTTTCATTATTTGTCTTCGAACATCTTAAGCCTCCACAAAACCATAACTAAGTGCATTCTAATTGGTGATGGTGGTGATTTCAGTGCAGTAGGCTTATCCATAAAGAGTATAAGTAATTTCCTTTGAAATTAAAATAATGCTAGTTACTATAGTCTTTTTTATTTTACTGATTAATACTTATACATCATACTACTTCAAATACTCAGTGAAAGCTAAACATTTTCATAGGTCTTATCTTCCTATAGAAAGTTATGTATACCCTTTATAAAAATTAGGAAAGCAGAAAAGTATAAAGTAGAAACAACAGTGGTGCTGGCCAGTTAGCTCACTGGGTTAGAGCGCAGTGCTAATAACACCAAGATCCAGGATTCCATCATTGCACCAGCCAGCTGCCAAAAAGTAGAAAGAAAGAAAGAAGAAAAGAGCCATCATCTTTAACCCCCGTGAAGGAGTTCAGGAATTGCGAGTGAAGCAAGTCCAGTTATTACCAGGAAAGACCAGCTTCATGGTGGCGTTCTCAGTGATTTGCAACCAGCCAGCATCAATCAGCTCCTCAGTCCTGTAAGCATAGAAACCTGAATTTTTTAGGACATAGAGTAAAGCCTTTTCTTAGATAGACTCATGTTAGCCAAGCTGAAAATTAAACATCTTTCGTTTGTTATTAACAAGGCCTCCAGTGTTGGACCCCAACCCAACTGTTGGCCTCGTATCACGGCACTTCTATCCCAGGCATGTATCCTTGGCTCCCGCCCTCAGGGTCACCTGCCATCTCCCCAGCACCCTACTCCTCAAGCATCGTACCTACGTTCATGTCTGCTCTCTCAGCCTGGCATGCCCGTGAATCTGGAGTTACCCTTCAGGCTCCAGCTAAAACACCATCTTCTCTGATACTTTCTCCAAGCTCCTTCAGCAGAATGACTCATTCCTATGAGTATTTTGTATGTTATTTTCTACATTATACCTACTTTATATGCATGTTTGCCTCTCCTGCTCTACATAAGCTCCTTCGGGACAGGACTGCTTCCATTGATAACTCTCCCTTTTTCCGCATTCGCCTGTGCCTACCCCACCATAGTCCCTCTCTACTTTGGCTCATGGTGCTACATTCATCTTTTTCAGATGTATACCCAAACCACAAGTCTGCCTGACGACTTTTGATAAATTTGGATGTAGCCAATATGAGTGTGTGCCAAGACAGCTTGCCTGTGACCAGGTTCGTGATCCTGTTTGCGACAAAGACCACATGGAGCACAATAATCTCTGCACTTTGTACCAAAGAGGAAAAAGCCTCTCTTACAAAGGCTCATGCCAGGTACAGTTGTTTGGCTGACAAATCAAAGTACAATAGACATAAAATTGGTTTATGATCTTTTACAGGTGAATCAGCAGTAAGACCACTTGAAGGTCTTCTGTAAATCCTGTCAAATGTAGAGAACCCAATCCTCCACTAAAAATGAGGACTGGCTCTTTCTCCTAACTCTGGAAGGCTGCCTTGCTAGTGCGTGTGCCTTTGCACATCTAGTATACAAGCAAGAATAGAGAGTGGCTTCTTGCAGCCCACTCCTGGGAAAAGAATTTAAAGCTTCACACCCCTGGCATGGTCAACACGACTTTCACTTCTCATAGCTCTGTGGGCCCTCACCAGAAAACAGACCAGGAAGAAAATGAGTTAAAACAACCAAGAAAAGAGTTTTTTCACTTCTCCCACCACAGTCCCACCTCCTGTGGTCCTGAAAAGCACCTGAACACTTCTCTAAGACTTAGTGTCTTTTTTATCAGCTTCTCTCTCTGTCTTTTAGGTTGTGGAATCTGCATTCATGTACAAAACAAAATAACCCCAAGGAAAACCCTTTTGGGGCTTCCCACACGCACCACTGGTTTCATGCTGGCCCTTCTTCCTGGGGGTTTCCCACCTTTGGGCCCAGCCCACTACCAGCTAACCCCTGACATGATTTCTTCTCGTTCCCTGGTCTTTATGATTAGAAAAAAATCCCCTCAGCTTGTCTCCCTCGGCTTGTTTTCTCTCAAAGCCTCTGTTCCAGTTGCACTGATACTGTCTACTCTACATTTCCAGTCTTCTCTTCCTGTTTGTTCCCTCTTCCTGGCCATGATTTTTCTCTGATATATTCCTAACCTGTCCACAGGTCCAGATCTGTCTGCCTCACTGATCCCTGCTCTCTTCCCGCTCCTTAGTCTGTACCCAGCATGAAATGATAAGGCCTTGCATTTGCATGCAGATTGATCTTGTTCTCTTCAAACAGGCACTTCAGGGATACTAATAGGTGGCGTGGTGGTGCGAGGAGGTGGCAGGGGTGGTGGGCCTGTGGCAGGAGGGGGATTTTTATCTCATATTAGTTCACATGGAATGAGCACCCAAGTCTCAGAGAGGCTGAGAAAAGTAATCTTTTCAGTTCATCCCGAGATAACCCTATTGCTTTCCGCCCCCCTCTCAGCCTACATTAGGAGCTTAAGAAGGTCTCCACAATTTCTACCTGTGTCTTTTTTCCTTCCTGAAAATAGGGAGATGTGTTCTATACCCTTGGTTAGCAAAGGTGCACCATAGAGGTTTCCAGGCTAACTGTGATTTGTTTGCCTTCAGCCCTTCTGCAGAGCCACAGAGCCCGTCTGCGGGCACAATGGTGAGACCTATAGCAGTGTGTGTGCTGCCTACTCAGACCGTGTGGCAGTAGATTACTATGGGCCCTGCCAGGCTGTCGGGGTCCTCTCAGAGTACAGTTCTGTCGCCGAGTGTGCTGCTGTGAAGTGTCCTTCACTCTCAGTGACTAGATGCAAACCCATCATCCCACCCGGTAGGCTGGCAATATTTGGGGAGGGCAGGGGTGGGATGGGGAAGATTGCTTATCCACCTCCAGAGAGTGAGTCCTTGAGAAAAGAGTTGACTAGTTTATTTAAATTTTTCAAAAAGTTTTGATTAGGAACATTATTCTGGGTTGACCTCTAAAAGCTATGAATTACCTTAGATATCAGCTGGTCCTGTGATTTTAAAACAATACAGCAACCTTTTTTCAAACAAAATCTTACACCAAACACCTATATATAAACAGATAAAGGAGTATGAAGGTACTTCAAAAAGTTCATGGTTAGAGCGTGGTGTTGATATCCCAAAGTCCAGGGTTCGATCCTTGTACTGGCCAGCCGCAAAAAGAAAAGAAAAGGAAAGAAAAAAATTGTGGAAAAATAGAATTGGAAGATAAAATGAATCTTGCCCCTTTGTATCCACAAGTTTCACGTCCCCAGATTCAACCAACCTCAGATGGAAAATATTCAGAAAAAAATAAAATAAAAAATAACATAAACAATAAAAACAATACAAGTAAAAAACAATACAATATAACAACTCTTTACATAGCATTTACATTGTATTAGGTATTTTAAGTAAACTAAAGATGATTTGAAGTGTATAGGAAGATGTGTGTAGGCTATATGCAAATTCTCCATTTAATATAAGGGTCTTGAGCTGATTATAGTATTTGAGGGGGGTCATGGAACCAATTCCTTGTGGATACTTAGGGATGACTATTTTAGTATATGTGCTGCCGAAGCGAGCACTTAGGGATGACTATTTGGTTACTAAAATGAGGGTTATTAATTTAAATGCATAGTGTTTACTTACTACAGTTAATGAGTAATGAATTAATAATGAATGAATGAATATTGAAGTCATTTTGATGAACAGAAACATTTGAAATTGAGAGAAACAGAAGATAGTTGTTGTGTTAGATTGGCTTTAGCATATAATTTAATTGTTTTAGTTGCATATAATCAGGAAAGTCTTGTTTCACACAGACTGTTGTAAGCAGCAATAGTTTTTTTGAACAGCTTTCCTTACAATCTCACACTCCTCAGTTACAGAGGTGGCAGAAGAGACTTTATTCCAAGTCTGCATAGAACAGGTTAATTTGGAGTCTTAAGTTCATTGCTCTACCCATTAATTCATCAAAAATTAATTATTGAGCTTTCACTACATGCCAGTCTTCAAAGCACTGAGGACACAGCAGTGAGCAAAACAAATCCTTTTTCCTCCTAGAGATCATGTTCTGAGGGAAGTGACAGACCAAACACAAATTACAGTGCAAATCCATACTAAGTTCAGGTGGCAACAAGTACGTGAGGTGAAATGAAGGGGAAGGATTGGGAGGGCCTGGGGTGGAGACGTTGCTAATGGATGGGTTAGTGAAATATAGTATAGTATTATGTTTGATTATACCATATTTTTTATGGTTTTTGGACAGTTTAAAATAATTTTTAAATTAAATTTGAATCAAACACTCGTGGAACCTCTGAAACACCAGCTCCCTTATTTTGCAGACAAAGGCCCAGAGAAAGCATTTACCTAGGATCACACAGTGAGTTTTGAGGCAGAGTAGGGTTGGGCCTCATGTCTCTTTAGAGGCCAGCTCTCTCCATGCTGTCTACACCACAGCTGCCTCACCCTGAGAAGTGCTAAAGGATGAAAGCAGGGATGGAAGAAGGATTTTTGTAAATGTACATATTATAAGACCCAGGTTTGTCAGGGAATATATCTAAAGCTGCAGTCATCAGGAAGGACAGCCATAACTCTCCTAGTCCCAAATGAAGGGTTTGTCATTTCACCAACTTTCTTGAATTCTCCTTGTTTCTAATTCTGAACACATAAAACGGTTTCTGTTATACAGGTGCTTGTTGCCCATTATGTGCTGGGATGTTAAGAGTTTTATTTGACAAAGAAAAGCTGGATACCATTGCTAAGGTAAATTGTTTTATATGCCAGGTACTGTTGAAACCTTATTGCTAAACTTCTCAGTAACCCTAGAGAGTAGAATGTACGTCTCCGTTTATAGCTGAAGAAACTAATCTTCAGAAAAGTGATTTGCCCAAGGCCGTACAGCTCACAATCAGTAGACCCGGGTTTGCACTCAAGCTGGCTGACTCCCAAGCCTACACTCCTTCCATCTACACCCTGGCTGTGCACCTCACAGTCAGCCTGAGCCTTTCTTAGGAAAAATCACCCCCTGGCATAGTAAGTGTGTAGTTATAGGCTGAAGGTAGAACCAGGGAGCCAGAGACTGGTAGATGCCCAGATGGTGTCACACCAGTCCCCATTTCTCCTGATGGGAACTTCTGGATCCTGCCACCTTCCCAGGATAGTTTTGCCACTTTCCCTCTTCTGTATCATCACTTTTGCTGCTCCCGTTTATGGAGATAGGGCTCCAGGAAGAGAGCAGCCAACACTTGCCACCACCTAGGGAATTATCCCCATTTTGTTTTACCTATATTTTTACAGGAATATTGTAATTATTTCCCTGTGGCCTCTAGCTCAGAACAGTCACTTTTTAAAGAGTGCTTCTAATGAGAGTATTTATCTTGGCTACAAAGCTCCACAGTTAGGCAATTGAAATGGACCCTGGCCTAGCAGAGCTGAGTTGGTCTCCTGCTGAGGGGTTCCGCAGTCAAAAGAGCCTCCTCAGCTGGCAGCCTGGAGCAAGGAAACTTGGACAGTAATAGGGAATTCTTCTTTTCTTCAGGTAATAGAAATGTTTTCTATTCCTAGGTAACAAACAAAAAGCCAATAACAGTTCTGGAAATACTTCAGAAAATCCGCATGCATGTATCTGTCCCACAGTGTGACGTATTTGGATACTTCAGTATTGAGTCAGAAATCGTGATCCTGATCATTCCTGTCGATCATTATCCAAAAGCTTTGCAGGTGGGCTTCAGCACACATTGTGCAGCCTTCTTGTCACTTTCAAGTTTGGTGGACTTAGGAGGGGGTGGCCACAAACCATGCCCCAGGAAGGATCAGGGGATAAGGAAATGGAGGCATTTGAAAAGTTCAGCAGGGCAGGAGAGAGGGAAGCAGGGCAGTCTCTGAAGGACCGAGTACTTTTCCAGGCATCTGAGGCATGTGACATCTGTCATACATGTGACAGCAGAATGCAAAGGAGCCAGGGGAAGGGAGAGGTTAAGATAATGCAACTCACACTGTGCAGAGTTGGGGGGGGGGGTCTGGGAAATTGTTGAATCAAATCTGCCCATTGTGCAGATGACGTAGCCCAGGCCCAGGGAGGGAAGGGACTGGTACAGGTGATGTGGTGACAAAGCCAGGATAGACTCTGGTCGGTCTCCTGAGGGCTGTGCTCCCACTGTGGTGGAGGACCCCACCAGAGCTGGTTGTATGGGCCCCAATTTTTCTTTCTCACAATCTAGACACATGTGGAACCCCACTCGTGTAGGCCCGAGCTTCAGAATCAAAGTAGTGAGGGCTCAAGTGAAAGAGACGAATGCAGGCGGCCTGTGAGCTACTATCACTTTAAGTCAAATTGCTTCCGTCCTCATGGTTAAATAGGCATTGAAAGTACATTCACCTCCTATGACTATATTTAACAGTGCAAAGACCATGTTTAAATGTGGATAACAGGTGAACAGGATTGTGAAGAAATGAAAACAGTTGATTGATTAGGGCAGTTGCATTGTGATTGCTTCTTTTCTGATTTGATTTCCTTTAATGCCATTATATTTATATAATAAACTAAGACAACAATAAAAAGTTACTTTGGCCAAGAAAAGAACAACAAAGAGAAAGCAAATTGCCTTTGAGGTCACACTACTTTTGTGACGTGAAATTTGTCTGGCTTGACCTTTTCAGATTCTGTGGTTTTATATTAAAAGAATCTTATTTTCCACTCTCAGATTGAAGCCTGCAATAAAGAAGCAGAGAAGATCGAATCCCTTATCAATTCTGACAGCCCTGCTCTGGCATCCCACGTCCCTCTCTCTGCCCTCATCATCTCCCAGGTGCAGGTCTCTAGCAGTGTGCCGTCGGCCGGCATCGGGGCCAGGCCGCCCTGCCACTCCTTCCTCCTGCCCCTTAGCCTGGGCCTGGCCTTGCGCTTGTTCTGGACACATAACTGACTGCCCATGAGAGGGGAAAATGGTCCTCAACCTAACCTTTCCTCCTGTGCAAGACACTCGGGATTGCTGGTTTGTAGCTGAATAGTGGCCAAGTAAAGCACAAGTCGCCTCTGTTCACCACACAGTATTTTTTTTTTTAATCTGCCAATATTAGTAGGGTTTTTGTTTTGTTTTTACAAGTGTTAAAATACGTTCTTCCAAATGCTAATGAAAAGAGGATGTCTCTTTCTGGTGGATCACTGCCTTATGATTTCCAGTTTGCTTATTAGATGGGTCCCCTACTCTAAAGCAAATTTAATATCACTGATAAATGAGTTGATCATTATTTAGAAAGATAACTCACTTTACCATCAGGTTCATATCACGGACACTTCATTTCAAAGTTCCTCTAAGTATTAAGGTGCCCCTTGTATTTGTTTTTGTTTACAGATAATTACCTACTCTATCTAGAAGCTAGGTGTCCTAGTGAAGAGCCCTGCTAAGAGAGAGTATGAAATTAAGCATTTTTGAAATTAGAATGTAAATCATCAGGCAAATTTCAGTTAATTTATGGAAATTTAATTTAGGACTCCATCTATTGTGTTAAGCAAAAGCGAGCTGACTAAATGTCACTCATGTAATAATATGTTGTGATAGTCTCAGTGGTCACTGATTTGTGTTTGTGTTTGTGACTTGTGAAAGGGAGATGTTACATTGCATCAAAGCGTCTTGCATTATGCAATTTATATATTAACCAGATATATATTCTTTGGTATTCATCCAAGTTAAATTTAGAGTTTTTAAACATCAATCTTTAAACCAATTGCTGCTATTTATATAATTGCCAAAAAGTGAAATAATTAGTAGTTCATGTAAATAATACATGATTTTTCTATTTTATTATGAAAAAGGTGAATAGCCATATTTGTAAAATGACAATCATGTGTGTTAACCCAGGACTTTCCGTTCATGAAAACACATTTGCTTTTTGTGATATGCACAATGTAGATAAGTGTTCTGTCTGACTTTCTTTTTTGATATAGAATGATAAAGAATTGTAGTTTATATATTTAAAAATGTCAAACTGAGTATTAAAATGTTTGCATGTTGTCTAAGAAATTTAATACCATGAATGTGTTTCACAGTTTGAAATAAGCTATTCAATGTAATACTTGTTTGTATGCACCTGAACCTAGATTTTACATGAAGTATTTTTTTCAGTATTATACGTACTCTCTGAAATACATAGGGATATGCTTTTTATACCAAAATGTTGTTGAAAAGTGGGCACTTAAAGTTTTCAGAATATCTCAGTGCTGATGTAGCATGTTGGTTGCAATTGCTTTTTTTGTATAAATGTCTTCAATGCAATATACGGGAAAGCTTTTCTATTTTAATAAAAATAATTTTTATATGATCATGTGTACTTCTAAGTAATGTGGACATTCAAAATGAAACCACTGATCACCCTTAGGTGAGCTGTGTCCTTTGCTCTGGAATAAGAAGTCATAGAGTGCTATTATCCCAAGCTAAGGGCACTGGGAGAGCAGGGCAGCTAGAACAGAACTGGTCAGACCAGATCGAGGCGGGACCAGAGGGCAGGCAGTGAATAGCAGAGAGTCAAGGACAAAGACTCCAGCTCTAGGCCTTCAGGACACAGAGCTTCAGTCCTTCCAAGACCAAGGAACAGGCTAGGCAGTTCTTCTCCCCACTGTGTTGGGCCTGCTGTTCTAGCTCCAGGATACATCCTGGGGCAGAGAGAACTTTGGAATATGGAGATGGTGGGCCTGTCGTTCCAACCTAAGAGGTAGTACCAATCACCTCAGCCTAACTCCCCAAAACTCAGTGGCTTACAAACATAAAAACTTCTATCTTGTTCCCTTCACATATCCATGGTGGGTCAGCTGCAGGCCTTTTGGACACAAGCTCACTCCAGGACCCATTCTAGTATCCTCACAAAAGGGAGAAAAAAGATACAGAAAACTACAGCTGGCTCTTAGCCTCTCCTCAGAAGTGACGCTGTCATTTCTGCCTACAATTTACTGGCCAATGCATGTCACATGGCCGCTCCTGAGTTCAAAGGATGGAGGCGTATCATCTTCCCATGGTGTTTGTGTGTGTTGTTGTGGGGAGATGCAGTAAGTATTTTGAATAATACTTTATACCACAGAGGTCTTTTCTCATCAGGATAGGACAAAAGCCAGGACTGACTAGATTTTTTACTAGAAAAGCAGTAGGAGTTCCACGGTCTGGGAAGGAAGTAAGAGAATTGAGAAGGGTACTTGGGTTTGAAGGAGGTATCTCAAGGGAGAGAACGATGTAAAGGCTGGCTTGCTCTGGGTACACAATGATAAGAACTCTGAAAATGGGGATGGAAAAACCAAACCCAAGTTCAGTTCAGGAGATAATGTTTCTCGGTTGCCAGCTGCTGTGGTGGACACCTCGGCGGCCTCATGGACAGATTACCATGACCTACCAGCACCAGAGCAGTGGAGTCCCTGCCAGATGGCTCTCCAGGGTTCTGTCCAGGGCCAAGGGTGTCAGTCTGGGAGAGGCCTTGGGATCCTACAGGAGAGAACTGGGACTATGGGGAAGAGAAAGAAATGGGGTTCCTGTGCCCTATATTTTTACCAGGGACCAGTATGAGAGAGTACCTGGAAGTCCAGAAGAAAGCTGTTCTGCAGGAAGAAGACAATTTAGAAGGTGTGGTAACTGCATGAAAATGGATTCTAGAGAGTCTTCTATGGTCATGAGTAATGAAACCAAAATATTAGAAAAACAGATGAAATACCTCCCTGGCCAGTCTACACATAGTAATTGGGAATGGACCCCAAGAGGCTCATAGTTCTGGCTCGGGTCACATGCTCACTTCTGTGGTAGAGGAGGAAAGGGAGGGGAACTTCAGCCCCACCTAAACCAGATATAATGAATTCCCCATGGGAAAGAATTCTGTTCCTAGAATAAGCCTCCTGCTAGATGTGTCCTCTGGGGAGTGTGCATCTCTCTAACAGGCCATTATCCCCCAAACCAATTCAACCTGTGACATTCAACAGCACCTCACCCTCAAGCCACATGCACACCTAGAAATGTACACATTAGCCACTGGAGCCCAGTAACAACCAAGGGTGCTTTGTAAGAATGATCTGTTGAAAAAGTGGATTATCCAAGGTGACTAATAATAAAATAACTGTTATACCCAGAGCAAAAATGGCAACAAAGCTCAGAAGAGACTGCGATGACTGCAGAACATTTAAATCAGTTTGTGCAAAAAGAAGCAGGCCCACTTGGAAAAGATTCTGCCTGCCTCCTGTGTGCTAGCTCCAGAGCCAGTTCTGCTATGGTCTTAATGTTTGTGTCCCTGCAAATTCTTATGTTGAAATCCTAACTCCCAAGGTGATAGTATTAGGAGGTGGGGCCTCTGGAAAGTGAATAGAGCATGGGGGTGGAGCCCTCACGAATGGGATTAGTGCCCTTGTAAAAAGGTCTGAGAGAGACCTCTTGCTGCTTCCACCATGAGAGGTCACAGCAAAAAGGCAGGGCCACTATGAGCCAGTAAGGGGGCCCTCACCATACAGCAAAAATTGCCTTGATCTTAGACTTTTCAGCCTCCAGAACTGTGAGAAATAAATTTTTGTGATTTATAAGCCACCCAGTGTATTTTGTTATAGCAGCCCAAACAGACTAAGACAAGCTCTATCAGAGCTTCCTAAGAGCTCCAGGACAAAGGACCCAGGCTTAAGGCCAAGTCCAAGGTTGAGTTACATTCTGGAGCAGAGCCTCAGGGAGTTAGGCTGATGGAGATAAGGTAAGGCAGCAAGGCTTCCCAGCTCCACCCACTCTTCCATTTCTCCAAAATGAAGTTCATTGCACCATTTTCTCATTGTAGGAATAATACATGCACGTTCTCCAAAACGCCTGCAAATATAAACAACAAAAAAAGTCCCACACCTCCCTCTCCCTACCTCTACCAAGCAATGAGTACAGAATCCTTCTAGAGCCTTCTCTGTACATACAAGGGGTCTTCAAAAAGTTCATGGAAAGATTTGTATTATCTTTTAATTCTATTTTTCCATGAAATTTTTGAAGTACCCTTGTATATTTCTCTGTATGTGATTGGGGCAGGGTCCTTCCTCTGTCCTTGATTGGGGAGGAGATGGTTACCTCACTGCCCTGTGAGGGGAAGCTCAGGGAAAACTGGTTTCATATTTGGGATATAGCCTGCTGGTCAGCACTTCCCCACCTAACCATTCACAGGTGGAAGCCCCATCTTGGCCAGAACCCCACCAGGTAATCAGGTGACCCATGCTTTTTCCTGAGAAGATGGAGATGGAGGAGGAATGGGAAGTGTTATCATCCCAATTAGGAAAAACTACAGTGGAGAGTTGTCAACATTATTTTTCTGACTGCTTCTAAAAAGTGATGACATCCCCTCTTTTTTAATTACTAATGTGGTACATTTGAGTTTTCTCTCTTTTTAGACTTTTTTATTGATTTGATTTTATACAGATTTATCTATCTGATATGTCTTCCAGCTCTAGGATATATATTTCAGTTCTGCTCTTTTCCTGTTTTCTAAAGTATAATTTTCTGTTTTATCTACGTTAATTTCTTTAGTTAACTTTTAAACACCTTATAATGGAAAATTTCAAACACAGAAAATTTGAAAGTGGAAATCCATATGCCCACCATCTAGATTCTGCAATTAACATTTTGTTATATACGCTTCTGTTTATCCATCTATCCTTCTATCCATCCATCTTATTTCATATGTGTTTCAAAGTACAGTAAGTTAAATCCTTTTTTTGTGTATGTGTATTTCAAAGTAAGTTGCAGATTTCTAACTTGGGTCCAGCAAAACGACTCCTGAAAAGAAGGGTGGCTAGAAGAAGGGCCATTCTGCCATCAGCAAGGTGGTGACCTGAGAAAAAACCATCAACATTCACAAGTTTATCCATGGGGTGGGTTTCAAGAAGTGTGCCCCTCGGGCACTCACAGATCCGGAAATTTGCCATGAAGGAGATGGGGACTCCAGAGGTGCACATGGATACCAGGCTTGACAAAGCTGTCTGGGCCAAAGCAATAAGGAATGTCCCCTATTGTATCCATGTGTGGTTGTCCAGAAAATGTAATGAGGATGAAGATTCACCAGACAAGCTCTATACTTTGGTTATCTGTTACCACTTTCCAAAATCTGCAGTCAATGTGGATGAGAACTAACTGCTGATTGTCAAACAAAGTTATAAAACCACAAAACAAAACAAAACAGAAGTTGCAAACATCAATACATTTTACCCCTAAGCACTTTAGCATTCATTTTTTGTTATTGGGCTAGTTCCTTTAGTCCAATACTTCATTTATTTTTCTCTTTTTATATAAGTAACAATAATATTTAAGATTTATTTATTGACCATCTATCATGTTTCAGATTGTTTTACAAAATTTTTTTTTATCAAAGAGTCTTCTCTTTCCAGGACCCAAATTAGGAAATTGGTTATTTTTATAAGTCAATTAATGTAAGATTCAGAGTTCTAAGATACGATATCAGTAAGAAGGGATTTTTCATTAAAGTCCCTTTATTTTCAATAAGTCAATATCTATAATTCTTTCTCAGCCCTTTGATGGTGAATCTTTCTTCTCATTGGTTTCAGTGCTCTCAGGAAAGGGGTATCTCCATGGACATGACCTGGCCAATTCTCTCCTTCCTGCCTTTCTCTTGCTTATCCAAGATTGCCAAAGATGTCATCTAACTACAATTTTTCTTTTCCATTTGGAGCACTGAGAGATGAAGTTGGTCTATACATTAACAGGAATATTATATTACAAATCAGCAAAATGCAAAATCTAGCAAATACCTTGTTTTAGTCCGTTTTGTGTTGCTGTAACAGAATACCCGAAACTAGGTAATTTATAAAGAAGAGAGGTTTATTTGGCTTATGATTCTGGGACAGCTGCATCTGGCACGGGCCTCAGGCTGCTTCTACTCATGGCAGAAAGTGGCAGGCAGCTGGCGGGTACAAGCAGATCACATGGCAAGAGGAAGCAAGAGAGAGAGAGAGTAAGAGAGAGAGAGAAGGTGCCAGGGTCTTTTTAAGCAACGAGCTCTCGCAGGAACTAATAGAGCGAGAACTCACTCATTAATCCCCCCCCCCAGGGAGAGCATTAATCCATTCATGAGGGATCCGCCCCCATAACTCAATCAGTTTCCAACACTGCCACATTGGAGATCAAATTTCCACCTGAGTTTTGGAGGGGACAACACATCCAACCTCCATCACACCCCATGCTCTGTTATATCTTACACCTATAATCTCATGGAACTAGAACAGCTGAGCCTGTGTATCAAGCTCTCCTATCGACAGTTTCCACTGAAAGAACTGTTATGTGACAATGACCAAGAAGGTTCCTGGCCCCCTTCCTCAAGATTATTATCCAAGGATTCTTATCACATAAGCATAGCATCAAATGCTTTAAGTGAATAATCTCATAGACTTCTTGCAACCTCTCTATAAGGCAAATAGTATAATTAACACCATTTACAGTTGATGCAACTAAGGATTGAAGAGATTAAATAATTTCTCCAAAGTCACACAGCTAGTTAATAGCAGAATGAAGATGTTTTGAACCTGGGTGTAACTCAAAGCCTGTGCTTGTATTTATCATACTGTATATTTTCCTCTAAGTACAGCTTTGGCTGCATCCCATGTATTTTCTAACAACAGTAATAAGGATGGGCTGGCCAGTTAGTTCAGTTGGTTAGAGCAAGGCGTTATAACACCAGGGTTAAGGGTTCAGATCCCCATACCAGCCAGCAGCCAAAATAAATAAATAAATAAATAGCATAACAGGATAAAATAAGATTTTCTGCCAAGGTTTTTCTTTCCCCCACTTTTCAGCACCACACTCTCCCAAGTGAGCCACAGGCCGGCCCCTTTTCCCCCACTTTTCTAATACCATGGCCTTCTACCCATTGTCTATTAAAGTGATTTTTTTTTTAATTCCAAAAATCTCTGCAGAGCAAGATCTGGAGCCTTGGAGGGGTAAAGCAGAGCTTGTACCACAAGCCATAGTGTGGGAAAGGATTCACAATGATGTCAGTGCTTAGACACTGAGAAGGCGCAGAGTCGCTGGGTACAGCATATTCGGAACAAACAGAATTAGGACAGAAACAAAATCTCCCCTTCTGAAAAGGGGGAGGTGGTAGACATTTGCTGTTTTTTGGCTGTTCAACATGTGGCAAAGTCTCTATTTGAGTGTAAAAGATTCTGTATCTTACTATGGAAGGCGGGGGGAAGGGCAGGCATCTCCTCTCATCTCTTTCTGGAAGCTTGTGCGAAGGCTTGTGACCCAGGCTCGGCCAAACAGATGCTCCTGCCCAAGAATCTGAGTCTGGAGAAGTTGACTCAAAGGTGTGGAAAGGAGCCAGGAAAGATCCTGAATTGCTCAAATATTTATCCCAAAGAAACTGAAGTAGATGTGACTGAGTTTCCTTGAATGTGCAAGTTTAAGTTTTTCCCCAGCAGCAGAATTTGGGCTTGCTCTATATAGAGAAACAAAGTTACCTTTTTATCCATCAAAATTGTGACTATTAGGCTGGTGGGTTAGCTCAGTGGGTTAGAACGCAGCCTTATAACACCAAGGTCACGGGTTCAAATCCCTGTACTGGCTAATTGCCAAAAAAAAAAAAAAAAGTGACAGTGAAATATTACAGATGTGAAAATAAGTGACATTTAAAGAGTACTTTTTAACTGCATTGCATTTAATCTTTTAAAATATCCTCTAAGGTATTACTATATAAATTTTATAGAAGTGGAAATGATGTGGAGCGGCTCAAGCCCAGGATCAGAGTCACATCAGTGGGCAGTGGAGGCAGAACTGGGACTTGGGCCACATGACTTCAAGCCCATGCTCAGTATTCTAATTGTCATCTACCTCTAAACATCTGTTTTGATTTTTGCCTTTCAGTGCCTTAGGAGAGATTTTTTTTTTAAATTTTCTAGATGATTCAAAAATTTTTAGTTATCCTTTTGTTATTAAGTTTTACTTTTATTACATTGTGTTCAGAAAACTTGACTGAATGGTTTCTACTTTCAGGAGGAATTTATTATGGTTTACTTTAAGGCCTAATATTTAGTCAATTTTTGTACTTGTTCTACGTAAATTTGAAAATAATGCTATCAAGTAGAAATGGTCTTCACACAAATTAAAAGGCAGATATTTTCAGACTGGATAAAAAGACGCAACTACATACTGTCAACTACAAGCTTCCCGTTTTTAGCATAAAGAAATAGATTAAAAGTTAAAAAATGGAGTGCTTGTTATGTGTCAAGAACTGTTCTAAGTACTTTTCCTCTTACACCCATCCTATAAGGGACATGCTGTCACTACCCCCATTTTACAGAGCAGGAAACTGAGTAAAGTAACTAGTTCAAGGTCATACTTTGGTCTCATGGAGTTCGTATTTTTATATTTTACAGAGCATTAAGTTACAAGGGATTTAGTGTAAACAAGGCTACAATAAAACAAAAAGCATACTTTTTTTGCCTATGTGTGCAAATTTTGTCATATATTTCTATAAGATACTCAATATACCTACCTAACCTTCAAAATACGTCAAAATCAAGTTTTATGCCAGTAAAGCTATAATTCTACAAAACAGAAAAGCAAAATTATATTTTGCTATGTGAAACAGTAGTCTTCTGACTTTGCTGAAAGAAGAAAAAGAGGATAAAAATTAGATAAATCTACTAACACTAATTGAAAGAAAGTTCGAATGACTATTCTAATATCAGACAAAGTAGGGTGCACAGGAAGAAGTATTCCCAGAGACAGAGTTCTCTCATAATAGTAAAAGAGTCAATTTATCAAGATGATATGAGTCATAAAAGTTTATGCTGCAAATAGCAAGGTCCAAAGTGCGCGAAGCAAAACCAATAGAACCTAAAGGAGAAATAGGCAAATCTGCAAGTATTGCTGAAGACGTCAACATCCCTGTCCCAATGTTTGATAGAACAAGCAGATAGAAAATTGTAAGGATATAAAAGACTGATCAACGCTGTCAATCAACCTTACCCAATTGGCATTTATGGAACATTCTACCCAATAACAACAGAATGCCCAGCCTTTTTAAGTATACAGAGAATATTTACCAAGGCAGGCCACATTCTGGGCCATAAAGCAATTCTTGGTAAATGTGAAAGGACTGAAATCATACAAAGTATATTCTCTGTCCACAACAGATTAAAGTGTGAATCAATAACAGAAAGATATCAGGAAAGTTTTCAAAATAACATTTTAAAATTAACTCAAAAGTCAAAGAATACGTTACAGACTGGCCAGTTAGCTCAGTTGGTGAGAGCGGTGGCGCCAGTAGCACCGAGTGTCCGAGGTTCGATCCCTGCCCAGGCCAGCCACCAAAAACAAACAAAAAGTCATGAGGGAAATCGGGAATTATTTTGAGCTGAATGGAAATGAAAACACAACATATCAAATTTGGTGGTATGCAGCTAAAGACAGGCTTAGAGAGAATGTATAGCTCTAAATGCTTATATTAAATGCTTACATTAGAAAAGAAGGCTTAAAATCAATAACCTCAGCTTCCACCTTCAGAAACTGGAAAAAGAAGAACAAATTAAACCCAAAGTAAGCAGCTGAAAAAAATAATAAAGATAAAAACAGAAATAAATGCGATAGTAAATGGAAAACAATAGAGAAAATCAATGAAATCAAAAGCTGATCAATAGTACGGTTGATTCTCATTATTCACGGTAGTTACATTCAATAAAGTCACTGGGAGCACTGAACTAACTAATCCTGAAGTATCGCTCCTTAGGAAAATATAGGATTAAATTCTTGCAAGACTCTGGCCACAACCTTTCACCAACCAATCGGTATATAACTTTGTTTTATGTGTCTTTTTGTTTAAGGACACCTTATTTATTATCTATTATTGATTCATTAACATTGGACTCATGGCCAATAGCGTTATAACTCATGCCTGAATTTTCTCTGTAAGGCACATGTCAACCTTTTTGCACCTAGAAACACTAAATAGCACTTCAGGACTATGGTTGGGGGCCATTTTAAACAGCGAAATCACCAACAAGAATCATAAAAATTTTTTTAAAATGGCACTAAGTAGACTACAAACAGGACACTTGTTTACAGTATGAGATCCGAAATAAGAAGGCAAGGCATTGCCTTGTCCGAACTCACCTGGGAGCCTGTATGTTGGGCAACTCAGATTTTTGCTGCTCTGCACATGGCTATGATTGATTACAAGAGCACAGCAAGTACTGATTTGGGGATTCCAAGTAAATCGTAACGAGTAGGCAAATTCATAATACTGAATCTACAAAAAATGAGAATCAGCTATATTGATAAACCTCTGGAAGACACAAATTACCAATATCAGAAATGATAAGGGGACAACACCGCAGATCATACAAACAATAAAAGGATAATAAGAAAATATTATGAACAACTTTATGCCTATAAATTAGATCTCATAGATTAACGAAATGAACAAATTCCTTGAAAGATACCAAAGCTCATTCAAGAAGGAGATATTAGACAACTCAACAGCAAAAAACCGAATAATCTGATTTTTAAAAAATTTATTGAATCATAATTGATTATACATATTTTGGGGGTTCAACATTGACATATGTTGATTGAATCGATATTACTTGCATATGTATTGTTACAAATCATACTTATTCTTTATGCCCCTTGTCCAGTCTCACCCCATCTCCCTCCTCTCTTCTTCCTCCCTGTGGAGGGTTAGAAATCTTGATTCTCATTTGATTTTAGAATAGGGTTTTTAGGTAAATGCATGTATGGGGCAAAAGCCCTCAAGTGGGAGGCCACAGCCTACAGCCAGGGGGTGACAGCCCATCTAATCAACTCTAATCACTACTTAGGTATGGGATTGTATACTTTAATGACTTTTGAGCTAACAGGTGGTTGTCATATCAATCCTGTTAAGAGATTTTAAGAATTGTTGAAGGAAAGATGTGAAAAAAAATGTTTGCTAGGGGCAAGCTGTCTCTTGGGGGAAACTTTAGACATAATTATACTTAGATTTTATCATAAGAATATAACTTTTGCTTAAGGAGAGGTTATACTTTAGATAATGAGCACAGCTTGACCAACTTAGCTTTTCACAAATTGTGCTTTGGAATGTCGTATTGTTAATTTTACTGATGTTACTAGTTCCTATTGTTTAAGCTATACTTAGCCATAGATAACTTTTGTAACACTGCCCATGTCCTTGTGTCCTTTTGTAATGATTGAATCAACTGAATTTTCTTGTGAAACTTCCTCATCTTTACAATAAAAAACAGAAGCTAACTTTGAATCAGGGCTGCTGTACACAGTTTTCTCCTTCTAACAGGGGAGTTGCTGGGGTACAGACCCTTCGGGCTTCTCATTGCATTCATGGTGCTTTGAATAATCCTTTTTTCATCTCCATTACACAGTGAGAAGTGTAACACCTCCCCCCTCTAATTACCCTAGATTTCTTCTCTCCTTCTGAGAGAGTAACGGTTACTCTATTGATTTGTTGCCTAGATGATCTGTCCAATGCTGAGTGGTGTGTTCAGGTCTCCCAATATTATCATAGAGCAGATGCTTCTGTCACTCTGGAATGAACTTTGTGGAGAGAGACATCCTCTTCTTTTCTTTGATCTCTGCTGGTGACTCTCCTTGTGTCAATGCACTCCAGTGGCTGGCAGACCATCTGCATGGTGGTTGTGGCATCTAGCTGCTTTCGTGGCAGCTGTGGTTATTGTGATGGCTGTGGTGGACCACCCACATGGAGGTGATGATTTTGGCATGCTCCTTACCTAGTTGGTGGTGGTGATGGTGGTGTGCCTGGTTGTGGGAGGGGGGGTCCAATCCCCAGCTTCATACCTCAGGACCCTGGGCAGGCCCTGGAAAAAACAAACTGATTTAAAAATGGACAAATGACCTGAATAGACGTTTCTCAAAAGAAGACATACAAATATCCAACAAGTATATGAAAAAATGATTAACATCTTTAATCATCAGGGAAATGTAAATTAAAACCACAATGAGATATCATCTCACCCCAGTTAGAATGGCTATTATCAAGAAGATAAAAAATAACAAATGCTAGAAAAGATGCAGAAAAAGGGGAACTCATACATTGTCAGTCAGAATGTAAATCAGTACAGTCATTATGGAAACAGTATGAAGATTCCTTAAAAAACTAAAAATAAAACTACCATATGACCCCACAATCCCACTACTGAGTATTTACCCAAAGGATAGGAAATCAGAATACTGAAGAGATACCTGCACCCCCATGTTTATTGCAGCACTATTCACAATAGCCAAGATATAGAATCAACCTAGATGTCCATTGACAGATGAATGGTCAAAGAAAACATAGTATACATACACAATGGAATACTATTCAGTCATAAAAAAGAATGAAATTCTGTTATTTGTGGCAGCATGGATGAGCCTGGAAGACACTATGTTAAGTGAAATAAGTCAGGTTCTCAGTAACACGTGGGAGCTAAAAAAGTTGAGCTCACAGAATCAGAGGAGAATTGTTGTTACTAGAGGCTGGGAAGGGAGAGGAGATAGGTAGAGACTGGTTAACAGATACAAACTTATAGCTAGATGGGAAGAATAAGTTCAGTGTTCTATAGTACTGTTAAGTGACTATAATTAACAATAATTTATTGTATATTTTCAATTAGCTAGAAGAGAGGATTTCAAATGTTCCCAACCAAAAGAAATAGTAAATGTTTGAAGTGATGGGTATACTAATTACCGTGACTTGATCATTACACATTGTACACATGTATCAAAATATCACGCTGTACCCATAAGTATGTACAATTACATGTCAATAAAAAAATTAAAATAAATAAAAAAGACATAGATAACCTGAATCATTCTATATTTATTCATAAAGCTGAATTTGTAGTTTAAAATCTCCACTGCCCCCCAAGGGCTGGCTGGTTAGCTCAGTTCGGTAGAGCATGGTGCTGAGAACACCGAGGTCCAGCATTCAATCCCGGTACCTGCCACCTGCAAAAGAAAAAAAAAAAAGAAAAGAAAACCTCCCCCCCTGCAAAAAGCACAAAGAAACAAACACCTCTGTGCCTAGATAGCTTCATTGATTATTAGCAGCAAATATTTAAGAAGGAAATAATACTAACTCTATACAAACTCTTCCAGAAAATAGAAGAGGAGAGAGGTTTTCAATCTGAAAAAAAACAAAAACATTAAAAGACTGGGAAACTAACTGCAGACCAACATCCCACAAAACATAGCTGAGAGAAATCAAAGATATAAATAAACAGAAGGATATACCATGCCGATGGATCAGCAAACATTATTAAGAGATCAATTCTCCACAAATTTCCGAGTTTATTTATAAATTCAATGCAATCCCAATCAAAATCCCAGCAGGCTTTTGTGTTGTTTTGCTTCCCAGTAATTGACTCAAAAACTTATATGGAAATGTAAAGGAACTAAAATAAATAAACAACTTTGAAAAGAAAAAAAGAGTAGGAGGATTTATGCTGATTTCAAAACCTACTATAAAGCTACAATAATCTAGACAGTGTGGCATTAGTGTAAAATCATGTATAGGATAATGGAATGAAATAGAGAGCACACATACACATGGCCAATTAGGGAAGAATGGTCTTTCCAAGAAATGATCCTGGAACAATTGGGTATTCATATGCCAAAGAAGGAAAGAAGAAAGAGAGAGAACCACAACCCTCATTTTATACCATACATCATAATGAATTTAAGAGTAAAACTAAATGTGAGAGCTAAAACTCAAACTTTTAGAATAAAACAGGACATTTCTATGATCTTGGACTAGATAAGGAGTTTATGAATTTAAGAGTAAAACTAAATGTGAGAGCTAAAACTCAAACTTTTAGAATAAAACAGGACATTTCTATTATCTTGGACTAGATAAGGAGTTCTTAAATAGGACATAAAATCAAAAAAGTTATACATCGGGTCAGTCAGTCTTCCTTTTGTCTGACCATTGTCGCCATTTGACTCTTGTCTCTGTCTGCTGCCTGGGCAGTGACTCCCTCTCCAACCAGCCTAGGGCCCTTGGTAGGGGTCAGCTTTGACACTGCCATAAGTCTAATCAGTACATTGTCCCTTCAACGTACCCGCTGCTAAGGTCAGCTCTGAGAGCCCACAGCATCCCACCCCACACAGACTCCAAAGATGCCACTAAGTTAGGAATCTGATGCCACCTATTCTTGGGCCCTCTCCCATGTCCAGCCGTCACCTCTGAACAAGGTGTGGGTGAAGCTTTATGGTCGCATGTGGGCTTCCCTCTGCCTACAGTGAGTGGCACTCTGTGCTCAGGTGTCTCCACTCACGGCCTTGAAGTTTTGGTTAAGTGGAAGCAGCCTTCTAGAGGTTCTGGGGGCGATACGGAATTCTTCCCACTGGGGTCATTTGACCATTTCAACGGGAACTTGTTGGCAAAATGGGACAGCGAATTGAACAGAAGGGTTTAGATCCCCACCTAGCACCAGAAGTCCCTTTGGACTTGGAGTGGGCACCATCCTGACCACTAATACGTGTAATTGCCTGACATAGGAGGAAAGAATAGAGTGGGCAGGGCCCACCCTGCTGCTGCCCTACTGGACATTTGTAAGCCCTTGGTATTACAAATCTGCCCTTATAACCAGCGGGTCAGTTCACTTCAGTGCCCATTTATTGAAAGGTCTTAAAATTAGCTTCCTTCTGTTAGGGTTTAAGGGACCCCCTTTCCCAGTAAGGAGTTAGGGTGGGGAGTCTGGCGCAGGTGTCTCAGGCTGTGCCTTCACCCAAGTGCTCTTCTCACACAGGGGTGGGGCCATGACTGGGACCGAGTCTCCCCAATACCGGGTGTATACAGTCCCCAAGGGCAGGCAAGGGCAGGGCCTCTGGAAGTTGAAAAGACTAACAGACCCTGAGGGGTGGTAGGACTTAAATGGGTAGAGATGGCCAGCAGCGCCCAAAGGCAGGAAGGTAGGAAATTCCAGAACACGTTTGGGAAATATCGAGAAATCTAGTTTGACTGGAGCATGGGATAAAGCTAGCGAGTTGGGGAGACAGGAGATCTGGGGCCAGACTTGGGGGGCGGGGAATTTGGCTTGGTCCGAAAGGCCGTGAGGGACAAGCGGACAGGTCAGCATGGGGCTGTAGGAGCCTCCCTGGAGCGGCTCTCGCTGGACGGTCAGGGGTGCCCAATTCCAACCCGGACTCGCGTCAGAGGCTATGTCCTGGGGAGAGGGAAGGGGCACCCTCAGGGCCTGAGGTGGTTGTCGGGGTCAGGCTGAGGCAGGGAGAGCAGTGACCCCTGGCGGCGCCGGCGGGCCGGCTCCTCGCGCCCCGACAGTGAGCACCGCGGTCCTCGTAGCGCATGAGCCGTGGGGGACCTACCGGGGACCACGGGGGAGGCGCGGGCCTCCCTACGCGCCCCCCATTTTGCGTCCAGAGAGGGGACAGAGAGGGGCCCGGGGCCCGGCGCCCGCACCTGGAGAGACCTGCGCGGTGGCCGAGCTCCCTTCCCGGGGTGAGTCCTCCGGGCGGCCCGCGGGGCGGCCCCGGGCGCCTCCGCTCGCAGCTGTCGCTGCCTTATTAGGCGGGGCCGGGCGGCGCCGGGGGAGGGGCTGCGGGCGGCCGGCCCCTGCCGGGCTCGGAGCGGCGCGGGGCGGGCGAGGCAGCGCAGCGCAGCGCAGGGCAGCGGGAGCCGAGGCCATGGGCAAGTCAGGTGAGCCGAGGCCGGGTGCGGGGAGGGCTTCGGGCCCCGGGCTCCCAGACCCTGGCCGTCACCCTCCGCGCCGGGACGCGGCTCTGGATGCCGTGCGGCACCCCCGGGTGCGGGATGCAGGGGCGCGCGGGCAGGTTCCGGGGCAGCCGGGCAGCCGGGGTGGCCACAGGCCACCGGGAGAGACGGAGGGAAGGCGAGACCGAGGGAGGGTCCCCGTCTGCCAGAGATTGCGTCAGGGAGGGCTTCCAGGCTCTGCGTCCGGCCGAGGCGGGGCTTTTGCTTTGTTTCAGGAGGAGGACAGAGTTAGAGTTGGAGAAAGTCACCAAAGTGTGACAGCATCTCCCTGCGAACCATCTTGCCCCATTCATCCTTCCTAAGGACAGCTCTGAGCTTCCTGTTCATTCTTCAGTTGTTCCTACTCTCCTGAGGGCCCGCTCTGTGCCAGGCCATGTGCCAGGCTCAGTCTGGCTCTCCCTTTATCTCTGACCTGTTGCTGCCCATCCTGTCCGGGAGAATTTTCTAAAACGCAGATGTCCTCCTGTCACTCCCTAACATCTTCCATCTCTTTGTCTGGTGGGCGAAAGGGCACACTCTTCAGCCCAGTCTTCAGGCACCTGGGAGTTCATCACCACCCTTTACCTGCACCCTCCACCTGAGCTATCCTGAGACTGGCACCTTGCTCAGCACTCACCACCCCCCCACCCCACCTGAAAATCCTCTCCATCCTTCTAGGCTGCCCCATCCCTGTTTCCCCTGCAGAGGGACGAATCCAGTGTGTTCTCTGTTGCAGCCCTTCGTGCAGTGGGCTTGGGACACGTATTCAGCCATAGCCCTGTTTCCCCCAGACTCCTCACTTACGGTGATCAAGGGCCCATGTTTATCTCAGCACAGTTCCTGCCTCACAGGAGGCTCTTAGTGAACAGCTGTCGAACAGTGTTCAGAAGTCATCCTTCACTGGGGTCGTCAGACTCTGATGAGTACAGCTAGGTCCCTTCTTGGATCTGCCGTCCAATGAGACACCAGCGTTGGAAGTAAGTGGCTTTCCCCGGCTTTGGTCCTAACCGGACTTACCTCTTTTTTTTTTTTTTTTTTGGCAGCTGGCCAGCATAGGGACCCGAACCTGTGACCTTGGTGTTTGTTATAAGGCTGTGCTCTAACCAATTGAGCTAACCAGCCGGCCCACCAGCCTTATGTCTGGTTCTAGTGGCAGGTCTGACTTTCAGCCCTGGCTCTGTTAATCACTTGCTTGTGATATTGAGCAAGGCTCTTTCCTCTTTGTGCCTCAGTTTCCCCATCTGTACATTGAGGGTGGCCCATAGATTCCATTCCTTAGCAGTATGGAAAGGTGACATGTGTTGTCATATAGTTGAAAGCACCAGAATGATAGGTGGTGATGGGGCAAAAGTATGGCAGATGTGAGAGAGCATTTTGAGATCTCTACTTGGGAAATCAATTCCCACAAGACAGGCACAGTTGAAGGATGGTGGAAGCTCAACGCATGGAGAGAGCTTCTCTGCTAGGGCGCCATTGAAGGCTCCAGGATGAGGTGCTCAAACCCCAGAGGGCCTTGGGAATTTGGACTTTATCTTGTGGGATCTGGAGAGCCATTGAAATGCCCAATGTTCAGACACTCCCAGGTCCTGCTCCCAGCCCTGGTCTCCCTCTGGGCCTCAGTGTGCAGCACATGTGGCAGGGCAGAGAAAGACAATGCCTTGGGCTCAGTGACAGCCTCTTGTCTCTCTTTTTTTTTTTTTTTTTTAAATTTTATTTTGTCGATATACATTGTGGATGATTATTGCTCCCCATCACCAAAACCTCCCTCCCTTCTCCCTCCCCCCCTCCCCAAGCCTCTTGTCTCTTATAATAGTTACTAATAATTACCAATTATTAAGTTCCTACTGCATGCCAGGCATGGGCTAGGTATTTTATGTTACCACCCTTTGTAAGCACTCTGCGAGGCAGTTATTATCAATTCATTTTATAGATTTACAGAGGTTGAGCACCTTGCCCAAGCTCACACCTGTAAGTGGACAGACAGATTGGAACCCAGCTCTGACTTCCCAGCTGTGTACGTTTTTCTCTACCACACTGATAAACCACTTGCCCACACCCTCACCCCCTTCCCAGCCTGGACTCTGGCCCAGTGGGGACCTCACACACCCTCTCATCATCTCTTAGAATCTTAGTGTCCCTCGACCCACATCTCCTAGCACCAGAGTATATAAGAGTAAATAGGCCTTTAGGGACCAACTAGCCCAGGAGTTTCCCACTGAGTGGGTCCCTGCAAGTGTGAGAGGGGCAGGGAGAGCTGTGTGAGTCAGGTCAACCCCAACAGCTATTGGTTTTATTGAAGATTTCATTCAAAGAAAGGGTTTCCCTGCTTTGATGACATTATGAAAACCACAAACGTCATCCTTCCTTCCCCATAGATGGGGAACCCAGGGCCCAGAGGGGCGGAGACTTGCCTCTAGGCAGGCTCGGTGGCAGCAAGCATGGCTGGAGAATGGGCTGCCTCACTGCAGAGCAAGAGCCAGCGCTCCTCCCTGCCCCGATTCCTTCATTCCTTCAACAACCATTGTCTGCTGGAGACAGGGCAGCCTGAAGGAGGCTAATGTTGGGGGAAGGGAGGGGGACAGGGTGGTTGGATTCTGATAAGCGATTGAGCAACTTTTCGTAGAAATCATTCTTGCCGTTAGGAAAAGAGGAAGATATATGTAAAGTGGAAAATGTGGGAAATTTGGGGCAGGGGAGGGGGTGATGGGAAGGGTGCTCTTAGATCTGGCTCTAAAGTGGACTCTCTGTGTGACCTTGGACAATTCACATGACCCCCCGCCCCCACCCCAATTTCCTCAAATGTAATGAGGAAAGAAATCCTGTCCTATTGCCTTCACTGGACTGGTGTGGGAATCTCATTCATTCTTTGTTCACTCAGAGAATAGAATATCCCAGCTCAGAGGCACTGAAAGATGCCATCAAAGATCAATTTAAAGGCAGGGAGGGGATCCGACTTGGAGGGGGCAAGGGCAGTTTCTCCCAAAGCTCGAGGCCAAAGGCTTTCTGCCCAATGGTAATAGTAATCACTATAGTTGGCATTTAATGACTGTTCACTATGTTCCAGAACAGTTCTAACAGCACTTACATAGGTTAATTCATTTAATCCTCATGACAAGCCCGTGAGGTAGATACTGGTATCCCCACTTTATCATGTAGGGGAATGAGGCACGAGTGATTAAGCAGCTTGTTCAAGATTACACAGCTGGTAAAAGGCAGAGCTGCTGTTTGCCTCTTGAATTTCCGGGAACCCAGGCTTAAAAAGCAGGCATTCATTCTGGAATTTATTCCTTTTTATTTTTATTTTTTTAGTTATCAACTTTTTATTCTTTCTTCCTGAGAAACAAGTAAAGCCAGCTTTGCCCCGAAGGCAGGATCAGATGGCTTTCCAGCCTCTTGTCAAGGGGACAGAAGGGGCCCTGTCACAGTTCCTGACTGGCCCCTGACTGTCATGGCCCTCTTTTGGGGGGAGTCTGGAGAGGGCAGAGGAATAAGTCATGCTGGGCTCAGGGAGGCCTCAGAAGAGAAGGACAACGCTGAGGGAGAAGCCTGTTCAGCCAAAAGCCAGGAGGGAAGAGGAGGGGCACAGACCTCCTCAGAATCTACACAGCCCCCAGCAGCAGGGGCTCCAAAAGGACCTTCGAGAACCCAGGGCAGCCTAACTGGGACAAGCACAGTCCACCCCAAACAGCCCAGTCCATGCCACCAGTCCCATGGAGCCACGCCCAGGAAGTCCCTGCCACCTTTCAGCAGCTCTGACCTTTATTTTAAGCCCCAAACCTGCCCCCTGGCAACTTCTACTCCACAGTCCCTGATTTGCCTCTGGGGCTGCTCAGGCAGGTCCGTCTGTAAAGGGCTTGGCACAGGGGAGCCTCTTGAGAAATCTTCGTTTTTTTCTTCTTTTCCTTCCTCCTCTCCGTTCAGAGATCTGAAGGCAGCTGCTAAGCCTGGCTTCCTCGGCTGTGTCCCTGAGCCTGGTCCTCCTCCTAGTCTCCTAGGTTACCCCACTACCTCTTCTCTGTCATTCTCTTTGTCTAGTGACCCTTGGGCTCTGGCGTGGGGTGTTAGGATAGGAGCTTTGCTTCAGATCCAGTTTCCCTCTTGATGGACCCACCCCTGGACCAGTTGTGGGAATTAGGGCAGAGTACTTCCCTCCTAATCAAAAAACACAGGTAAGGTGATGGAAGCTCCCACAAAGGGTGGTGAAAAGTAAATAAGATCGTGCCTAGGCCTGGCCCCCAGAGGCCTGGCCAGCACACGGGAGAAAGCATGGTGTAGGACAGACGGGCTTGCCTCTCCCTCATTCCAGGCCTGCTCTCTAAGGCTGTGTGACCTTTCTGAGCCTCAGTTTACCCTTCTACAAAATGAGGACATAATCCCTGCCCTTCCCCCATCACAGGGGGGCTGTGAGGGCTCTCCCTGACTACATGGGGGATGGGCGCTTTTGCTTTGACTTTTTTCGCTTATGTTTATCTGTGTTCTTAGGGTTTTCTATAGAAGTTGGGTGTGCCTCTTACTGGATGTAATCACAATTGATAACTTCCCTCGCTGGGGCTGAGGCGGTGCTCACAGGAGCCACCTGGGCTAGGACTGGCTGCTGTGGTAGGAGGGGACTCCAGGGGCCGCCCAAGATGTGGTTGAGGAGCCCCAATGGCTCCCAGCCAGGGATGGGGAGAGAGGGATCCCCTCCTGATTACCAGGAAGACCTCCTGACCTCTTCCAGAGAACCCTGGCCTTGGGAACCTGGCCCTGCTGGGACAGTGCTTGGCTTTGGCTTCTGGGCACTGAGCTTGAGTTGGGCACAGGAACTTTCACTTTTGTTTCTCTCTACTTCCCACATTCTGGGAGTGCAGTGACCTAGTTTTTAGCAGCCTTATATGTCCTTCTCTGCCAAGGAGCCTGCAGGGCCTACAACAGTATGGGGTCCACTGCAAAGTGACCCCAGCACTCAGGCTGCCTTTAAATTGGCTTCACTTGAGCTGTCCACCCACTCTCCTTAGAGGAGTGTCCACCCTCCTCCTCAGAGCCCCAAGATATGCCTAGGTCCCTCCCACTCTGGCCCTTTCTGTGCTCTTTCCCTCATCACCTCACACCTCCTGAACTAGGAACACCTCCTCCAGGGAGCTTTCCCTGATACATCCGTGATCACCATTGCACATGCCACTCAGTCTCATGCCACCTTCCATGGTGTCCCATTTGACCCACCATGGCCTGCCTGGGACATGGGAATTGGAAGGGATTTTAAGATGGATCTGGCCACACCTGTCACTCAGATGTGAACCCTCCATCCCCTTGACTGTGTGCACCCAGACATACCCTTGCCTGTACACATCCACTTGTTTTGATCACTCTGTCACCATAAAGAAGCTCAGGAAACTCTTGCAAGTCTTGGGTCAGTTGTTTTTCTTGTCTCCTCTCACCCCCCTCTGATGGACTCTTATAGGATCTCAAGATTGGAAGGGACTTTCAGGTCATCTGACTGGGTCTCCACCCAGTCCCTCAGTCCCTCTGAGAGAGGCTCACCTGCTTGTATTCCCCCAGGGGGAGAAAGTTCACTACCTTGTGAGGTAGCCCCTTTCAGTCTTCAGAGAGCTTTGATTGAGAGACAGGTCTGTCTTAGGTGGAGCTGAAATCTGTCATCCTGCCCTTTCCACCCACTGGCCCCATCTTTGCCCTTTGGGGCCCCAGAATTTATCAGGGGCCTCTTCTTCTGGGTGAACATAACTAGTACTTGCAGCCACTCCTTATAAGACCCCATTTCCAGCCTCTGAACACACTTGAGATTGTCAGTGCCTCTTGTACAAAGCAGGGGCCAGGCTAGGTGAGGCAGCCCATCCTCAGGAGCCCAGGTGTCTCTGCCGCCATGCTACCCAGCTGACTCATACAGGACCCTAGTGGTTCCCATGAGTTGCTGTGGCTTGCACCATTTCCCCGTGAGATATTCCTTAAAAGCTCCGTGACTCTGTAATTCCAAATACCACATTAAAATGCTAAACCTGAAATCTTTTTTTATTGTGGCAAAAGACATAACATAAAATGTATCTCAGTCATTTTTAAGTGTTCGGGTCAGTACTGTTAAGTATATTCATGTTGTTGTGAAACAGCTCCAGAACTTTTTCCTCCTGCAAAACTGAAATTCTATACCCAGTAAACACCACCTCCTCTTTTCCTTCCCCAGTAGACCTGAAATCTGTGTTTCATATCAACAAGGGCTTGGTCTGCTTCTTGGCCACAAAGACCTGACTCTGCTCTCGGTTGTAGCTCTGCTCTCTGCCTTATGCCTAGTCACTGTTGTCACAGCGTGCACCTCTGTGCCTCTGTTCACCACATCATCATGCCTCTGCCTGTCAACCAGAATTTCCAAGCTCCTAGGGTTCAGAGCACCTCTGTCATCCCTGCCCCACCCCCCATTACTGTGACTGGACCTCACTGGATGGCCCCACTGAGCCCCAGAGGATTCCCCATTGAGTCACCTCCTCGGCCTTGGGTGAAAAGGCAGCAGAGGAGAAGAAAGGTACAGGTGAATGTGACCTGGGGCAGAGGACAGAGTGTGGCACTTCCTTCCTGCCACACCCCACAGCCAGCCACTGGGGGACAGGCTCCTGGCCATATAGGATCAGCTCAGTGTAAGGGCCCTTTGTGGCCCTCGTTCACAACCCACCCAACTCATCTCCATTTCCACAGAGGGGGACTCCCAGATTCCTAAGGCTGGTGCTCAGCCCTTCAGATCTTAGCCTGGCTAGCTCCTGTATGGACATCTTTGGAACCGCAAATCAGGGGTCACCTCCTTCCTGATCCCCCAGACCATGTTAGGTCACTCTTCTCCACATTCCTCTTGCACCTGTGCTTATCACACTGCTAGTGTCTGTTTACAAGGCTGTCTCCCTTCTGCGTGTAAGCTCTTTGGAGGGCAGGACATGTCTGGTTTGTCTCTGGACCCCTGGCACACAGTTGTAGGACCAGGCTTAGAGAGCAGATGAAGAGATGCATGGATTGGGATTGGCTGGATGATGCATGGATGGATGAGTGGGTGGATGGATGGATGGATGGATGGATAGGATTGGGTCAGTACTGGATGGATAGGGAAATGGAGTCCCATTTCAGACTCAAAGTGATGTGGCTTCTGTTCACTATTGACCCTTCTTGCCTTTGCTTCAACCACTTATTCTCTCCCTCGCTACAGCCCCCTTGACCTTGACCTTCCTGAGGTCATGACCCAATTGAGCCCAGGCTCTGCCTCTTCCCTCACTGCAGCTCCAGACCCACCTGATCACACAACCCACCCTTCCATCACCACCGCTTCCTCTTCTACACTCTCCCCTTACTCTGCTTCCCCAGTGCCTCCCTTCCCTCCTCCTCCTCCTCATCTGTCCCTCTGTCTCCTTGGTTTCACCAGCCCAGTGTGGGCCCCCCTCCACTCCAGCCAGGTCACTTCTTTCTGGACTCCCAGCTCTACCCCTTTACAGTCCCCACCACTCACCATGGGACCAGCTCGAGATATTCAGTCTCCTTCAAACATTGTCCTTCAGAAGTTCTGCTGCTGACTGTCCAGGCCTCCAGATCCATCCTGCACCTCCAACCTGTCCTCTGCACTCAGCAGGCGGCAGGGTCTTTGAGAAACACAGATCTAATCAGCTCACTCCCCTCCTCCTATTCAGTGGCTTCCCATTGTCTTGGATAAAGACCCTGACCCCTGACCTGGTCCATAAGGCCCACATAATCCATGGGGTTTAGATGTGCAGAAGTGTGGAGGGTGATATCTGGGCGCAGGCAGGGTGGGCAGCAGTGTGGAGCAGGGCCATTTGGCCGGGCCACCAGGTGTAGGAATGGGAGCGGCCACCTGTCCATACAGCATGAGGTTTGGGCTGGGTGTTGCTGCAAAACACGCCATTATACTTCCGGTGGGTCTTTTCTCTGCACTGAGCCATTCTCCACTTTGCAATCATTTCAGCTTCCAAACAGTTTAATAATGAGGTCCTGAAGGCCCACAATGAGTACCGGCAGCAGCACGGCGTCCCCCCGCTGAAGCTCTGCAACAAGCTCAACCGGGAGGCTCAGCAGTGAGTCCCCCCAGCACCCCGGGTGATTTGGGCCCTCATGTGCTGCTGCAGCCACAGAGGGCCCCTGGATGGTTGGAGGGACATGGGTTTGGGGGTCAAATACAACCAGGTTTGAATACCACTCTGCCACTCACCTAGGCGGGTCCCTTTCTTCTTCTGAGCCTTGGTTTGCTCCTCTGTAAAATGGGACTGTTGGGGGGCTCAGAAGCCACGCGGGTGGGATGCTCCTCTGTTTCCTCTGCAAGCTCAGGGCAGGGGAGGAAGCTCAGCCACAACAGCTTGGGGCTCATACTTTGGGGGTTCTACGCCTGCTCTGAGAAAACACCCGGACTCCGGCAGGTATTCTGAGGCCCTGGCCAGCACGAGGATCCTAAAGCACAGCCCAGAGTCCAGTCGTGGCCAGTGCGGCGAGAACCTCGCGTGGGCATCCTACGATCAGACAGGTGGGTTGCTTTCTCAGGTCCCCTCCTCTCTGTCTCAGACCCCTCCTGGCCCCAGCACCCTCCACGGTGTTGCTGTGATATAGCCGCAGGCCCAGAAAGGAGTGAAAACCCAGAGTTCTCTAAATCTGCTCCTAGGCTGTCTTCGGTTCACCACAAGGTCTCTGATGGCTGGCTCAGGGCCAGGCCTGTGCTGGGTGCCAGGGACAGGGAGATGAGTCAGACTGACCAGCCCCCCTTTCGGAAGAGCTCCCAGGCTGAGGAGTGGGGGCGGGGGAGACAGACTGTTTCTGTCCAGTCTCAGCCTGATTCTGTGCGCACCAAAGCATCCCCAGCTACAGAGAAATTTTACTTTCTTTTTAAGTACCGGTGTTATTACTTTTATAATCAGAGAAAAGCAATAGAGCTTTTTTCCATTTTGGAAAAAAATAATGGAAAAGCAACTCCTCCATCCAAGGTCTCAGTCTGGAATGATCCCACCACACTGACCAAACATTCTTGACCTTCCTGGCTCTCACATTCCTCAAGTGGCTTTTTAGGAACAATATTAGAGAGAGCTATCTCGGTCTCTGAAGCTTTCTCCAGACCCCGGCAGGAGAATGACGCCCTCCCTCCCTCCCCAGCTTCACATTCCTCGGAGTTCCCAGGGGAGCCCTGAGTCCTCTTGGTTTCCCCAACCCAGCCTGAGCCTGGGCCTCCTGCGCCCAGCTGGCAGGCTCCTCCCCAGGCCCAGGCTGTGGCCCCTGGAGGACCGGAATGTGAAAGAGCCTCTAGTGGGCAGCCAGGAGGGGCCTTTCCATCCAGACTTGCACTGGCTCCCTGGGGTTCCTTGAGTGAGTCACTGCCCCCTTTGGCCCCGGTTTCCCCATTTCTACAGACAAGGGTTGGGTAGGTGGTCTCTAAGACAATGTTTCCCTGTTCTGGCTGCACACTGGATCTTGCAGAGCTTCTAAAATACCAATGCCTGAGTCTCTTCTCCAGAGACACTGACAGAATCAGTCTACAAAAGGGCCCAGCCATCAGTATTTTTTAAATGCTCCCCAGGTGAGTCTAATGGGTGGTCCATGGACCAGCGGCAGCATCTGGGAACTTTTTAGAAATGCAGAATCATAGGCCCCTCCCTAGACCTACCGAAATCAGAATCCACATTTTAAAAAGGTCCTCGGGTGATTCATGCAGTAAAGCTTGAGATTTTCTGCTCTGAGGTCCAAGGCTCCTAGCTCTGGCCCTGAGATCAGCAGCTCCCAGGGAAATGCTGTGGGTTTTCTCCTGTCACCACCTGTGGGGCCAGTGGATGCTCCAGGTGAGGGCCCTGTTTCTGCAGGTAGACCTTTGGCCTACCAGCCCAATTGCCTTTCCTCCTGTGGATATTTCAGGAGCCAGACATGGGGTGGGATGAGGGTAGAGACTCCCAGAAACTCAGAGCATCATGGAAGGCCCTTGGAGTACACTGCATCCAAGCCACTTGTTGCACAGAGGCCCAGAGAGGGGAAGGCCTTGTCCAGAACTGCACAGTCAGCCAGCAGCAGGGCGGGGACACAGATGCAGGTCCCCTGACCCCAGGCCAGGGCTCTTCCCAACCCCCAACAAGGTCCTAGCTTCAACCCAGACATACTCATGGGCAGGGGTCTCTTGGAGTCCGCAGGGAGCATCCAGATGTTTCAACTCATTGGTGCTGTATCAGACATCTGATTGTGAGATGAGTGCTTTGGGGTTGATGGAGAAGATGCAGGGAACAGGGAGTGGGTGGATTTTGTTGCTGAGCTTTAGAACAGTCTCTTTTCCATACAGGAAAGGAGGTGGCTGATAGATGGTACAGTGAAATCAAGAACTACAACTTCCAGCAGCCTGGCTTCACTTCGGGGACTGGTGAGTGACAGGGTCTCACCAGTGGCCTGGCCTTGGGCAACATTACAGAGGGAACCAACCCTCTGAAAACCAATCATTTCCTTCCTGTCTTATCTCTGCCATATTTCTCTGGTTTGACTTTGCCCAGAGCGCAAAGCTCTCCTTTCCCCAATACCTCCCAAGCCTCCCCCCACACACATACCCCTTCATCTAAATGCACCCAAGCTGCTGGTTCGTGCCCCACCAGCTCAGAGTTCTTCCCATTATGGGTGTGTGTCATAAGGAGACTGATTTGAAAAGCTGCGTAGAGCTCCCCCCTGAATTGGTGCCGCAACACTTTACTGGTCGTCCTGCTTTGAGCCTTGCCCCTCCTCCAATCCATCCTGCTCTCCTGCACCCACAATATTTCTACAATGCTCTCTGTAGTGCTCACCTAATGAGACCGCCATGGCCCGCTGGGGCTGTCAGGAAAAGGGTCAGGCAGCCTCTGATCTTCACTTCCTCTTCGCTCCCCACCCCACCCCCTGCCTGCCACACCCCCCACCCTGTGGCCTCCCTGGGCCCGGCACCTTTGCGCTCTGGCTTGTGGTTCAGGTGAGCTTAGGATGCAGAAAACCTGGATCTCGTCTCAGCTCTGGCACTACTAGTTGTGTTAACTTGGATCAGTTCCCCGTCCTTCCCTGTCCTGAGGGAGAGGAACAAGGTGGTGGTCACTAAGGGACATTCTTTTTTTTTTTAATTGAGACATAGTTGATTATACATGTTTGTAGGGTACAGAGTTGAATATCAATACCTGTGTACAGTATGGAATGATCAAATCAGGATAATTAGCAAATTCATCTTTATAGAACATAAGCAATCTCTGTGTCCATTAACAAATTTCTCGTTGGCTGGTGATTCAGATGCAGGGAGGGGCCTTCACATTTAGCTAACAGAAGCCCCAGACAGTCGTTGTGTGCCCTGGGGTTCCTCCTGCCTCTGTGTTGGCCTCACCAAGCTCCTTGTCTTTCCTTGGAACGCCTCAGACAGTGCCTGGGGCCCAGGATGCTGCTGGAAGGGGCTGTGGGTTTCTCTGACCAGAAAGCACTGGGGACACTGAAAAAGGGATGCTCTCCCCACCCCGTTCCCCTACCCAGGGGCAGAGCGCTGGTGGCCTCCCTCCCTCTGGAGGGTTTCCTCAGAAGCAGGAAGTGACACGTTCACGGAGCCCATCTCTGTTTCCTGTGGTTTGCTGCTCACCCTTTTGGGCTGGGGTTCTTGCAACCGTGTGGGTAGGACTCAGGCAGAGGCAGAAGCTTCTGCTGAGGCCTTTCTCCTCTCAGTTAACTCCTGCAGGACTCCGGGCCAGGGAGCAGGAGGCTGCTCTCAGGGCCTTGAGTAAGACTTGCTGATTCTGTGTTGAAGATGTTTGAGGGGCTGGGAGAGGTACAACTGCTGGGCTTACTTTTCCCATGAGCAAGATTCACGAGCAATCAATCAGGCATGTGTCAGAGCAAGTTACTAGCGTGGTTCATCTGAGTGCACACACCGCTTGATGGTCATGACACGGCTCCATGTCCACTGCCGCGTAAGCCTCGCAACAGTATTTGAAAGAAGGGCTTTTATACTGCCCATTTTGCAGAGGAGGAAACTGAGGCCTAAAAAGGGGAAGAGGCTTTTCTCACGCCTTCTGTCCCCAATCTGACACTTTTGCCTTGGCTCCTGCTCCAAAGAGTCAGAGCTGGGAATGGGGCTCAACTTTCCATGATCACCGACCACGTGCCTCACTCGTTGCCCCACATCTCCCACTCTTAAAGAGGAAAACCTCCGAGCAACTAGCCCCTGTGCCGCCCCAGGTGCCAGCAGTCAATGCCTGGGACAGAGGGAGCCTGATCCCAAGACAGGAGTGGGGATTTGGGTGGTGTCATAATGGGGGCTTACAAGACCCTTAGAGATCCTCAGGCGCATCCTGCATGCCGCAGCCTCCCGCTGACCCTGCCCTCAGCCGTTTCTTGCTGCGCCATTGCTCAGCAGCTCCCTGACCTGAGTCCTTGCTGTAGGTGAAAGGGCCTTTGAGATATCCTGTAATCTACCTCCACCCCCACCCTGGTCCAGCAGCTTGTGATGAAGGGCACCGGTGTGTGCTATGTGCTGAGTGGAGAGAAATGATTTCTTATAATTACTCTGTTATGTAAATGAGTAGGTTTGTTTATTTATTTATTCTAAGTGAGTAATACTTTTACATGATATAAAATTTGAAATCTACATAAGGTGAAAAGTCTTCCTTCTAGCCCTGATCTCCAGCATTTTGCCTCCTAAGAGGCAACCAGTGACATCAGTTTCTTGTGTATCATTCTATAGCAATTCTGAGCTTATGCCAACATTTGTGTATATATGTCCTCTTTTTCCTTTTTTACACTCATGTCAGAGTATGTGATCTGTCTTGCACTTGTCAGAGATTGTTCCATATCAGTACAAAAAGAGCTTTCTCATATCTTTTTTTTACCATTGCACATTATTCTCTTGCAAGCATATACTGTAACTTATTTAATGAATTTTTCAAAAGGTATATTCTAGGTAGTTTGGGTCCATAGCAGGAAAGAGGATGTGATCCCTTTAGAAAAAAAAAAAAAAAAGGTAACTTTGTTAGTAGATTAGTTAGAAACTGGTGTGTATCTGATGGTTGCTAAGGAAGTTATATTCTAAATACTCGTAACCTCATTATCTTTGTGCAAATAGAAACCTCCTCAGTGAGAGGAAAAATTGCTTCAAGCATCTGTTTAGGAAAAGCTGCATAGGCATCTGTAGCACTGATGTGCACTTTGTGTCTGTAATTATTTTCTTGGCAACTGGTAGATAAATGGCAGCTTCTTCCTTCTCTTAGAGCCTGGAGCTGTGACCCAAAAGTATAAGGACACAGAGTGAATGGGCAAGAAATGTTTCTCCTCCATGCTGAGCAGAAAACCAGAGTGAATGCAAGCTTAAGGATGAGTGCTAAAGACGCATAATTAAATTTAGGGTTTGTTTTCTTTTAATCTTGCTTCAGTTGTATCATGGCAACTATGTGGATTAGCGTTTATATTTGGTTATTTTCATGAAGAATTTAGTAACTTCAGATCCTTTGTGGATGTAGACAAAGAAATAAATTGTTCCTAAATTTACAAATTATAAAAATGGAATTCAACTGGAGGGGGAAGAAACAGAATTTAATCAATGAATATTTTTTTTCAGTTCTTACCATATACGAGATGCTTCCCTGAAAGTATAGAAGAGTGTGAACACCAATCTTTCTCTCTTTCTTTCTTTTTTAAAATTTTATAGTAAAACATACACAACATAAAATTTACTATTTTAACCATTTTTAAGTGTACATGTCAGTGTCATTAAGTGCATTGACACTGTTGTGCAACCATCACCACCATCTATCTCCAGAACATTTTTATCTTCACAAACTGAAACTCTGTACCCCTTAAACAATAACCTCCCATTCCTCCTCCCCCTTGCCTCAGCCCCTGGTAATCACTAGTCTACTTTCAGTCTTCATGAATTTGACGAATCTAGGTACCTCATACAATATTTGTCCTTTTTGCATCTGGCTTATTTCATTTAACATAATGTTTTCAAGGTTCATCCATATTGTAGCATGCATCAGAATTCCTTCTGAAAGCTGAATAATATTCCATTGTGTATATATCCACATTTTGTTTATCCATTCATTTGTCAATGGACATTTGGGTCCTGTGACTTTGGGCCAGTTATTTAACATCTCTGCAATGAACATAGATGTAAATATCTAAATTCCTGCTTTCAGTACTTTGTGTTATACTTAGAAGTAGAATTACTGAATCATATAATTCCTTGGTTAACTTTTTGAGGAACTGCCATACCCTCCTCCACAGCAGCTGTACCATTTTACATTCCTATCAGCAATGCACAAGATTTCCAATTTCTCCACATCCTTGCGGTCTTAGTCCATGTTCTGTTACTTATAACAAAATACCTGAAACTGGGTAATTTATAAAGAAAACAAATTTTAGAAGGTGGGAAGTCCAAGGTCAAGGGGTACATCTGGTGAAGGCCCTCTTCCTGGTGCAGACTCTCTGCAGAGCCCCAAGGCAACACGGAGCATCACATGGAGAGGGGGCTGAGAGCATCCATATGCTCCCTTCCTCTTCTTATAAAGCCACCAATCTGCTCCCGTGATAATCCATCAATCTACTAACCCGTCAACCCATGAATGGATTAATCAATTTATGAGGGCATAACCCTCATGATCCAATCACCTCTTAAAGACTCCACCTTTCAAATATCATAGTTGAATTACCCTCTTAATACTTTTACAATGTGGGTCAAGTTGGAGTGCACGAACATTCAAACCATAGCACTCGCCAGCATTTGTTAGTTTCCATTATTTTTGTTTTTGTTTTTTGTAATAGCCATCCTAATGGGTGTGAAGTGGTTGCCCTCTTTCTTTCTTAACTATTCTATGGGAAGCTTAGCTGCCCTGAGCATGATTTTTCCCTTTCCTTCCTCCTCTGTCTCTTCCTTTCTTCACCAAGTATTTACTGAGCATCTGTTATGTGCCAAGACCAGTGCTAAACACTGGGAATATGGTTGTTAATAAAACAGATGTGGTGCCCGCCCTCACATAGCTTGCCAAATTGCAAGCCAGATATTTAGGAGGAAACAGTCTCTTCAGGGTTGCTTTAGCAAATGAATGCTACCCAGTGACATGAACGTAAATATCCCATTGATCTCTGTGAGTGCTAAACAATAAAAATGGGAGTGATGAACACCCGGCCTCTACTCCGAAGAGAAGAATTTATGATTGTTAAGCAAAGAATACATTACAGCATCAACTCTGACCCCAAATGGGCTAAGAGTTGGAAGCTAAGCTATGTTAGTAGCTTGAAAGGACTCGTGAGTGAAGGGCAGGCAGCCTGAGAAGCGGGAGACTGGTGTGAAGAAGCTTCGTCAAGCCACAGAAGTGTCAGGGGCTGGGGTGGAACATTAGCTTGAAAAGGAACTGGGCTGTTTGGCTTAGAGCAGAGGGATTTGAATGAGGCTGTGAATTGTCAAAGGTCTCAAAGAGCTCAAAACATGCAAGGCCTGTGCCTACAGTGAAGGAAGAACTTGAATCCACAATGGTTCTTTCATACTTTTATTTATTCCATTCATTCATTCATTCAATTAAAGTTTATGTTAGACTTTTCACGTGCCAGGCTATGCTAAGGTACTAGGTCTCTGCCTACATGGGGCTCATTGCCCGGGGAAGGAGCCAAGCAATAATCGAGTAATCAAGCAAACTGATCATTGCAGATGGTAAGAACGTTATGAGGGGAAAGATAGCCTATCTTGGGAGGGAGGTATCCAGTGGTTGCGAAAGGCTTCTTTGAACAAGTGATATTTAGACTGAAGGACAGGAAGCCGCTGGTCATTGGAAGAGCATTCATGCAGTGGTCAGTGTAAGCAAGGGCTCCCTGGAGGGAATGGAAAGGAGGCCACCAGGCCAAAGCGTTCACCTTCATTCTAGGTGCAACTGGAAGCCAGTGAAGGATTTTTAAGCGGGGAAGTAAACAGATATGATTTGTTTCAAAATGATCACTCTGAATACTTACATGGAAAATGAATCAGAGGGGGCCAAGGTGGGCTCTAGAGAACCAGGCAGGAGGTTATTGCCATGGTCCAAGTAGGAAAAGTTTGTGGTTAGGACCAAAGTTTTGGGAGTGGATGGACTTGAGATGTATTTTGGAGTTTGATTCTTCAGGACTGAATGATGAGTTGTTGTGGGGAGAATGGGGGAGAGGGAGAAATGCAGACCCACCCTGTATTAGTCTGTTTCTGTTGCTTGTAACAAAATACCCGGAGCTGAGTAATATGTAAGAAAACAAAATTTATTGCTTACAGTTTCAGAGGCTGGGAAGTCCAAAGTCCAGGGAATGAATGCATTTGGTGAAGGCCTTGGGGGTGACAACAGTGACCCAGGGGTCTCACATGACAGAAAATGGCAGAGCAGAGAGAGACTAAAGTCTCATGTGCTCTTCTTCTAAAGCCTCAGAACCCTGCCCATGACCATCATTATTAATCCATTCACTAAAGCATGGCCCTGCAATGTAATCACCTCTTCAAGGCCTCACCTTTCAATTACCTTAATAGGACTTCTCACCCTCTTTACACTGTCACAGTGGGGACTAAGTTTTGGGGGACATTCTACCCAAGGCACACCCCTAGGATGGTGTGCATAGAGATGCTGCTGATGAAAATGGGCATATTGGGAGAGGAGTAAATCTGGGGGAAACAAAATTGAATGACGTTTGGAGAGGTTAAATTGCAGATGCCTGTGAATCCTCCAAGTGGAAATGTCCAGTAAGTAGTTGTGTCTGGAACACACAGCAGAGATTTGAGCTGGAGAAATAAACTTGGGAGCCAGGGAAAGATGAAATCATCTAAAGAGAGTGCACAGAGAAAAGAAAAGAGCCTAGGATTGAGGCCTGGGAAATGCAGGTCCTCCAGCATTCACAAGGAAGGTAGAAGAGGAGGAGGCAGCAGTGAGACAGGAGGAAGGCTAAGGGACGGTGCCGTCATAAAAACCAAAAGAGGAGAGTGCTTTGAAAAGGGGTGGAATTGATTGTAGTGAATGTTCCTGAGATGTTAAGTAAGATGAAGACAAAAGTGACCATTGGAGAGTAACAAGGAGTTCACTGGGGACATTGAAGAGTGCAGTTTGGAGGCAGGTGCCAAGGAGGGTGGCATCCTAATTGTGTGGCATCCAAAATCTGTGTGGCTGGTTGGAAGGACCTGCTTTAGAAATCAGGCAGTCTCTCCTTCCTCTGATTGGTGTCTATGAAGATCAAGCTGCCCCAAGTCTGGCAACATGGCACAGGGGTTCGAGAATCCCTTTGCAACAACCTTCTCAAGGCTCTGCTAACTCACCTGTTTCCCTCTTTCCCTGCCTTTCCCCCGGCAGGACACTTCACGGCCATGGTGTGGAAGAACACAAAGAAGATGGGAGTGGGGAAGGCATCTGCAAGTGACGGGTCCTCCTTCGTGGTGGCCAGATACTTCCCCGCGGGGAATGTTGTCAACCAGGGCTTCTTCGAAGAAAATGTCCTGCCTCCGAAGAAGTAATTCAAATGTAATGGGAAGGTGGCAGACTTGAATGTGCATACAAAGTGCCTAGAACAACAAAAGCCCAGCTGTGTGTCTGTCCCTGGGGGTACAAGTGCTTGTGTGTGTGATGCACGTGAGCATCTCTTGTACACACACTAGGATATACAGTTCTGCATGAGCTCATTCTCGTTAAAGAAATGAGCATAGGAAGTATTTACCCTGATGGTTAGTTACCTAGGTCACAGCTATTTGGATTTCGGGGGGGAAATCAATTTTTAAAATTTTTTTGTTATTTTAAGCTCTTTTGTACCTTTCTTACTTCTAATATCTGTCCCTGGACTTTTTGTATTTCAAATATTTGTGATGCTGAGAAGCGAAGTTCATTTTATGTGATCTTCATGCATTGTAATCTACTTTTGGTAGATATTTAGAAGTATTAAATCCTCATTTAAATGTGACATACAGCTTTAAACACATTAACATAAAGTGGCTTCCATCGGAAATGTGGGGGCAGTCAGGGGCTCCATTTCATAGAATTATAGAGATTTCTCAGTTGTAAGACATGATGTCATCCTGCATGCCTCCTGGAATCCTCTAGTGGGAATGCCAAAGAACAAATGGAAAAGAAAGCTTTACTTCCTTGCATTTTTCTACCTTTCAATAGCAAAATACCACTACCACCACCACCTCTTGTCCCCCTCCCCATTTTTTCTTAAACTCTTCTGGCATTTCAGAGCTCAGTATGCCCTTATTCTGGGGTCTTGGGCTAGGCCTGAAACTCTCCCCTCCCACCCCTGCTAGGTGGCCCAGGCCTGCTCTGGAAGAAAACCCCTCACACTGCCTGGGCTTTTGGCCAAACAGCCTCGGATGGATGAAGTCAGGGAGTGCAGGGGGAGGTCACTGACTCACTGACTCACTCCGCTCATTCAGCAGAGGGGAGGGGTGCACCCAGAGGAAACCCTCCAGCCTCCACCCTCCCGCCGGCTCAGGGCGGGGGCCCAGGCCTATTCCTGGCAGCTGTAGCTGCAGCTGTGCTGCTGCTCCTCCCGGGAATGTGTGACAGCCTAAATGTTCCAGGGAGATGTCCCCGGCGGGGGGCTCAGAAATGCTAATTTGGTTCTGTGTTTTCTTCAAACTCTACAAAAGTTCGCTTGAATAGGAATTTCACAAGGTCCATATGGGAGGGCCAACCCAGATGCCAAGCTGTCCCTGAAACCTTGGCATTGCCATCTGTCAAGCTAGCAGGGGTGGGAGTTAGGGGGTTGCCGGCTTACAGACAGGAGTCTGGGCAGACCAGTCTTGAAAATAGCTTACTGAAGGTCTATTTGGCACTGTGAACACAGCCTCATGCCATGCCCCTCATTTCATCCAGGTATATATACATACATATATATATTTTTTTAATTTAATTTAATTTTATTTTATTTTGTTGGTGGCTGGCCAGCACAGGGAATGAAACCCTTGACCTTGGTGTTATAAGGCCACACTCTGACCAACTGAGCTAACCATCCAGCCCCATCCAGGGATATTAACTAATAAGACAATAAAATCTTTTTCTCTTGTGTAATATCTTCCTCCAATGTGATTCATGCCCAATTCTTAGTTGGTGGCTGAGGCAGTCCATGACTGTGAATCCCCATCTTGAGTAACTCAAGCCCCAGAAGACCTCCAACCCCTCCACTGTAGACTGTGTTGCTTTTGGGGCCAAGTTTTGAACCATGTTACCCACCAGCACACAGCTGATTGGACTAGAGTGGCTACCTGGTCCAAGGGCAGCCAACACCTAGGCTGGCCAAGGACTGAGAATTTGAGCTAAGAAATGTGGAGAGAATTTACCAGTGGAACTGAAAAAGTAAGGATGTCATGAGTCTGAAATAGGACCATGGCAAACCAAAACCATAAGCAAGCCAAGTTAGCAGTGGGAAATACATAGAAGTGAGAAAGCCAGTTTTTAGAGGTACAAAAGAGGAGGAGATGGTGAAAGAGAGACTGTTCCTGAGCTTTCTAATTAAAGGCCAAATATGTGTAACTTTAAAACATGCCCCTCATTTTCTTCAGGGCTTCCCAAAAAACTGGTATGTCAACTGATGGTCCTCGAAGATTAGAATATTATGGTTTCCTCCGCTAGGGGATCCCCAGGAAAGGAAAATGCTGAGTGGGGCAGGAAGCTGAGGATGTGTGGAGTGAAGAGACCTGGCAAGCTGCCGGTCGGTGAACTTCCTGGTGGCTCCTAGTGATGCCCCAGCCCCACCCCCAGTACACATGCACATAACCAGGTGGTGGGAGCGGGCATGCAGCCAGTCTCTGTAGGCTGGAGCCCATTTCCACAGTTGGCTGGATTAAGGAAAAAGCTGGACCAGGCGACCTCTCCAGGGCTGAAGAAAAGCCAGACAGCGAAGCTGGCTGAGCAGGTGGGCACTAATCCCACTTTAATGGATTTCTTGAAGATGGCAAGAGCACAAGTCCAACAAAAACAGAGGACAAGCCAGATTGCCAGCTCTCTTTTGTAGCCAGAGGGCAAAGGAGGGAGACAGAGCCCTGGCTGGAAGTCCTAGCTCCGTGAACTGTGAGTTGAGAAAGCCCCTTCCTGTCTCTGGGCCTCAATGTGTCCAGCTGTATGAAATCTGGCACGTGGAGTTAGGTCTATCATATCTCCTCAGGTCTCCATGACCCGCCTCTAGGCCCAACTTTCTGGCTGGAAGCATCTGATGAGAGAGATCCTTTCTGCCCTTGTGTTCTGGGACCTGAAACAAAATCAAAAAGGACCTGCCCTCCAGCACTGAAATGTCCCCAAGGCTGAATGAAGCATGTCGGGGCAAAGGAGCATGTGAAGCAGCAGGGCCTGACCCACACGCCCCCTACTCCTGGGTAGAGATGCCCCAGGAGATGAGCCCTGCCAGCCTGGATGCCAGTGGGGGCAAGGTATCTGGGAGATCTCATTTTTCACCCAAGTGCTGCTGTTGCTTAGGAGATCAGAGCTGGCCCTTATCCCCTCTTTGCACAGGCAGCAGCACCATAGGTGGGCCACGGGACCTCCAGGAGGCAGGGAGTGCCGGCGGGAGCCTGAGCTGGGGTCTGCGGACACCCCGCCCAGCGGGGCTCCAGGAAGTCATGAGCCTTCCAAGCTGATGATGCCCGGAGCCAGAGTCGGCTCCTGTCACGGGAGCGCACCCCCGTGGTGAGTCAGTGCCCGCATCTGTGAAGTGGGGACGGGTGTGTGTTTGTCTTAGGAGGCCCTTCTAGTTCTAAAGGCCTGCCAGGCTGTGAGCCCCCGATCCTGCCGTGTGAATTGCGGGGCCGCAGCCGACGGAACTGCGCGGCCGCGTCTGCACCGCGGGGCCAGCGGGCGCGTGGAAGCAAAGCGGAAAACCGGGCGGCGCGCGGCTCTGCAGCGCGGAGCCCCGCCGCAGGGATGGCCCTCCAGCCCCACCGTGTGGCCGGCGTGCGCTAGGGAAGGCCGCCCAGAAGGGACGCGAGGGATTCCACAGCCTCCCCAAGGGAGCGGCCGAGGACGCGGGTGCTGCGCGAACTGATGGAGTACTAGTAAGGAAACGGCAGTAGCATTTATTAAATAAACGTTTACTCCGAGCCAAACTTGTGCTTACCACTCTCTAGTCATTTTCTCATTTAAACTCAATCTTTGAAGCGAGTATTACTATTATTCCCATTTCACAGATGAGGAAACCGAGGTTTAGAGAGTCTGAGCAACTTGTCCTAACCAACCCACAACAGCCCCCAACATTTTACAGCTAGACACTTGGAAATGTGGAGAGAACGTCTCAGTTTGCCCTGGAACTGAAATGATCAGGCCTTTAAAGGCCCTCCCATCTCCTGGTAGGTAAGTGACTAACTTCTGCATCCCTGCTCCAGTGTGAGGCCTCTCATCTGAAGCAAAATGGTGTCCATGGCCATAAAGGTCAGAAGCCAAAGGACAGAGTGTTTCTTCTCTGATCCCCTGGAGTCTTGGCAGAGAAAGGTACTTTGAGGCCTGAGGATCAGAGACTGGGGAAAGCTAGGTATTTAGAGCTTCCTGGAAGGATGGAAAGAGTACTGAATTACAGATGGCTTGGGTTCTATGCCCTACTCTGCTTCCAATTGGCTATGTGATCTTGGGCAAGTCCCTTCTCTTCTCTGGGCCTCAGTTTCCCTACTGTAAAATAAGAGGATTCTTTTAGATGACCTGATCATCTGTTCCCTTCCCCTACTCTGCCTTATCTCCACTACACAAACCACTCCCCACTGTTCTACCCAAACTGAATCTGACATTCCAGAAGCCTTGAACTGACATCTGAAAGTTGTCCCCCCATCCTGAGTTTGCTCCTGAACTCTGGGCCACGGATTCTAGGTCCTGGTAGGGTATCTGGCCTTTGGAAGTTGGAGGGATCAGAGATCAGAGGGGAGAAAGGTCCAGTGCCTCTGAGAAAGGCCCCAAGGGGGCCTGCATTGTGATGACCTCATCCACTCTATGACATCATTCTCTCTCCCACCCCCACTCCTCTCTGGTCAACTGCTCTGCAAACAACCATCGATCTGAATCCCCAAAGCCTGAGAAAGTCTGTTCTCCAGTGCCTGTTGCTGTTCTTCTGCCTCAGCCAGCAAGAAGCACCATGAAACTGGAATTCACCGAAAAAAACTACAACAGCTTTGTGCTGCAGAACCTGAACAAACAGAGGAAACGCAAAGAGTACTGGGACATGGCCCTGACTGTGGACCACCATGTCTTCTTTGCACACCGCAACGTGCTGGCTGCTGTCTCTCCACTGGTGAAGAACCTCATCTCCAGCAATGACATGAAGACCCCTGATGAACTCTTTATCACCATTGACCCCAACTACCTGAGTCCCATCACGGTGGACCAGCTCCTGGACTACTTCTACAGCGGCAGGGTGGTGATCTCAGAGCAGAACGTGGAGGAGCTGCTTCGTGGAGCCCAGTATTTCAACACACCACGCCTTCGAATTCACTGCAATGACTTCCTTATTAAGTCCATCCGCCGTGCCAACTGCTTGCGCTACCTCTTCTTGGCTGAGCTGTTTGAGCTCAAAGAGGTATCAGACTTGGCCTACTCTGGCATTCGTGACAACTTCCATTACTGGGCCAGTCCTGAGGGCTCCATGCACTTCATGCGCTGCCCGCCTGTCATCTTTGGCCGCCTGCTCCGAGATGAAAACCTTCATGTGCTCAATGAGGACCAGGCTCTCAGCGCACTCATCAATTGGGTGTACTTCCGGAAGGACGAGCGGGAGAAGTATTTCAAGAAGTTCTTCAATTACATCAATCTTAATGCTGTCTCCAACAAAACACTGATGTTTGCCAGCAACAAGCTGACGGGCATAGAGAACAGCTCAGTCCATGCCACCCTGATTGAGAGTGTCCTGATGGACCGCAAGCAGGAGCGGCCCTGCAGCCTGCTGAGCTACCAGCGCAAAGGGGCCCTACTTGATTCGGTGATCATCCTTGGTGGCCAAAAGGCCCATGGCAAGTTCAACGATGGAGTGTTTGCTTATGTCATTCAGGAGAATCTGTGGTTAAAGCTCTCAGAGATGCCCTATCGGGCAGCAGCACTTAGTGCCACCTCTGCAGGTCGCTACATCTACATCTCTGGTGGCACCACTGAGCAGATTTCAGGGCTAAAGACAGCCTGGCGGTATGACATGGATGACAACTCCTGGACCAAGCTGCCTGACCTGCCCATTGGGCTTGTCTTCCATACCATGGTGACCTGTGGAGGGACAGTGTACTCAGTGGGTGGGAGCATTGCCCCAAGGCGGTACGTCTCCAACATCTATCGCTATGATGAGCGCAAGGAGACCTGGTCCCTGGCAGGGAAGATGAGCATCCCTATGGATGGCACAGCCGTGATTACTAAGGGTGACCGGAACCTGTACATTGTCACTGGGCGATGTTTGGTGAAGGGCTACATCTCCCGGGTCGGGGTAGTGGACTGCTTTGACACCAACACTGGGGAAGTGGTCCAGTGCATCACATTCCCCATTGAGTTCAACCACCGGCCCCTGCTCTCCTTGCATCAGGACAACATCCTCTGTGTGCACAGCCACCGGCAGAGCATGGAAATCAACCTGCAGAAGGTAAAGGCCAACAAGACGAACACCTCAGTGCCTCTCTTGCCCAACAACTGCCCCTTGGATGTGTCCCATGCTATATGCTCCATTGGAGATAGCAAGGTGTTTGTATGTGGAGGTGTCACCACAGCCAATGATGTCCAGACAAAGGACTACACCATCAATCCGAACGCCTACTTGCTAGACCAAAAGACAGGCGAGTGGAAGACCCTGGCACCCCCACCAGAGGCACTGGACTGTCCTGCCTGCTGTCTAGCCAAGCTACCTTGCAAGATTCTTCAAAGGATTTAAACAACTTTTTAAGTGGGAGAATAAGTAAATGCATTATTATTCACAATTTAATGAGAGAGAGAAAGAGAGGAAGGTGGCCTGTTGTTCCTTCTTAGTGTTCCAGTCTATGCTTGGCCATGAAGGTGGAGATCCTGGGCTAGGGCTGCTCCCAGTGGGTGGAAATTCTGGGCTGCTGCATCACTGGAGGTATCCAACAGAGGCCGGAATGGAATCCTTGATGGGTGGGACTGAGACATCTCCTAGGTACTGTCTCCAAGTGGGAGGAAATTCAGGAATACCCTGTCACTGGTGGTATCCACGCCAAAGCTGGAAAGGAGTCCCTGGTGGGTGGAATAGAGGCATCTCCCAGGCACTGGCCCAGGTGATGTCTGGAAAGTGCCTTATTCTGTGCGTTGTAGATGCCTCTCAGGCATCTGCTAGACTGACAGATGAACATTTGCCCAGAGTTGTGAAACCTCGGTCTCCCCTATCACGACCTCCCTCAAGTCTTCCAGGAAGGCAGGGGAGGGCCCATCCCAGGTCTGGGAGAGGATCCTCATGATCCGGGGAGGGAGAAGATGGTGTAGCCAAGGCTTGGGGAAGGTGGCAGAAGGAACGGGGAAGGCAGGGTTACTTGGCTATTGTATTTGACCACGTAGCTATGGTAGTTTGTATCTCATCTGTGGGGAAGTTGGGGTTACTTACAATTGTTTCTAGTAAGCAAAGTTCCTTGAGAATTTTCTCCAGGAATTTGAGGTCTGAGGGATTGGTGGTAGAAGAGAGGCAAGTAAAGGGAGAAGAAAGAAACCTGTATCTCTAGTAGAGAGAAGCCTGGGGATGAGGCGAGAGTGCAGGGAGAGAGTGACAGGATAGTGTATTAGACGCATGGACTCTGCAGCCAGGTGGCCTGGTGGGATACCAGTTCCATCATTTACTGGGTGATCCTGGGCAAGTTACTTAACATCTCTGTGCTTCAGTTTCTTTATCTGTAAAAGGGGGATAATAAGAGTGCCTACCTCATAGGGTGGATGTGAGTTTGAATGATTTAATACATGCAAAATGACTAGGACAGTCCCCGGCATATATTAAAGTGCTGCAGAAGTACTTTTTTAAAAGGAAAAAAAGAGAGGTGAGGCAGGGGACCAGATTCTTGGGCCCTTGTATTAAGTAAAGCCCCATAAAATGCTCTTTGAGACTCCCTACCCCAAAGCCTTGGCCAGCTTTCCTCAATTTTAACTATCTCTGTTTCCCTTTCATTCATTTATGAACTCACATATAATCTTCAACAATTTAAAAGAAACAGACCAATTCCTTGAAAACCACATGTAATCCTCATTCATTCATGAATTTACTTAGTCATCTATTCATTCATGAACTCACATGCCCGCACACACATCATTCACCGAGGCCTCTCTGTCCTACGCCCCTGTTCCAGGTGCTTGGGCTATTGGCATAACACAGACAATTCATGTGCCAGGGTCCAGTGCCATGCAACAGGAATGTAACGTGAGCCACATATGTAATTTAACATTTTCTAGTAGCCACGTTAAAAAAGTAAGAAGAAACTGGTGAAATTAATTTTAATAATATATTTTATTTAACCCAATATATCAAAAATATTATCATTTAAGTATGCAATCAATGTAAAAATTTATTAATGAAATAGTCAACATTCTTTTTTTTTCCATACTAAGTCTTCAGAATCTGGTGTGTCTTTTGCATTACAGCACAGCTCCATTCAGTCTAACTGCATGTATATAGCACCTGAGGCTAGTGGCTACTATATCAGACTATGCAGGAAACTAGACATTTTCACGGGTCAGCCTGCTCACTCCCCTTCTCCTTCCCACTCCATCCTGCTCAGTCTGCTCAGCATCACCTTCCTGACCTCTGTTGGGTGGCCTCTCTCCTCAAAGCTTACCTGCCTGCCAGGTCTTACTTTCCTCCTTCCAGCCAGGACCTTGGACTTCACAGCTGACCCTCTCTCACCTGGGACATCTTTCACATTGCACATTTCTCCAACCCTGGGCAGTCCCCACCTCTGCTCACCTGACTGCCCCCTCCCCCCACAGCTGGAAGAACAGGGTTTACACATCCATGGACTAAACTCAACTGCCCCGCCCACCACCCCACCAGGTTTGGCTAACCACTGAGCCACCTCTTGCTAACTCCCCACGCCATTCTTCACAGCACTCTCCAAGCTTCTCTGGGGTGCAGGGACCCCACTCTTCCCCTCTCCCCATTCTTAGCCCCTTGCCTCTCATTCTACCACTAGATCTCCAGAGAAATAGAAGCCATGTGACCTGAGCTCCCTAAACAATCTCATGTCCACCAAAATCTCACCAGAGCTTCTGTTGCTTTTCCTCACCTCACAGGAAGAGGTGTCCTTCCACGATTCAAAGCTGATCCCTCCACCTGTCTCTCAATTCTGTCACCTCCCAGCTTAAGCTCCTGAGTTCGCCCTCTCTATATATCCCTCTCCCAATTTCTTCTTTTCATTCCATGTTCTCAAACTTCTCCTATCCTAAAAACAAATGCTTCTCAGCTCTGAGGTTCACTTCTTGCTATCTGCTCATCTTTTCCTCTGTTGAGCCTCCTAAATGTTTTCTGTGCTCTCTGACTCCATCTCTCACTTCCAAATCAATCTCTAGCCCACTCAGTCTGGCCTGTGTTCCCACCATGCCACCTCACTGTCTTGACAACATTGACCTTTTTGTCCTTTGCTCAGTCATATTTCTTTTCCTTGCAGTATTGGACAATATTGACCACTCCCACTTGCATCAGAATCACTTGGATGTTTGCTAAAATGGGAGATCTTGTTGTCATGGTGGGATTATAATTTGATATGGTGACCAGTATGGTACTTCCTTCCTACCTTCCTAAGCCCCTTCCCACATTAAACTTAGACGTGAGGCTGCAGTAGTCTGGTGCTGTCACCTTGAGGAGGCTGGCACAGCTGAATGTAGGAATCAGAGCCAACTTCTTGGCTTTTGCTGATAAGCGAGTTTTGGCAATTCACAGCAGATATGATGGTCTTGAAGGATAAGACCTTTGAACTGGGGTATATGGAGACTGTCCGAGGGAAAGTCAGACACGCATAACTTTAATCAGGTTCAAGATCCTCAACTTTTTCTAAAATTGATCTACCTGAGAATACACCTGTGGTGGAGATTTCATTCTAGTTCTTTTTTCCCACCTCCCCTTTCAAAATTATTCTTCTCACACTTTACACACACACACACGCAAAGCAAGCTTTACCTTTTCTAAATATTCCTAGGATGCATTGCCCTAGTATACCACATAAGAGTAAAAACTGGTGTGAGTGAAGCTTCCTTTTATCAAGACACCAATACCTGAAGAAGAGTTTCCTATCTTTTTTTGTCTTACTATACAATGCTGCTAAGGTGTGAAGTCTGGGGTTAAAAACCAGGATATTTTGGGCTTGCCCGTGGCTCACTTGGGAGAGTGTGGTGCTGATGACAACAAGGCCACGGGTTCAGATCCCATATAGGGATGGCCAGTTAGCTCACTGGGTGAGCGTGGTGCTGACAACATCAAGTTGAGGGTTAAGATCCCCTCACTGGTCATCTTTCAAAAAACCAAACAAACAAAAAAACAAAAAACCAGGATATTTCGGTCTAAGTTGGGTTGTTCAGAAATGCAAACTAGTACAATGGAATGACATATTTTAAAAAGCTTTATGGAGATGTAACTCACAAGCCATATGATTCATTCATTTAAAGTGTACAACTCAATGGCTTTTAGTATATTCACAGAGCCATGCAATCATTACCACAATCAATTTTAGAACATTTTCATTACCCCTCAAAGAAATCCTGCATCCCTGAGCTGTCACTCTCTAACCCCCTCATTTTCCCACCCCTAGGTAACCATTAATATACTTTCTGTCACTACGGATTTGCCTGTTTTGGATACTTCATATACATGGAATTATAAATATGTGACCTTCATCTGCCTTCTTTCACTTAGAATAATGTTTTTAAGGTTCAACAATGTTTTAGCATGTGTCAGTACCTTATGCTTTTTATTGCTGAATAATATTCCATTATAAGAATATATAACATTTTGTTCATCCATTTAATAGCTCGTGGACATCTGGGTTCTTTCCACTTTTTGGCTAATTATGAATAATGCTTCTATAAACATTTATGTGCAAGTTTTTTGTTGGATGTATGTTTTCATTTTTCTTGGGTATATACCTACGAGTGGAATTGCTGGGTCATATAGTAACTCCATTTTAACCATTTGAGGAACTGCCAGACCATTTTCCAAAGCAAATGCGCCATTTTACATTCCCACCAGCAATGTACGAGGGTTCCATTTTCTCCACATTCTCATCAACACTTATTATCTGTCTTTCCAAACACAGCCATCCCAGGGGTTTGAAGTAGCATTTCACTGTGGTTTTGATTTACATTTCCCTGATAGCTAATGATGGTCAGCATTTTTTCATAGGCTTATTTGATGAGAGTTGTTTAATAATCTTGCCTCTTCCACACTCAGCTGCTATTAGAGAAAGCATTAGTCCTGAGGAGGAGTTCTGAAAGGACAAAACAAAGACAGCATGGCTCAGAACATCAAAGACCGTAGTGCATCATTTCATTCAGGCCACAGAATCATGGCAAGACTCCATGCCTTCCCTACCTACCTCTCTCTCTTAGAATAGAGAATTCCCGACTTAGGAAGGGCATGTTAGAAAATATCTGCTACCAAGCATGACCTTTTCACCATTCTCAGTAATGAGCGGGAGTTCCCATTCTCTCAAGTTTAGCTGCATATTTTCTATCATTTAATGGATGACGTAAGAAGTTCCACATTTACTTCCGAAAGATCAGCATTGCATCTCTGAATGAAAGGAAATACACCACATGTAAGTTAGAGTGCTCATTCAGACTTGTAAGAAACAGTTCAAACCTTTTTAAATTATGAATATAACACATACATAGAAAAGTACACAAGGGCTGGCCAGGTAGCTCAGTTGGATAGAGTGCAGCCTTATAACACCAAAGTCATGGGTTTGGATCCCCATACGGACCAGCTGACAAAAAAAAAAAGAGAGAAGTGCACAATACGTAACTGTACAGCTTAAATTATTGTAAATGTCCACATAACCACTGTTTAATACAAGAAACAGTGCACTGCCAGTACCACAAAACCTGCCTCCATGGCCCCCTTCCTGATTATAATTCTCTCACATCTGTGTTTTCCTTGCTCTTCTATATAGTTTTACGATTTAAGTAGGCATTTCTAACAATATAGTCCAGTTTGGCCTGTTTTTGTACTTCACATAAGATAATTGTAAGCAGGAATTATTTTGTGTCTGGTTTTTTTCACTCAAAATTATGTTTTTACAATTTATCGATTTATTGCTGCATCTATGTGTTGGGCTTTCCATTTCATTTCAGAGTATTCTATCTTGTGAATATGTCATTTTATTTATCCATTCTCCTGTCTATAGATATTTGGGTTGTTTCTAGTTTGAGCACTTACAAACAATGATATTCTTGTGAAAGTATCTTGGTGCACACGTACTCAAGTTTATCTAGGGTATTTATCTAGCCGTGAAATTGCTGTCTTCATTGCTAGATAATGCCAAACTATTTTGCAAAGTGATCGTACCAATTTACACTGCCACCAGCAATATATGACAATTCCTTTTGCTCTACATTCTTGCCAATACTTGATGTTGTGTGAATTTTAATTACCCAATCTGATATGCAGTAGCATACAATGTGGCTTTATTTGCATTCTCCTTATTGCTAATTAACTTAAGCTCCTTTTCACGTTTATTGGCCATTTGGATTTTTTTTTTTTTTTTTTTTTGTGAACTCTTTGCTTCCGTTTCTATTTGGTTGACTATTTTTCTCTTATTGATTTGTAGGAATTTTTATCTTCTCCCACTCTGTGGTTTGCCTTTCACTCTTAGTGGTATATTTTAATTTTAATTTGATTTGTCTTTTTTCATTACTGCTCTTTGATACTTGAAGTCATTCTCTATCCTGAGGTCATAGAGGTATTACTAAGTATTACCTTCTAAAACCATTATTGTTTTGCCTTTCATATTTAGGTCAATAAACTGTATGGAATTGATTTTTGTGTATGATAAAAAGTAGGATCCAAATTTTTTTCCCCATACGGATATTCAATTGTCCCAGTACCCATTTTCTCACTTCTCTGCAGTGCCACCTTCATTGTAAATCATGTGTTCATACATGGGTGGTTGTGTTTATGAGCTCTCTTATTCCATCGATCTGTTTATCTGACCTTATGCCAATACCATGTTCTCCCTCACTGTAGCTTTATCATATCCTATAAAGTTTAGAGTTAGGCTCACAAGATCCACCAAAAAATACCTGTTGAGATGTTGGGTGAGATTGTGCTGAATTTATAGATCAATTTAGGAAAAACTGATATGTTTATATATCATGATATTGAATGTTATCAAATACTTTTTCTGCATCTATTGAAATAAGCATATATTCTCTTCTTTAATGTATTAACAGGACGAGTTACTTTTATTCATTTGTCAACATAAAACCATCCTCCCGTACCTAGAATAAATCTAACTTGGCCATGACATATATATTTTTATATAAAATACCATATATTTTAAATAATTACTGAGTTCAGTAACTGTAACTTCTTTTATTAATTACTGTATTCCATTTGCTATGTATTCATTCAAGTTTTTATTTTATTTGTAAAAATTATCATATGGTAAAATCGGTTTTTGGGGTGCATAGTTCTATAATTTTTAGCGCATTGTATAGATTCATGTCACCAGCACTGTAGTAAGGATACAGAACAGGTCCATAACTTCCAGAAACTGACCATGTGCTATAGTTGCACCTGAACCCCCCCAATCCCTGGCAACCACTGATATGTGTTCACCACCACTATAGTTTTGCCATTTTGAGAATGTTATATAAATGGAATCATATGGCATGTGATATTTTGAGACTGGCTTCTTTCAGTTCACATGCCTTTGAGATTCATCCATGTACTTGTATCAGTAGTTCATTCCTCCTATCTCTGTGTAGTATTCCACTGTGTAGACATACCATTATTTATTCATTAACCCATTGAAGGACATTTGCATAGTTTCCAATTTGAGGCACTTATGAGTAGAGATGCTATAAACATTCACATACAGGTTTTGTGTGAATATAAACTTTCATTTCTGTAGAGTGAAAACCCTGGAGTGGGTTATATGGTAAGTGTATGTTTAACTTTATAAGAAACTGCTAGAATATTTTTCAGAGTGGCTGTAATTTTTTAATTCCCACAATCAATGTTCCAGCCACTCCACATCTTTGTCAGCGCTAGGTATTGTCAGTATTTTTTATTTAAATCATTCTAACAGGTGTGTAGTGGTAGCTTATTGTGATTTTAATTTATATTACCCTATTGGCTAATGATATTGAACATCTTTTCACGTCCTTTTTTGCTATCTGTATATACTCTGGTGGTTTCCATTCAAGTCTTTTGCCTGTTTTTAAATTAGATTGCTTGTTTTCTTACTATTAAGGTTTGAGAGTTCTTTCTATATTCTGGACAAAAATGCTTTGCCAGATTGTGATTTAGAAATATTTTCTCCCAATATGTAATTTGTCTTACTTTCTTTATGGTATCTTTCCCAGAGCAAAAGCTTTAAATTTTGGTGAAAGTCAATTTATTGATTTTTTTAAAATGGTGTCATATCTAAAAACCCTTTGTCTAATCCCAGGTCATGAAGATTTTTTCCTGTGTTTTCTTCTAAATGTTTTATAGTTTTACATTTAAGTCTACAATCCATTTTGAATGAATTTTTGTAAGGTGTGAGGTTTAGTTGAGGACTGTGTGTGTGTGTGTGTATGAATGTCTAATTATTCCAACATTTGTTGAGACTATCCTTTCTTCATAGAATTACCTTTGTGCCTTGGTCAAACATCAATTGGCCATATTTGTGTGGGTCTATTTCTGAACTGTCTACTCTGTTCCATGGATCTATATGTTCATCCTTTTGCCAATATCACAGTGTCTTGATTATGGTAGTTTTATAGTAAGTTCAAAAATAGAGTGAACTCACCAACTTTATTCTTTTTCAAAACTGGTTAGCTATTCTACTTCCTATCTTTCCACATAAATTTTAGAATCAGCTTGTATATATCTACAAAAAAATCCTGCTGGTATTTCGATTGGATTGAGTTAAATCCAATTGATTTAGGGAAGAGTGAACATTTTAACTCTCAAGTTTTTAAATCCATGAGCACATTATGTCTCCCCATTTATTTAGGTCTTTGAATTTTTTAATCAGATTCTTATGGATCTTTGCATATAGATTTTGTACAAGTTTTGTTAGATTTACCTAAGTATTTCTCTTTTTCTGTAGCAATTATAAATGGTATTTTAAAAATTTTAGTTTCTAGTCATACATTGCTAGTACATAGAAATATGATTGATTTTTGTGTTGACCATGTATCTTGCAACTTTGTCAAACTCACTTATTAATTCTAGAAGTCTTTTTTTATAGGTTCTTTAATTTTTTTTTATATGGGCAATCATGTCAACTGCAGATAGGGACAGTTTTCTTACTTTCCAATTTTTATGCCTTCTATTTCTTTTTCCTGTCTTGTTGCACTGGCTAGGGCTTCCAGTACAATGTTGAATAGGAGTGATGGCAGGGAACATTCTTGGCTTGTTCTTGATCTTAGAGGTAGGGCATTCAGTCTTTCACCATTAAATATGATGTTAGGTTTTTCACAGATATCCTTTATCAGGCTGAGGAAGTTCTGTTCTATTCCTGGTTTGCTGGAATTTTATTATAAATGGAAGTTGAATTTTGTCAAATTTTTTTCTGTATGAATTGATATAATCAAATTTTTTCTTCATTAGACTGTGAACGTGGTGAATTATATTGATTGATTTTTCAAATATTGAGCCAGGCTTGCATTCTGGGATAAACTCCATTTTGTCATGGTATATTGTTCTTTTTACATGTTGCTGTATTCAATTTGCTAACATTTTGGTGAGAATTTTTATATCTATATTCTTAAGGGTTATTGGTCTATAGTTTTCTTTTTTTTGGCACTCTTTGTCTAGCTTTGGTATCAGGGTAAAGCTTCTCTCACAAAATGAATTGGCAAGTGCTCCCTTCTCTTGTTCTTTTTTGGGGGACATTGTGTAAAATTGGTGCTGCTACTTTAAATACTTGGTAGAACTGGTCAGCAAAGCCATCTACCAGAGATTTTTTTTTTGGAAGGTTTTTAACTACAAATTCAACTAAATAGTTATAGAACTATTCAGATTATTTCATCTTTGGTGAGTCATGGTAGTTTGTGGTTTTCAAGGAGTTCTTCTATTTCATTTAAGTTGTCAAATTTATGTTCATAGAGTTGTTCATAGTATTTTCTTATTATCCTTTTAATATTTGCAGGGTTTTTTATTCATGATATTGGTAATTTGTGTCTTTTTTCTTGTCAGTCTTGCTAGAGATTAATTTTTTTGATTTTTTTCAAAGAGCCAGCTTTTGATTTTATTAATTTTCTCTATTTTTCTGTTTTCAATTTTATTGATTTGTGTTCTTATCTTTTGTCATTTTTTCCTTCTGTTTGCTTTGGGTTTATTTTGCCCTTCTTTTTCTAGGTTTTTATTGCTATTTTTGTTTTCGTGGTTGCCCAGTTTGAGGATCTGAATCCTTGCCCTTGATGTAATAACACTGTGCTCTGATCAACTGAGCTAAATGGCCAGCCCCTTTTTCTAGTTTCTTAAGGTGGAATCTTAGATTATTTACTTGAGATCTTTTTTCTCTTCTAATATAACCATTTAAAAACTACTCTTACTACATCCCAGAAATTTTGTATGTTGTATTTTCATTTATTCAGCTCAAAATATGTTCTAATTTCTCTTAAGACTTCCTCTTTGATGCATAGATCATTTAGAAGTATTTAAATTTCCAAATGTTTTAAAATTTTCCTAATATCTTTCTGTCCTTTATATCTATTTTAATTCCATTATGATCAGAGAACATACTCTGTATTTTCTTCCACTTCTTTTAAATTTGTTAAGGTTTATTTTATGAACTAGTATATGGTCCATCTTGGTGAATGTTCCATGTGCACTTGAAAAAAATGTATAACTTGTTGGGTAGAGTGTTCTATAAATGTCAATTAGATTCAGTTTGTTGATGGTGTTGTTCAGTCCCTTCTGTACGCTCACTGATTTTCTTCCTGCTAGTTCTATGGATTTCCATGAGATGAATGTTGAAGTCCCCAACTATAGTTTGGGGTTTGTGTGTTTCTTCTTTCAGTTCTGTCAGTTTTTGCTTCATATATTTTGAGGTCATTGTGGTTACTTTCATACACATTTAGGATTGTAATGCCTTCTTGGTAAATCAATCTTTTATCATTATGTAATGTCTGTCTTTATCCTGATAATTTTTCTTGCTTCAAGTCTATTTTGTCTCATATTAGTGTTTGCATGGTACATGCTTTTTCATTCTTCTACTTTTGACCGATCCATATCATTATATTTGAAGTGAGTTTCTTGTAGACGGAATATAGTTGGTTCACCCTTGTTATTCATTCTAACCTCTGATTTTTTTACTTATATGTTTAAACAGTTAATTTTAATGTAATTATTGATATGTTTGAATTTAAGTCTACTATTTTATTGTTTTTCATTTTGTTCTTCTTTTTCATTCCTCTACCTTTTTTTCCTGCCTTCCTTTGGGTTATTTAAATATTCCTTAGTATTCCATTTTAATTTATTGTGTTTGACTATGTCTCTTTGCATAAGGTTTTTAATGGCTGCTCTAGGAATTACAATATAAGTACTGACATTTTCATAAATCTACTTAGAATTAATATTTTACTACTTTGAGTGGTGAATATAAAAACTTTACTGCCATAATAGGTCCCTTTACCCTCCCCCTTTTATATTATAGTTGCCATATATATTTTATCTACACATGTTGAAAACCCCTTCAGACACACTTTTTTTTTTTTTTTTGCTTTCAAACATCAAGCATATTTTAAAGAACTCAGGAGGAAAATAATAGTAACAGTCTAGTATATTACCTAGATATTTACCATTTCTGTTGCCCTTTCTTTGTTCCTAATGTTTGAGCTTTCCTTTTGGTGTCATTTCCCTTCTCTCTGAATAACTTCCAATAGTAATTCTTTTAGAGCATGTTAGCTGACCATGAATTATCTTACTTTTTCTTCTCCAGAGCATGTCTTTATTCCATCTTCATTACTAAAGGATATTTTCATTAAATATGAAAATTCTGGGTTGATAGTTCTTTTTTTCAACAACTTAAAAAAGTGCCACCTCCTTCTGGCCTTTGTGGTTTCTGATGAGAATTCAATATTCATTCAAAATCATTGTCCTTCTGTTGGTAATGTGTAATTTTTCTCTTGCTTTGAAGATTTTTTTTTCTTTTCTATAATTTTTCGCAGTTTTATTCTGATATGTCTGGGTGTAGATTTCTTTGTCTTTATCCTGTTTGAGGTTCACTGAGATTTTTGAATCTGTAGATTTTATGTCTAAGTTTTTAGCCATTATTACTCCAAATTCTTTTTCAGTTCTGCACACATTCTCCTCTCCTGAAGTCTGCTGAAACGAATATTGGACTTCTATTGTTCCTCAGGTCCCTGGGGCTCTTTTCAGGTTTTTTACCCCCTATCTTTTTTCTCATTTGTTCAGACTCATTTTTATTATCTATCTTCATATTCACTGACTCTTATCTTTGTTGTCTCCATTCTGCTTTTGGGTCTATCCAGTGAATTTCTTTTCTCTTCTTTTCTTTTTTCAATTGTAACATTTCTATTTTGCTATTCTTTGTCCTTTCCATTTATTAAAATTTTACTAGTTTCCATTTGTTCCAAGAGGGCTTGCAATTATTTGTTAGAGAATTTTGATAATAGCTGCATTAAAGTCTTTGTCAGATAATTCTGCTATCTGAGTCATCTGAGTTAAGATTTTCCTGGTTCTTCACATGCCAAGTAACTACAGATTTTATCTTAAACATTTATGCTATAAGACTGGGCCTTATTTCAATCCTATGAAAAATGTCGATATTTTTGTATTAATATGTAGTTGACCTAATTAGGTTCAGGCTATAAGTTCCAACCTACCCTTTGTAGGCCATGGTTAGAATTACATTTCAGTTTTCAAAGACTTTGCAGTAGTATTTGGATCTGTCCCACGTATGTGCCAACCAGTGGCCAGTATGAGACCTGGATGATGGTAAATTCAGTTCTCAAAGTCTCTTATATGCTGATTAGGACCAAATCAACATAAGTGCAGCTCAGGGCCAAGCCTGGGAGTTTGTAAACAATTTTATGGGGTCATTTTCCCAACTTCCTCCCTCTCCATGATCTCCCTTGTATGATTCAGTTCCATGGGGCTCCTCATTTTGATTCTACATCCAGACAACTAGAGCTTTGCTTAAACCACTCTGCCATGCACTTCCACAGCCATTCCCGTGTCTGAGGCCAAGTGGCAAAAGGACCAGTGGATGGAAGACTTGTCCCCAGTTCAGTGCTTCATATTTTGTTTTTCTTCTCCAATTCCCCTGCCAGTATATACTATTCAGAGTCCTCAAATAGAATCTGCTCCATTCTGTGTAGGTTTTACAGCTGCATTCAGTGGGAGGGATCAGGAGGAATGTATTTACATCATCTTATCCCTACTCAGGGTTTTTGCGACAATATTATGAGTTTGTACTTTGCCTTGCTCTGTCTTTGTTGGGTTTTATATGAAGATGCTAGTCCCATAAAATGAGTCGAGAAATGTATGCTCTTTGAAAAAAATTCTCTGGGCTGACTGGTTAGTTCAGTTAGTTAGAGCACGGTGTTATAACACCAAAGTCAAAGGTTCAGATCCCCATACTGGTCAGTTGCCAAAAAAAAAAAAAAAAAAGAGGAAAATGAAAATACAACCCAAGGGCCGAGACTGTGGCGCACTCGGGAGGGTGCTGCGCTGGGAGCGCGGCAACGCTCCCAGCGGCCGCGGGTTCGGATCCTATATAGGAATGGCCGGTGCACTCACTGGCTGAGTGCCGGTCACGAAAAAAGAAAAAAAAAAAAAAAAAAAGAAAATACAACCCAAGAAAGTAAAATGACAAGAATTGAGAAAATATTTGAAAAGCATATGTCTGAGAAGGGACTTAGAATATATAAAGAATTCTTATAATTTAACAATAAAAAGGCAAATAACCCAATTAAAAGATGGGCAAAGGACCTGAGCAGACATTTCTCCAAAGAAGATACACAAATGGTCAATAAACACATAAAAAGATGCTCAATATCATTAGCCATCAGTGAAATGCAAATCAAAAACCACAATGAGATGCCACTTAAGACCCACTAGGATAGCTATAATAATAAAAAAGACAGATAATAAGAGAGTGTTGGTGATGATGTGGAAAAATTGGACCCCTCATACAATATTAATGGGATGTTAAATGGTGTAGCTACTTTGGAAAACAGTAGGCAATTCCCCAAACAGTGAAACATAGTGTTACTATATGACCCAGTAATTCCATACCTAGGAATATATACTCAGGAGAAATGAAAATACATGTCCACGCAAAAACTTGTACACAAATGTTTATAGCAGCATTATCAATAACAGTGTTGTGAGCAACCTTTTGAAGAGGCCCATGTGGCAAAGAGCTCAGGCCTCCTGCCAACAGCCATGTGCATGACTTTGAAAGTGGATTGTCCTGCCCCTGTCAAGCTTTCAATGGCTACAGTATGGGCCAACAGCTTGACTGCAACCTCAGGAGAGATCCTGAGTCAGAAATTCCCAGCTAAGCCCTTTCAAATTCCTGACCCTTAGAAACCTGTGAAATAATGTTTGTTACTTTAAGGTGCTAAGTTTTAAGATAATTTATTACATAGCAATAGATAATGCAAGCCCATCCATCTCTTTAAAACATGAATTTATAATAAAATTTTACATTTTGTATTTAATAATTATTTATGAAATTTTCTGGTATATTTTGTTCCCTTGATTAAAAGGAACTAAAAAGAACAATACTACAAATAATTATAATGAGAGTCAATTCAGAACAAAATTTTAACATTCAAAGCCTTATGGCCATGGAATATTTTTTAAAAGTCAGTTGGATTTTGTTACACATTTTTGTTACAAAGAAGTATCAATAAAAGTCTTTCAAGCACAAAAAAATTCTAATAGGATAGAATTTTAGGGGTAGAATAACAGTATGTGTACACAGAACTAAAGTAAGAATCTGAAATTTCTTTATGTTGATGATAAGCTTTTTCCTCGATTTTTTAATGGATTATGGTGGGTATCAAGTCACTTTGGTATTTAGATTACACTGAATACGTTTAAAAGATCAATACAACAATTTTATTTTAAAATATCAACATTTAAAATGTGCTGGAGGGGAGGGAGGTCAGGGATAATTGGGTGGGGCACGGGGTATAATCGCAAGTTGTGGTAACGGGCATGCTGCCAGTATGGATCTGGCCATCACATCTTGGGCATGAGTGGTGATGACCAGCTTTGTATCTCGTGAATATTCATAACCAATAAAAAGTAAATAAAATAAAATAAAATGTGCTGGAAATTATATTCTTTGCAATGAAGTATTATGAAAAATTTAGACGTCAATTTAAAAATGCACAAGGAACACGTAAATTTAAAAAATTCTTTCAGGGAATTTTTAGGGAGCTTCTGCAAACAAAATTGTATAAAAAGATTGACTTTCCAAGATCCTTTAAAATACCTTTCCAAGGTCTGAAGCATCTTCTGAGTATCAAAGCAGAGCCCTGAAAGACTCAGGACACATGGTTCATGCTAAAATAATAGAGTGGAAAGAGACTACTTAAAGATTAGATCACATGGCCATAAACATTAGACCATCTTCTCTACGTAAGGATTGCCATGGGCTGCAAAACGAGGGAAGCTGGAGAAGAGAGCAAGAGAGTGAAGGTCTTGGTACCTTGCTCCTGTCTCTAGATTGGGTGATGGGACAGTCCCCAGCATCATTTTTGGGAAAACACAACCACTGAGGTTTGTGCCTGTTTCCTAACTGGCACCCCAGAAAGCAAACATTCAGGAGTGGAAGACAAGATGACTATTGGTAGGTGCTGAGAGCAGAGGGGCCCTGAGCAGAATCACTTCAGCTCCCGTGGTTTTGGAGTGGCATTGGAAAGAAGGCAAATTTTTCTGTGTCCTCAAGGAGAACCCGAAAATTAGCTGAGGGGAAAGTGAGAGGATCCAGAGCGGGACACTGGATGTGTTAATCCGTTTCTGTTGCTTATAACAAAATACTCAGAACTGGGTAATTTATAAAGAAAATGAAATTTATTGCTTACAGTTTCAGAGGCTACGAAGTCCAAAGTCCAGGGAACACATCTGGTGAGGGTCTTGGTGGTGGTGACAGTGACCCAGGCGTCTCACATGGCAGAAAATGGCAGAGCAGAGAGATGGACAGATTTTTCATGCTCCCCATTTAAAGCCCTCAGAACCATGCCTCTGACCACCATTATTAATTCATTCACTGTGGCATGGTCCTACAATCTAATCTCCTCCTCAAGGCCCCACCTTCCAATTACCATAATAGGATTTCCCACCTCACCAGTTACAGTGGGGATTAAGTTTTGGGGGGACATTCAACCCAGGGCACTGGGCGAGGACTGACAACCAAGAATCTCAGGAACTCACACAATTCTGCAAATGCCAGCATGAGAAGGTGGATGCCACGGAGGGCTGCTGAGGATCACAGGCCAATCACATGTGTATCCCTCCTCCCAGCCTCCAATGACATGATGCTATGAAGTTTCTGGGCCATAGATGGCAGCCTGGGGAGAAAGACAGGAAAGAATAAAATCCTGAATTGACCCAAGTGTTACTTAAATTGAAAATACTCTATGATTGATTTGACCTGTAATGGACCTAGATTTAATTTTCTGCTGTCAGATGGAATGGGGGCTCAAGATAGAAACTGTATGCATACAAAAATAAATAAATATATAAAAACACTTTCTTTGCAATCAAGTTTGTAGACTGAAAACTTGTACCTGCTACATTAGGCCAAATCCCATCCCAGAACCTACAGGAACATCTGAATCTATAGGAGCGGAGCCCAGGAATCTATTATTTTAAATAAATTCTCCAGGTGACGGATACTCTAAAATTTGAGTATCGCTGTTTTAGAGTCTTCCTCCTTGACCTCTTGTGACATCATCCTTCTCTACTTTGCTGAATTCCTTTTGACCATTTTCTTCTCCTACATGGGCTCCTCTTCCTCTGCCTTCTCCATAAGAGAAGTGATGGAGTTTGGATGTGTTGTCCCCTCCAAAACTCATGTGGAAATTTGATCTCCAATGTGGCAGTGCTGGAAACTGATTGAGTCATGGGGGCGGATCCCTCATGAATGGATTAATACTCTCCCTGGGGGTGGGGGGAGTAATGAGTGAGTTCTCGCCCTATTAGTTCCTGCGAGAGCTTGTTGTTTATAGGACCCTGGCACCTTCTCTCTCTCTTGCTTGCTTCCTCTCTCACCATGTGACCTGCCTGTACCTGTCAGCTGCCTGCCACTTTTCCGCTATGAGTAGAAGCAGCCTGAGGCCCGTGCCAGATGCAGCTGTCCCAGAATCGTAAGCCAAATAAACTTCTTTTCCTTATTAATTACCCAGTCTCAGGTATCCTGTTTTAGCAACACAAAAAGGACTAAAAGAAGAAGTTTACCCGAGGCTTATCTTCAGCTCATTGAGCAGCCTTGCCTCCCTCCATAGTTTCATTTCTCCCATAGATTTATTTATCAATGGACAGAAGATAACCACAGTATCACTATGTCCAGCCTGTATCTTTCATCTGCTATTCAGTCGAAGAGTCAGCTGTCAGTCTTATCATTGCTCCTTTGAAGGTTATAAGGCTTTTTCCTCTACTTTTAAGATTTTCTCATTGTTTTTGTTTTTTAGCAGTTTTAATAAGATTTCTAAATGTGAATTTCTTTATTTTTATCTTGCTTGGAGTTCATGGTCATTTTTGAATCTGTTGCTTAAAATTTTTTTGAATCAATTTTGGGAAATTCTTAACCATTTTCTCTTTAAACTTTGTTCTGTTCCATCCTCTTTTCACGGCTTCTAGCTAAAATTGCATGTGTATAAAACCTATTCCTATCCCATAATTTTTATGCTCTTATGTTTTTCATCCCTTTGATTCTATGTTTCAGCCTGGATATTTCTGTGCTCTATCATTTGATTCCAAATTCTCTTTTCAGTTATGTCTAACCCACTGTTAAATTTATCTACTGAATTCTTAATATCACCAATTATATGGTAAATTTTAGTTTTCAAATTTTCAAACTACTAAAATTTTCGATATTTTCTTTTAATTCTTGAACTCATTAATCATAGTTATTTTGAAGTCCAGACCTGATAACTCCACTGTCTAAATCCCCCAGGACCTGTTTCTGTTGTATGTTCTGTCCCTGAAAATATTGGAAGTCTTCACGTGTTTGGTTATTTGGGGATAAAATCTTCCTATCAGAGAGAATTCACTTTTGCTTCAGTCAGGCAGCTAGGCAAAGGGTGCTAGCAAGCCTGGATCACATTATTCCATTCAAGGATTTATATGATTCAAAGCTGGTCTTTGGCTTATTTTCACCTTTATTCCTAGTGTAGCCCTTTAGGGTCCCAACAAAAAGCCTGGTACATTTATCAGGGCCCCTCTTTCTTGGTAGGCCCTTAACTATTTTCTTCTCCCAGGCCTTGTTTGTTGAAAGCTCTGCTCAGCTTCCCAGCCTCTGCTTTCAGAACTAACAATCTCCTTGAGAGGAAAAGTGGCTCCAGATGTTAAGCTTTTCTTGGGCTTTCCTCCTCTCCTAGAACTCAGGCCCCCAAATTCCTCACTGCCTTGGTTGTCTTCTGATGCCTTCAAACAGGTTTTTAGAATCTTTTGCACAATTCTTCTAATTTTTCTCAGCAGAAAGTTGGTGCTCAACAACTTTACCACCATTATTAGCAGTAGAACCTCCTCTCTCCTGAACTTCAGACTCAGATTTCCAACATCCTTTTGACCATCTCCTGAACATTCCACAGTTTCCTCATGTTCAATATATTCACACTAATCTCGTTATTTGGCTCATCCCCTGCTCCATCCCACTCAACCTGCTTTTCTTGTTGTGACCATTGCTGGTCATGGTTTCCCAAGCTACAAATCTTATCACCTGTGAATCTCCACTCTCTCTTTGCTTCCTATATGCTATCATTTACCAAGTACTGCGTACATTACCTCCATTCTTTTCCTCCACCTGAACCTGCTGCTCTGTTCCCTAGATATTATCCTTGGCCCTCTTCAATTCCCTCCTGAACCACTGCAGCAGTCTTTCCTAAGTGTCCTCTTTGCTTTTAGAACCCTCCCCTATGCATACACTGCCTGAGCTTCCAGATAACTCTTCTGAAACAAGGTTCCGAACAAGTCATCGCCTGCTTAAGGTCTTCAAAGGCTCCTCATAGCTTCTGCAATAAGGAATAATCCTCATCTGGGTACTCAAGCCTTCCATGATTTGGCTCCAACACATTTTCTTCAGTCATATCCATCCATTCTCCTGATTCTTAATCATCCAGCCAAATCACTTCCCTGAGCATAGCACCACCCTCTGCCTAGAGTCTCTTCTGTTCCCTCTGTCCCATCTTTCACAATTCTCTTCTTCTGAAATCCATCTCAAACTCTACTTCAGTCAGTCCATCACAAATATTTATTGAGCACCTGCTATATGCCAGACATAATGCAAGACCCTGAGAATACAAAGGTAACCAAGACAGCCATGGTCCCTTCTTGACTTAAAGGTCTAGTGAGAGAAACAGACACTGAGAAAGTACTTATTTCCCGTGTGAAACTTTTCCAGGGCATCTCAACCAAACATGACTAGCCTCCCTTCTATCTTTTCAGTACGTGCCCTCGCCACCCCTCCACCCATCACCACCAGCACCAATGTTTTTCAATTTCTCATTAATCCTTCTTCTTCTCCTTCTTCTTCTTTTGTATTGAGAGCCCCCTGCATTCTTCACAAGCCTTATTTATTTATTTATTATCTTTTTGGCAGCTGGCCCTTGTGGGGATCCAAACCCTTGACCTTGATGTTATAACACTAGGCTCTAACCAACTGAGCTAACCGGCCAGCCCTCATTAACCCTTTTATTGCATGGACTCTTCTACTGATTGACACAACAGTTCATATCCATGCTCATAACTTTACACATGAAGAGATTAAATTAGATGGTAAATGACAGGGGCAAGACAATGTCATTCTCTCCATGCAGTTTTGGTCACTTGAATTAGCTTAGTTGACCTCTGGTTTGGATTTGTCACTAGATGGGTCACTTTGTCACTACTAGAATTCTGGTTACTGCTAGAATTCAGTGTCCTCATCTGTAAAATAGGGGTTGGATTCCTAAATAAGTGGCTATCATATTTCTTAACTTCAGAACATTTATTCAAATGAAATCTTAAATGAAGATGAAAACAAATAAAACCAGAGACATTCTGATTAGATGGGCGTGGTGTTGAAAAGAGATCCTAACCCTCCTTCTGTGACTTGGAGAGCAGAATTTGAAAACCACGGCACTAGAATATCTCTATAGTCTCTTTAATAGGACTCGGTGGTTGGATGAGGGTCAGAGTTGAAGAGATGAGTGGATGGGCAATTGGAGATATCCAGCACTTATTTTATATTACAGTAATTTATACCCACTTCTTACTGCCTTTCTCCTGGCTAAAATCATTTTTTGCTTTAAGGTCTAGGAAATGTGTCTTAATCTCCCACCCAGGACCCTTTAGAAACAACTGTGGCTCTCGGTCTGGCCCGGGGAGAGTGCTGAGGAAGAAGGATTCCATACAGGTCTAAGAGGTTCTGCCTCCCCCCAGAATCCAGGGCTCTTCCCTGATATGCTTCTCAGTACTTCCCTTTCCCCATCCCTCCCACCCAGGCCAGGAGCTCCCCTCACCACTATTCTATTTCTCTCAACTCCTATTGTCCTGAAGTCTTGGCTAGGTCCCTTTCTGGTCCTCAATCCCAGACCTTCCCCTCCTGTACTTTTTCTCTTCTCAGTGTCAGGACTGCTAGCTAGGCTCACTCTGCATCCAGAAGGTCTAAAATGGAATAATCTTTGTGATGGTTAATTTTGTATCAACTTGGCTAGGCCATGGTATCCAGATAGTTGGTCAAACATTATTCTGGATGTTTCTGTAAAGGCGTTTTTTTTAAAAAGATAATATTAATATTTAAATCAGCAGACTTTGAGTAAAGCAGGTTACCCTCCATAATGTGGGTGGGCCTCATCCAATCGGTCAAAGATTTTCATAGAAAAAGACTGACCTCCTTGTAAAAGGAGGAATCCTACCAGCAGGCTGCCTTTGGACTTGAACTGCAGCATCACTTCTTCCCTGAGTCTTCAGTCTGCTGGTCTACCCTGCATAATTTGGACTTACCAGCCTCCACAGTTTTGTCAATTCCTTAAAATAAATCTCTTTCTCTATCTCTCTCTATATATATATACTATTATGGACTACCACCCAAATTCACATGTTGAAGCCCTAACCCTCAGTATGGCTGTATTTGGAGATGAGACCTCTGAGGAAGTAATTAAGGCTAAATGAGGTCATAAGTGTGGGGCCTTGAACCAATAGGATTAGTGTACTTATAAGAGACACGAGGAAATAGATCACGTGAGGACACAGTGAGAAGGTAGCCATCTACAAACCAGGAAGAAAGCCCTCAGCAGAAACTGAATTAGCCAGAACCTTGATCTTGGATTTCTAGCCCCCAGAACTGTGAGAAAATAAAGTTCTGGTGATAAAGCCACCCAGTCTATGGTATTTTGTTCCCTAGCAGACTAATACACATACATATATACATATTTATACACATCCTATTGGTTCTGTTTCTCTGGAGAACCCTAATACAGTTCTCCCAGATCTTTCTTGGCCATTACCTACTGAGCTTCCACATGGGGATTGCAAACCTCTCTCTCTTCTACTGGTTCTTTATTGGAGCAACTGAATACCTCAGAGGAGTCCTCACCCTTGCCTCTGCCCTAAAATCCTCCCTCCCCAGCCCATCCTTTCCATCACTTCTGTAACTTCAGCCTCTCCTTATCCTCAGCATAAAAATCTATTCAAGTTTTTCCTATCTAAACATCACCACAGGGACTGGCCAGTTAGCTCAGTTGATTTGAGTGCAGCGTTATAACACCAAGGTCAAGGGTTCTGATGCCCTTACTGGCCAGCCACCAAAAAATAAACATCACCACAACCTCACAGCTTTCTCTAGCCACAGCTCTCCCTCCTTTATTCACTGCAAGCTTTTCCAATAAGTCTTCTGTGTTCGCATTTGCCTTCACCTCTCATTCTATTCTTCCAGTAGTGTCAGAAACCCAATTCAAAATTGTCTAAAGGAAAAAAAAATGTATTTGTTCATAGACTGAAAAGTACAGAAATAGATCTTTCACTTCCAGTATGGCTGAATCCAGGTCCTCAATGATGCTGACAGGAACTTGTCTTTCTTGCTGTCTGCTTCCATCTGTGTTGACTTCATTCTCAGACTGACCCTCTCCTCTTGATGGGGAGATGGCCACCAGACTCTCCAAGTTTACATTTCACCTGCTGTTAGCCCCCACAGAAAGAGTAACTCTTTCCAAAAGATTCTAGCAACAGTCTTGGAATTGAGTCTTGACTCCCTTGTCCATTCCTGAAGCAATCATTTGGCCAGGGGATGGGATGTTCTAAGTGGCCAGGCCTGGGTAACATGGGGGTGGACAGCTTAATCCAAACCACACAATTGAACATGAGGAAGAGTGGTTCCCCAAAGGAATATTGGAGTTCTGGTATCAGAAGGGGAACTGGATGTAGGCAAGCCAACAGATGTCCACGGCACTGCCACTCCTCAGCCAGTGCAAACTGATCTCCACTGCTAGCATTCACCGACATCTCTCTCACCTGGGTTCCTGGCGATCTTGATGGACAGTAGCATCTGTTCAGCCCTCACTCTTCTTCACCTTTCTGCCCATCACTCCTTCCTTCTGCAAACTCTTTCTCCTTGACCCAGCTCTAACTGAATCCCCTCCAACCTCTCTGACCCAGCCCTCTGTCTCCTTCACATATAGTCTAAGATTTAGTCCTCAGTCCTTCCCTCTCGAGGCTCCTTCTATGGTCCCAGTGCTCTCATGTGCACACTTCTAACTACTTCCCGGACATCTAAATTTTCTTCTTCTGCCTCCTGGCAATCACTTGGGCTCCCACACAACCGTCAATCTAGTGGCTCTGGCAATTTCATAGATTCATGACTTATTCTCCGTCTCTTTCCAAGCTCCTACCTCCAGTCAATCACCAAGTTAGTCACTTCTCTGCTAGGACCCACTTTCCCATCAATGTTCCCCATTCAGCTCTACACCACTGCCCTACCCAGACCTTCTCTGCTGACAGCCTCTGCCTCATCCATCCTGTTCACAGGGACCGGATTAACCTCCTAAGCAGCAGTTTATCAAATCATTCCTTTCTCTGAAACCTTCCACGGTTCTCTATTCTTAATAAGGCTCCTTAGCATGTACTTCTTTCAGAGCCCCAGTACGTTCCCTTACATTAAATGATTGATTTAAATCAATTGACAATTGACCTACCTTCAGTTATTCCTTTTATTGAGCCCTTCAGGCTCAGCCAAACGAGTTTACTCACTTCCCCCAAACATTCCAAGCACTTTCCCACTCCGAACTTCTACACAACATTAGGCTCCCACTACTGACTCTTCTCTCTCAATTCTCTCAAAACTGAGCTCCAAGCCACCTCTGTGAAGTCATCCCTAAACACATCAGCTGGTTTCTCCCATTTGGAGTGTTTAAAAATTTTGTTAATTTTGCACGACAGGATGTGATGCCTCCTCTAGCAAGGGAATCACAGGACGGCTTGCCTCAGTCACACATTTCCCCAGAGAGAATGCTGTCTATCCCTCAGCTATTACCGTCGTCAGCAACTAAAGGTTGTCTTCTTTGGACCCTCTCGTGATAGTCCCTGCCCCTATCCTCTTCACAGGGTTGTTTCAAGGAGATGGAAGTGAAAATACTTATACACTGTTGGCAAATTATGTTATGGATGAGCTTTAACAAGAAGGAGGGAAACTGAATCAACTGCAGACCCTAAAATTTTAACTTTCTTAAATGATTTTTTCCAGAACTTTCCTATATTCCATACTTAAAATGACTTTAAAAGTAAATATACGTTTTAAGTAAATAATCACTCTTGTCACCAAAGATACGTGTATTTTTTTAAAAACCACTTTCTTGAGCCTTGCTGACTACCTCTAAAGGCATTTTTGACTGCTGGTTGGTTTTTTGGTTTGTTTACATTTTGGGTTTTTTTTTTTTACCTTTTAGGGTGGTGGTGAAGGAGAACGGTCTTTCTGTTGACCATTGCATAAGCACCTCTCCTCAACATGAGCATAATTAACTGGAATTACTCTACTATTTCTATGGTGTAGACAAATTTAGTCATGTTACTAACATGGCCCTGATTGAAAAGAAACACTGAACTTTAAAGTTTCTGCGGTCCTTAGCTGGAAAAGTGTGTCCATACAAGAGTACACACAGACATCATGGAAGTCCCCAGGAGACCCGGTTTTCCTCTTGGCCACTGACTCCCTGTGTGACTACTCCCTCAAACACCAGGGCCACAGTTTCCCTATGAAGCAGGCAATTCCTAAGGAATTTTACAATTCTAGAAACTTCTGTCTAGCTCTGAAAAGACGTACTGACTGCAAAAGTGCTTTGTCAAAGAAGATATATTAACCTTTTTTTTGTTTTTTATTAAAAATAATTGATTATACATATTTGTGGGGAAGAGCTGAATATCAATATCTATGTACAATATGTGATGATCAAATCAGGATTAATTAGTATGTTCATCACTACAAAACGTAATCATTTGTGACCCTTTCCCTATCTCGCTAACCTCCCTCCCCTTTTCCCACCTCTAGTAACCACAGTTCTGTTCCCTCCTTTTCAAAGTTCAACGTATTAGTGTGATTGTTGTATCTTTTTTCTTTTTATAAAAATACAGGGGAAACAAATTGCACTTGACTTGAATCAATTACATTTAAGTCAGTCGGCTCAAAGGGAGCAAATAATCCAGGCTGGGTGAATGCGTTAAGAAATATTTTACTTTTTTTTTTTTTTATGAAGCCAGTACATACACATCAAGGGATTCAGTCTTCAATCATCGCGGGAGGGAGGCAGTGCAGGATTCTTGTCCCCGTTTTATAAATAAGTAAACTAAGGTTCAGAAAGCTTGAGCACTTACAGAAGAGTCTGTAATGGACCAATCATCGCCGCCCTAACTCTCATCTGGTGCACCATTAGAATGCCCTCAGAGGTGGCGGTCCCTGGTCAGTCCAGCTGCCCAAGGTGGGCGGGTAAGGTTGCTATCAGTCAGGCGGCACTTCCACCTCCCGGGACCGCGCGCCTCTCCTCCCGCGTAGCCCGAGTCACGAGTTGTCTTCGGGGCCCCGCCCCTCCGCTTGCTGATTGGGTAGCTCCTGAGCCACTTCTGTCCTCTGATTGGTTGTTACCTTTTCGGCTCTCCAACATCTCCTAGACCAACCGGATATAGGGGCAGGGCTTCCGCTTCACTCTCTTCCTCCTCCCGCTTGTCCTCCGGCTGCAGTCGCCACTAAAGCGGTCGCTGCCGGGCGCGGTATCTGTCGGTTGGTTGGTTTGTCTCTCAGCGTTGGTGTAGGTGCCGTTGAATTGCCCTCCATGGCTGAACTAGATCCGTTCGGCACCCCCGCCGGCGTCTCCGGCGGCCCCGCGCTGGGGAACGGGGTAGCCGGCGCCGGCGAAGAAGACCCGGCCGCGGCCTTCTTGGCGCAGCAGGAGAGCGAGATTGCGGGCATTGAGAACGACGAGGCCTTCGCCATCCTGGACGGCGGCACCCCCGGGCCCCAGCCGCATGGCGAGCCGCCGGGGGGTCCAGGTGAGAGTGCGGGCGCGTTTGGGGCGGGAGGATTTCTTTGGAAACTCGGCCCAGAGTGGGTGCGAGAGCTTCTGTGTGACTCGTGTTCCTTGTGAACCAGGAGATTAGGGAAGAGCGCAGAGAGGAAACGGGACCCCGGCCCAGTTATGCAGCACCCTAGGCTCGGGAAGCCTGCTCCGTCTTAAGAGTGCTTGAGTGCTGCTGGGCGCGGGCGGAGCGAGAAAGCAAACAGGGTGACAGTCAAGCTCAGGAGCCCGACCAAGCCCGTTCAGTTCAGCAACTTTTCATTAAGGACTTGCTGTACCTTAAGCCTGGTGTCTGAAGCAGCCGTACTGGCGCAATTTGGCCAGACTTATAGACAAGTCTGAACCCAGCACAGAACCAGTCATTAGGAAAGGAGGACAGAAAAAATAGTAGTTTTTGAGACACCCAAACAATCAAAAATGGCAATGCAACTTAGTATTTAAGCACGTAAGGTGTACAGAGAGTTGTGTGTATGGAGAGGAAAGGAGTGAGTAGGGAACTCAATCAAGGGTGGTCTAGCCTTGGAGAAAGAGCCTCTTGCGGCCAAGAGGCAGAGGAGTTAGCCGTTGTTGAGAGTATTACAGCTAGGACTTCTGAAGATCTTTCTTTGGGAAAAGCTTTGACAAGCAGCATTACCTAAGCCGACTGGACCAGTCAAGGAAGGAAGAAGAGGTGAACAGAGTGCAGTGTGGACTTTTTCCCAGCCAAACTCAAGCAAAAAGAAGAGTGTAGGATGACAATTTGACTGGACGTGTGTGATGCTTAGGATTGTAGTGTGGAAGGAAAGGATGAGTGAAAAAGACTTGGAAGTCTGAAATCTAGCTAGAAGAAATGAGACATGGCTTTTCATTTACTTAAATTCCAACTAAACGACAGTAGAGCAATTGGGGCAAATAGGAATGTCTATAGTACCCTAAACTCAAACCTTAAAGGGTCAGGCAGATAACATAAATGAGAGAAGCAGGCGGGGCATGAGAAAATAAGGGGTGTTGGAGACTGAGGCTCTGGTACACTATAGTAGTGCTCATTGTAAAGGCATTCAGACTCAGAAATCTCAATTTACTATGCCAGCCATGCACAACCTTTTGGAGGGGGTGGGAGGCTGCAAATTTTCAGCCTCTTGAATTTTTGTACTACACCGTGCTGTCTCCTAAGCAAGTCAGTCCCCCAATAAGAACTTACATGAGAATATGTAATTTGCCTGAATATGCAATTTACAGCAAGTAGGTTGGACTGAACTGGTCTGTGACTGGGAGACAAAGTTGGCTTGGCCCTTAAGTTATTAGGGGATATTTCATCGGGTGGTCTTTAACATTTGCCTGAGAATTAAAAATTTTCTTTTGAGATCTTTAGTTTACCTCCCTCATTTAATAGACGAGAAAACTGAATCCAAGAGAGAAGTGACTTGCTGAAGAAAAAAGGGCAAGTTAATAGTTGAGCTCCAAGTCTCCCCACCCTTACTTAGACTGTACCACATTCTGTTGCATTTGGTTAAGTAGGAGTGTGGTGGGATAACAGAAAAGCAGTTTGTAGGTGTCCTAGGTAGGACAGAGTTGGGAGAAGCTGAATCCGTAGTTTGAAGACTGTCCTGATTCAACGACAGAGTTACTCTGGCTCATGTTGTATTCCCGTTACAAGATGGTGGCTGGCACATAGTAGATGCTCACATCCTTGACAAAGAATGGGCAAAAATATTAGGCCCAAGAGTCCTATATAGAACCAGCAGATCTTGGTGATGGGCAGTTTGGGAAGGTAAAAGGGAGAGAAAAGAGTTGGCTACTCGAGTGCTTTGTGCATTGAGCCTTCAGCAAAAGGAAGGAAAGGGATGATTGCTGACTTAGTTCCTAGGAAGGACTTTCTTAGTGAACTAAGCATTTAGTGACTTAAAGCCAGATCCCTGACAGTGTAAATTGAAGTTGGTAATAGTGTGGTGGTCAGCACTTCCTTTGGAGATTAGAGAACTAGTTGGACACTTTTTCTCTTTCTTTTTGTCTTTTTTGTTTGTTTGTTTGTTTGAGATGCTCTAGCCATTAAGATTCTGTGCTCTCTTATTCTGCTTGGGTGTGAGTTTAACTTTGTGGTCTTAGGCAATTTATATACCTACCACTACTGCCTGACCTCAGTTTTCTCCTCTAACAGGTGCGTCTTATATACCACATAGAATTTTTAGGATTACATTAAAGATTATCTGTAAAGTGTTTACTGGTAGTTATAAGGCCTATAGGCTTTGGGGTATAATGAGGAAGTTGAAAGATTCCAGGTGGGAGCTCTGTTTCTGATGTGTTGTTATAGGCAGTTGGCTGTAACAGATTGAGGAGAGAGGAAAACATCTAAACTCGCCCCAGCCTTGGGGAATACTCCCATGCAGGATGGGCACAAGCAAAAACCCAGAGAGGTTAGGGCTGAGCCTTGAATGGCTCCCTCAGTTGTTAGGAGATTCACAAAAGAGACATAAATTTAGAGGCTGGAGGTAACCAGCTGGGTGAAGTGGCTTGGGGGATGCTGAGGAAGAAGTGGTCAGAAAGGAGGCAACACAAGTTGAGCTGTTTAAAAGTCCTTGATCATGAGGGCTGTGGGGGAAGGAGAACAGGAGAGCCGATTAAGGAGCTACAAAGAGTACAGCAATGAGGCACTATTTATGACAAGTCCTTTCTTGGAGGAGAAAAAAGAAGAGAGGTGAGTTAAAGAGAAGATTTCTGGAGGTAAGTAATTTTATTGGTAGTAGTGGTGAGGAAAAGTTTAGAGAAATCTCAGGCATGATGTTTAATTATACTGTATATTTACTGTGTGCCAGATACTTCATATACTTTCAGATCCATGCAGTAACTCTGCAAGCTAAGTGGTAGTGTCATATTCCAGATGAGAACTAATCACCGTGGGAGTTAAGCGATGTTCCTAAGGTAGCCATACATAATAAATGACTTGATTGGCATTCTAAACATAGGTCTGCTTGACTTCAAATGTTTGGGGAACTCGGGAAGTTGAAGGTGCATTTGGAAAACAGAGTCTTCCACCTTTGGAAATTCACTCTGGCCCTTGTTTCTGTCTGGGGTTCTTGAGATGTTTCTGTCTGAAGTTCTTGAGATGCTCTAGAAAGTCTCCTTTTGGAGCATTGGGTTGCTTAGCTTAGTTATCCTAATAAGTCAAGGCCCTAGGTGTCCTTACTGCACATTTCTGTAGCAATAGATTGTCCTTTGACTTGGGCCAGTTGTTGATTCATGTAAGAATGTCAGTACAGTAGATCAGTAACTAACAAAGAGCTCAAAACAAATGCCAGTTGGTCTGGATGAGTCTTTAGACCTAAAGGACAGGCAGCATGTGATTTACAAGGAGGTACGGGATGAGGATTGCTTCTAGTGTTGTATATGGAGTAGTGGTCAGAGTTTCTTATTAGTAACGGTCCTGGGCTGGAATATATTAACTGGACACAGCTGGTATGTTAGCTGTAATATATTAACCATAATGTAGACCTGGCCAGAGGAGTCATTGTAGGCTCTTAAGATTTAAAACTATCTCACTCTTTTATATCTTACACAAATAAATTCCAGATAAATTATAGAGGGACATTTAAAAAAGAACCAGAAGAAAGTTGAGTATTTATCTCTTACAATAGCAGAGGCCTTCAGCATAGAAGCAGATGCAGAAATTATAAAGGAAAAATTGATAGTGTTTATCTATAAGTTGAGTAGTTCTAGATGTTAAATACCATAAACCAAATTAAAAAATGGAAAGTATTTGCAATGTAAGAAGACTGTAAATATGCAGGGAATACTTACAGATCAGAAGATAGCAGAAAAACAAGCAAAACTGGCAATTCAGTAAAGAAGAAAATCAAGTGTCAGATATATAATCACCTCACGGGAAATAAGATCAGCATAACAAAGTCACCATGAGTTTTTTTTTTCCTTTATCAAATTAGCAAAAATTAAAAACAGTAAAGCACAGTAGTATCTGTGAAGGTTTGAGAAATGGGGCACTCACGTGCTGCTGGTAATAATATGAGGGCATATGAAGAAATAAAATCTTTTCATGAACTTTTTGAAGTACCCACATGTAAACTGATAGACTTTAAAAAATATGTATCCTGTAACCCAGCAATTCTTCACCAATAATTTTATTACAAAGAAACAATTGAATATGCCCCCCAAATACTTTTTTTTATGGCAGCTGGCCAGTACAGGTATCAAACCCTGGACCATGGTGTTATCAACACTACGCTCTAACCAACTGAGCTAACTAGCCAGCCCTTCCCCCAGATGCTTTTATTAGTTTTTTGGTAAACTTTATATTTCTAAAACTTGATAGAATGGTTGAAAAGTTATATGAGTAGATAGCACACAAATAGCTTCAAGTGGTAAAAGGCTACTGACAAAATAAAAACTCTCTAAGACACTCATTTTTGTACCATCATAAAGTATAGGATTAAAACAATTAGGGAAATTAAGTTAAAAGTGTGAGAAATATGGCAAAATAATCAAGATATGATAGTTCCCCCCTCCATCCGTGGTTTTAGTTACCTGCTGTCAACCACAGTCCAAAAACATTTAGTGAAAAATTTAGAAATAATCAGTTCATAAGTTTTAAGTTACACTCTATTATGAGTGGCTTGGTGAAATCTCCTGCAGTCCTGCCTGGGATGTGAATCATCCGTGCTGTATACACTACCCAGCCATTAGTCACTTAGTAGCTGTCTTGGTTATCAGGTCGACTGTTGTGGTGTTGCAGTGCTTGTGCTCAAGTAACCCTTATATTACTTAAAAATGTCCCCAAAGCACAAGAGTTCTGTGCCTAGTTTATAAGTTAAACTTTATCATAGGTATACATGTATAGGAAAAAAAACATAGTATATGTGGGGTTCATTACTATCTGAAGTTTCAGGCATCCACTAGGGTTCCTGAAATATATTCCACAAGTGTAAGAATAAACTAGCAACTAAAACAGATCAAAGCTGAGGAGGTTAGATCCTGTGGTTTGTGAGATGATCTTTCCTCTGACAGCCCGCCTTGCACGGGTATAGCACCACTTTAGGCTGATTATCTCATAATACATGCACTTAATGTTTTTCTTTATTATTTTAAATATAAAAAATAAATTTAAAAGAGAAAATATTGTCATTAATGATCTGCCCTTTCAAGAACCACCCATTCATCTCTCAAGGAACCCTATATATATTCTAAGGTCATTTGTGAAGTGCAGATACATATACGTTTGTCGTGAGGACTAAAACTTATTTAAAGTGTTTAACACTGTACCCAGACCACTGGAAGCAGTAAGTGGTAGATGTTTTCATACTAAAAAAGTTGAAAATTTAATGGTATGTGTGAGTGGATTACTAGAAAGCATATGTTGGAGAGGTCTAGTTTATCTAATACAGCTTATATATTAGATAAACTAAAAGACTAGAAACCAGTGAGCTGACTGATAATTACATGGCATTTTCTTCTGTCTTCATTTTTCTTTTTTGAAGAAACAGTGAATGTTTTGTTATCAGGGAGAGCATGGTAGGGAAATGATCCATAAAAGTTTTCAATATTCCCAAAGCCAAAGAGAGGGGAATAGAGAGAAACAAGACCAAGAATGGATAAAATATTAGGGTTGATTTGGAAATAGGTGATTCAAGTTGGATTTAATTAGTTACAAACCAAGAAAGCCAGAGGGGTGGTTTGTATAATCTTTGCCTGTTAGAAGGAAAACTGAGAACACACTGCCCCAGGCCACTAGGGAAGTGGTAGTGTTTCCATATACACTTGGTCCTCTGTATCTGTGGGTTCCACATCTGTAGATTCAACCAACTGCTGATGAGAAATATTCAGGAAAAAAATGGTTAGTTGTGTCTGTACTGAATATGTACTGACTTTTTCCCTTGTCATTATTTCCTAAACAATACAGTATAACAACTATTTATATAGCATTTACATTGTATTAGATATTGAAAGTAATCTAGAGATGATTTAAAATATATGGGAGGATGTGTGTACGTTATTGTCAAGTACAGTGCCACTTTATATAAGGGACTTGAGCATCTGTGGATTTTGGCATCTGAGGGGGCTCTTGGAACCAATCCCCCATACATACCAAGAGATTACTGTACACCCTCTGAAGGCCTTTTACTTGTGGCCCACATTAAATACTTTGCATTCCTTTTATTACCTGGGTTTCTTGTATCTTTTAGGTTCATCTCTTCTCTCGTCTTACCTCTCCCACCCCATGCAATAAGATAGTCTATTGAAGTGTCATTGAAAACATTTGGATGGAATAATAGAGGTCCTACACAGTAGGTAGTAAATGTGGTCAACCGACAGATGATAGAATAGGTAGGCAGAAGCTACATTTTTATGATGGCCACACTGAGGCCTTCAAGATAAGGCAGAGCAGCTACTCCAGAGAGACAGTGTGCAGCCCTATACAGACTGCATCTTAGTGAGGGCAATTGGGTCAGGGTTTGAAAACTCATGCTCATCAGGACCAATCAGGACTCTGAATTAGTGAGACAACAGAATGAGTTTTTTTAAAAAAAGTCAGTGGGGCTTTTGCAAATTGCCAAGAGTGTGCTCCACCTAAAAGGCTGCCCTCAGTGCCAGAAAATTATTGCCAGTTCAGGAATGCAAGCCCAGTATCGCCAAATCTTTTATCTGCCTGCTTCCCCCTCACACCCCCCCCCAAAATAAAGAAACACCTGGAAATCCTGAATTTTTTTTTTTGAAATTTTATCAGTACTGTGTGTTTTAAATAAAATATGTTTGGCTGTGGACCACCATTTTGTACTGAATGGGTAGAAGTTCTGTCTTACTTAGAAAGACATTTTTCATATTTTTCAGATGGACTTTCTCATTTAGCTCGTGAATAGTTGTGCCAAAAAAAGACTGGATTGTACATCATATGTAGAGTTTTCATAACTTACATTCTTTATTGGGGGGTGGGGGGTGGACAGCTGGCCGGTACAGGGATCCAAACCTGCGCTCTAACCAACTGAGCTGACTGGCCAGCCCTATAATTTACATTCTTGAAATCATTGATTTAATTTGGCATGCTCAAATCTTAACTGTTTTGGACTAATTCCAAGTGGACTGGAGGAATTAAGAAGTATCAACTGTAGATCCTTAGGTGCCAAGCCTACTCCAGCCACAGGATGGAGAGTCCTGACTCCCAGGAAAACACCTTGGAGTGAAAATGAAGCTGCCAGTCTCTGTTCACTGTGGATGATTCCAGGACACACTTTAACTTTGCCTTCTCCAGAGTTTTCATAGAGAAACATCGTTGCTCTATGAGACATTTCTGCCAGGCTTCCATTTGTCATTTCTTTAAGCCAGAAAACAGAATCGCAAAAGCTTTTGGACTTGGGAGTTTGGGGGGCAGATGTGTCTACATTTTGGTGAAGCTATTTGTCATTTGTGTATAAGCACTTCTTGGTTTTATTAAGTATAAAGTTACTATATCTAGTACCTACCACAGAGATAGCATTTAGTAGCTCACAGTACCTGCAGCATACAATACGATATTTCACTGTATAACCCTTTGGCCAGTGTATTAGTCCATTTCTGTTACTTATAACAAGACACTCGGAACTGGGTGACTTATAAAGAAAAATGAAATTTATTGCTTACAGTTTCTGAGGTTGGGAAGTCCAAGGTCCATCTAGTTGTGGCGACAGTGACCCAGGGGTCTCACATTGCAAGATGGTGGAAGCAGAGGTAGCAGAGAGAGCAGGAGAGAGAGACAGACTCTCTTCGTAAAGCCCTCATAACCACGCCCGTGACCATCATTTTTAATCCATTCACTATAGCACGGTGCTACAATCGAATCACCTCTTCAAGTCTCCACCTTTCAATTACAATAATAGTATTTCCCACCCTCTTAACAGTCACAGCAGGGGCTAAGTTTCTAATACATAAAACTTGGGGGACACAATTCAAGTTCCAGTGAGTTTGGGGGACATAAATCAATCTACTACAGCCAGCATTTGACCAGCCCTGATTGACAGACCGAAATCTTATGTCTTGCAGATGCTGTTGATGGAGTGATGAATGGCGAATACTACCAGGTACAGAGTACTCTGATTATGTTGAACAGTAGTGGTCAAGAGTCTTCTTTTCCTGTGATTTGAATTGACTGACCTAGAAAGAGACCCCAGTCCCTTGACTTTCCTGGATGTATTAGTAGCTGGTATGTTACCTACCAAAGTAGAAGAACTTAAAGAGAGGTGGCATTGATAGACCACTCTTACAATGTTATTGACCTGGCCCTAGCATTATCACCTTTATTCTGAAGAAATAACCCTTTATGATGACAATGGCTAATTTAAACACTGCGCTGTGCTCTGTGTCCAGCACTGTAAGAAGTTGGTTATGGGGCCGGCCCGTGGCTCACTCGGTAGAGTGTGGTGCTGATAACACCAAGGCCACGGGTTCGGATCCTATATAGGGATGGCCGGTTTGCTCACTGGCTGAGCGTGGTGCTGACAACACCAAGCCAAGGGTTGAGATCCCCTCACCGGTCATCTTTTAAAAAAAAAAAAAAAAGAAGAAGAAGTTGGTTATGAACACTTTAAATAATTCTCTTTCCATCTTTGCTTATGGTCTAATTAGGTTAACCTGGTAATATTCTCCAGTTCAGCAGGTGGAATAATTCTCTAAAGATTAACATCTATTTGAGTCAAATGTGTTTATTAGCTCCTAAATTTTACCCCCTATATAAAGCAGACACACACCCCGCACCCCACCCCCACACCCTCCATGACTTGTATTTGCTTGCGTTTTTATCCTTCTTCCCCTGGTGTGACTGTAGTAACTATACATTTTCTTTTGGACTGTACTAGAATTCACTATATTTTGGTTAGGTGGTATTAAGTGACCTTTTTCCTGTATGGTATAATAGCATTTAGAAGTTTTAGGTTCTAGGCCTTGCTTTGCTGTGTACTTACCTTTGTTACTTTGAAAATGTCACATAATCTGTGTCAAGTGAGGAAACAAACAGATAACACTGTTTCCTAATACGTCCATTAACTACCTCACCCAACTTTCCTATCTCCTACTGGTCCCGTTGATTAAGAGGTAGGATAACAACTATTCTGCCTCCCTCATGGGATTGTAAAGATTAAATGCAGTAATGTTGAAAGCTCCCTATCAACGTTATAAGGTTGTGTTGTTGCTTTCAAGGTAATCCTTTAATATTTTACAGCAGCCACCAGTGCTGTATGTAAACAGAGGTTCTAACTTGGATGAAACATTTCCGGAAGGAGTTTGTGGTACTGATAGAGCACAATTGTGTTTTGTGTTAAGGAGAGTAATGGTCCAACAGACAGTTATGCAGCTATTTCACAAGTGGATCGATTGCAGTCAGAGCCCGAAAGTATCCGTAAATGGAGAGAAGAGCAGAGGGAGCGGTTGGAAGCCCTTGGTAAGGAATCCCTTTCTATCTCTGGGTGTCTGTTTTCAGTGGAGTAGTTGACCTGGACTACTTATATTCCTTTTTAACTTGAATTAGCCATGGTGTTCTTGTCGGGTCTTAAGGAAGATATCTTTCATAACTTGAAGGTCACAAGACCACCCACATGGAGATGCTTAATCACAGGCCATTGCGTGAGGAGTAGGGTGGCCCAGAGAGCCACTGAGCGCACTCCCTCCTCTCACAGGAAGAACAGAGTGGTGCTGTGGAAAGAGCCCTGGACTTCAAGTGAAAGACTGGGTTCAAGACCCAGCCTTAACTTACCATCTGTGGGCAGTTGGTTGCTCAAACCTTTCAGAATCTGTGTCATCATCTGTGAAGGAAAATCAGTGTTACTGACCTCAAGGGTAGTCTGAGGGGTGTTTATGAGAGTGCTTTGTAAACTGGAAGGTATCAAAAAGTTCGTGGAAAGATTTGTACTATCTTTTAATTCTATTTTTCCATGAACTTTTTGAAGTTCCCTCATATATCCATGTGAATTTAAGGTAACGCTTATGAGGAAAAGTGAGGTATGTTAGGGAACATCTATAATTTGTTTTTCTTACATTAATATCCTTGTAAGGTAAGTTTTTACATTTTTATGGGTGAGGAAAGTGGGAATCAAAGTGGGGATCATAGGTATAATAAGTATTTGAATCACAGCTAAGAAGCAGTAGAATCAGAATTTCATCTTAAGTCTGTCTTGCTTCAAAGCCCACACACATCCTCTTCAGCCTCATTGCTTTCTTTTTTTTTTTTTTTTTTTTTTTTGTCTTTTACGTGACCGGTACTCAGCCAGTGAGTGCACTGGCCATTCCTATATAGGATCTGAACCTGCGGCGGGAGTGTCGCTGCACTCCCAGTGCTGCATTCTCCCGAGTGCGCCAGCGGCTCGGCCCTAGCCTCATTGCTTTCTAAATGCATTTAATGCACACGACCGTCCAGCCAGTCTTGCCAAGCCCAAGAGCAGCTCCAGCCAGCCTAGCCTTTGGTAAAGAGATGTGTACGCGGAGTGTCATCTTTTGATTGAAAATCAGGAGAGACTTGGAGGGTTGGAGAAGTATGGCCGAGTGTGAAGAGATAATCCATGGTACATTCTTTTCTCAACTTTTTATTAAAATTTCAAACACAGAACAGTTGAAAGAAGAGGAAAATAAACATGTGTGCACCCCCTAGATTCAATAACTAATATTTTGCCATATTGGGATATCTTTCATAAATGAGGCATGTATGCATGTGTGTCTTTTATACATACACACACAATTTTTTTTGGCCGATCTGCTTTAAAATATACACATCACATAATGTCTAAATATTGCATTATACATCCTGTAGAAATAATGACAATAATGTAACCACAGTGTTAGCAGTATTATTCCATGTTGAGAACCACTGAACTAGTGAAAACATAACTCCTTATTTTTCAGATGGGGTAACTGACACCCAGAAATAGGAAGAGACTTGACCCAGATAACACAGCCAATTAGTGCTAAATCTTTTATCTCTTTAGTCCAATTTATGTGGCTTTCAGAGCAAAGTGCATACTTAATATTTTAACCTTTATAGCACTATCCAGTAGTGATTTCTTTGATGATGGAAATATTCTGTATCTACACTGTTCAGTATGGTAGCCACTAGCCACATGTGGCTGTTAAATACTTGAAATGTGGCTAGTGTTATCTCAGAAACTGAATTTTAAATTGTCTTTAATTTTAATAAATGTAAATTATTAATTAATAGTTACTTAAGCCTCATGTGGCTAGTAGCTATTGTATTGGTTAGTTGTAGGTTTAGGAATATGAAAATAGGGCTTAATGGTGCTAGCAGCCTTGGTCCTTGCCTTCTTTGTGCATCTGTCTCTTTTGAGAAGTCTTAGTGGCAAGTTACTTAGTGGAGTAACTTCATTTTACAGAACCCAGCTTTATCTTTTCTCTTTCCCCAAAGTTTAGCAAAGTTGTCTTCTCCATGGGAGAGTGTACACTTTGGTGTCGGGGAAGAAAATCATTTTCTTTTTCAATTATCAAATTGGGTACTTTGGGACCATGAAGTGGTGTTTTCTTGAGTTTCCTTCTTGAGGGAAGACAAACATTTGGCCTTGCATTTCAATTTAATTGAATTCAGTTCTATGAACAAGGTGTTTCTTCAGTTTCACCTTTTTCCTTGCAAGAACTGTGACAAGATGCTAAAAATAGAAGTAGCATCAGTGGTTTTCAGCTTAGCTGCTGGCTACATTCTCAAATAAGAATAATTATATTATTAATGAGGAATAATAATGAGGGTGGCCAGAGAAGAAGGCACCTGTCAGTGTGCCTTGCTCTCTAAGGGAATTCTTCATCCTTTTCTTCCTCTCCTCCCTTCCACACTTGGATTGTATTCAGGCTTGGATCTTTGTCCCACCAGGCTAAGCATTGAAGAATTCTAAATTCTTTTTTTTTTTTTTTTTTCCCCCCCCCCCCCAAGAATTCTAAATTCTTATTGCCATTGGCACTTCCTAAATCTGCAAAAGCCAGAAGATGATTTAAATATACTGTTTTATGCAGTAACTACAATCTGTACAGATGATCACAATTTTTATTTAAATTAAGTTTTCAGAGATAAATTTCTGTGATATTTTGGTCCTGATATATAATGATCATTATATATGGTCATTATAGATGATCATGAGAATACATTGAAAGAAAATATTCTCTAATCAAAAAGTAATTTTTTGGAAGTATATTGCTAGGGCTTAGGGTTCACAAACCTTCAAGCCCGTTGTACAGACTGGGTCACAGACCCCTCACATACCAGGCTGGGTCACCAGACCCCTCACACACAGGTCCACACTAGGTAATTGGGAAAGATCCCAGGAACCACTGGCTGATGACATGAGCTCAGTCCTCAGCAGCAGCAGCAGCTTACAGCAGATCCAGCGGCAGCAGTGGTGGCAGCCTTTAAGGGCATCCTGAGGGCACTGGCAACAACAGCTTGCAGCAACAGCCTCCAGCAGCAGTAGCAGCCTCCCCGTGACTCCCCAGGGTGGGGGGGCATCGTGGATCAGAGACACTCGTCCTTTATACTTAAGTAATAACCCAGGACACCTGGGTGCTCATGCGCATCTACATCAGACAATAGCCAAGGAACAACTGGGTGCACATGCGTATTTACATCAAATGCTTGGCAAGATTCTGAACGTCTGAAGGGCCCTGACCATTTTCCTATATTTTCCCAACAGGAAGTACTTTCATCACTAAGTTAGATAACAAGGTGAAAATTTTTTTAAAATCTGAAACTTTGGGGGAGTTTCTAGCTGCTATTAGGCTATTGTAGCTACAGACACAGCCTTCTGCAGGTTGTTACTGCAAGACATTTCTTGTAAAAGTCCTAAAAATGCCCAAGAATGCTTCATTTCTTCTCTTGAAGTAGTTACTTGATACCACCACTGCTTTACACTCTTCTTCTTGAAGACACTAATTACAGGTTGGGCTCTGGCTCTGCACTTTTAAAACTCAGTCTGCTCACTGTTGACTACCTTCTAGTCACATCCTGTGATAATTCTTAGGCTTGCTTCCCTTTCTTTACCTCCCTTTAGAGGCAGCATAATGAAGTAAAGTGTGAGACCTAGCTTAGAGTCTTGGCCCTACTACTTACCGTGACCTTTATGAAGATCACTCAGACTTTCTGAGCTTTAGTTTTTCTCACTGCTCAAAATAGGATTAGTGTTTACCTTCTTGGGCTTGTTGTAAAGATTAAATGGGATGTTTATAGAACATCTGCCAGAGAGGACACCCTTAAGAACATATTTAAGTTTAATTTCAAGTGTTAGCTGCACCAGTAGCTATGACCTGTATTTTTTATCTCTTGCTCTCTACTAACTCAGCTCTTCAGCTCATTGTCTTAGGGAAAACCATATTTAGTCCTAAGAAACGGATGTTTGAGAATCCAATCTGGCAAACCTGGTAGGTGTCATTTCTAGAACCTTTTGATTAGTTGTGTGATCCCACACCCCTACCCTCTGCAGTTCTCTCCATTGAAGTTTCTTTGGTAGTTCTGTCCCGGCTCTGCTGCACACTCATTCTGCAGTCTAAGTAGGAATAGATGTTTTGTGGACTTCTCCAACTTGAACATTCTATATTCCATATTCTTTGTTTTCTGAATCATCTCTGCTCTGGTAATTTTCCTTATAGCTCCCTCCTTCATAGGAGTGCTTCTGCCATATTTGGTTAAGAGAGTGCCACCTTATGTTTTCCAAAACCATTAATTGTGAAACTTGAGATATGGATTGTAGAATGTGAGAAGAGTTAAAGTTTATCTAATATGAATACACCATCCTGAACTAATATTGGTAGCATTATTATTTTTATTTATTTAGGAATATTTTATGTTTTCAAAATATTTAGGAATTGTTTATGTAGAAAAACAGAGGCAGTGGGATTATCTATTAAGTTCTAAAAGTACCCATGAATTGAATCACTCATATCCCACACTTAAAAAAAACAAAACAAAATCTTAAATCACATTGTTGTTAAGCTTTCTTACAGTAAGAAATATATTGGCAGCATTATTAAGAATCATCTGTAATTGCTTTTTCCCCAGTTGGTGCCCCAAAAGCCTTTTTTTCCTATTAAAAATTAATATTTCCATACTCTCCCCCTCCCCCTGCCAAAAGCAAGACAAAACAAAACTAGTGACCCACTAAGGTGTCAGTGAACTGGGATAAGATATGGTGAAAGACCAGTAATAGGATCGCTGAGATTGAGAGTTGGTTTTGCAAACGGGGAAAATGGAATTTTGTCTTTCCCCTTTCTGGCTATTCTCCCCAGACACACACACATGCACATGTACCCACACCCACTGTGAATTCAACGAGTCCAAAATAAACTGATGAAACAGACTTAAATTTGTACTTTGCCTCATTTGTACTGTCCTTTCCCCTCCTCCCTTCAAAGATGCCAATTCTCGGAAGCAAGAAGCAGCATGGAAAGAAAAAGCAATAAAGGAACTAGAAGAGTGGTACGCAAGACAGGATGAGCAGCTACAGAAAACAAAAGCAAATAACAGGTCAGTCCATGGCAGTTCTAGCACTTGTTGTTCAAGACTGAATCAAATGCATTTTCTAGCATCCAATCTAGGTTCTTGGCTGCTGCCTCCTTTAGTGTGAAATGTCTTTGCAGGTTTTCAAGAAAGTGCTTGAAACACAGAGGTTGCAAGTCTCTTGGGTCTTGTGAGCATACTTCAGCCTGTCCTGTAGCCATCCCAATTGTAGTGAGTGTACCTCTTTAACTTAAGAGTTTGGTTAACATGCATCACTTGTAATGGTGTGATTCAGCAAAAGGAAAGGTTATTTCATGAATTACGTCCACATGTAAAAATGGAATCGTGAAGTGAAAGGTCAATTTCATGAATATTCCAGATCTCATTACTTTGGAGATGATTATAGATGGGTCATGTTGCGTCCTCTAAATACAACCCTACCCTCTGAAAGCCACTTCACGAAGGGGTCCATTAGCAGGGAAATGTGCTTTGTAATCAGGTGGCCACGTGTGTTCTCTGGGTACTTACCAGTGCTAAGAAAATCTTGAATTGCCTTCTTAAAATGTCCTTTTCAGATTATATTTTGCTCACTTACTGAAGGTTAAGTAATTATGAGGAGAAAACGCATTCATTCGAGTATCACTACTAACTAGCAGCTGTGGTCTTTAATGCTCTACACTTAAAGTCCTGCCTGCAAGTAGCTTAGAGAAGCATATGCAGTGTTGCTTCCCTCATGGTAGACAGAGTGGCTTTCTTCCCTCTGTTGGGTTCAGAGCCCCGTTTTCCCTAAATAGCATTCCACTCACTTCCCTTTAATAACAAACAAACAAACAAAAACAGGCCAGACCGGGCCTGGGGATATTTTTAATGTTCAGGATAGAGACTTAGGTTCCTGTGCTCAGAGGCAGGAAATGGGTTGGATTAAGTCCCCTTGTTGCTGGCAACTCTATTATACAAAAATCTGCTGGGAAAGAGGGAGCTAACTGGTTTGCCAGCCAGCCAGTGCCATTGTGGTACAACCTTGACAGAACAGATAGTCTCCTTCTATCAGACAGCAGCCCTCAGCTCCTTGTCACCCTTTGGTCATCATTGGTTCTATCAGCTGCCCCTCACATGCCAGGCTTGAGCCTCTGTCCTGGCCACCTTTCTCTGGAGGATGCACTGCTGAGGAGTGCCTGTCAGGTCCATTTGAGGTTCAGTGACAAGTGTGGTGGGGACTACTCTCTGGTCTGGGTATTGAGTTGCCAGTGGTAATGGTTGCCATCAGCTCCATGGGGCTTCTGTTGAGCTTGTGTCAGTGTGAAATGCTGACAGGTCCAGGCTACTGTGTCCTGTGCTCACTCAGAATAATTTTCCCCCAGATGCAAGTTCAAATCTATAAAGAAAGAAGACCAGGTGCTGTGTGCAAGCACTGAGCAAGGCCCCATGACATTCCCCAGCAAGCTGCTTGGCACTTGAGTCTGCTCTGAAGTACTTGGCAGATCTGTGCTGACCCTTCCTCTGCAGAGCCCCTGATGCTTCGGCAACTTGACACAGATTTTCAAGCTTAAATAATGAATATGTTGGGAACAGACTTCCTGTTGCAGATTTTTTTTCAAGCCAGTTTTGCTGAGCTTCTGTAAAGAAAGGATACCTAACTCTATGCAGAATCAATTTTCCTTCGAGAGAGTAATCACACCTGTTTTTAGAAGCTGAGTCTTAAAGGTTTAGCTCCCCCAGGCATCAAGTTAGGGCTTTGGTACCTTTCTTTACTTGGAATTATAGAATGTTGGGCTGACTGGTCTCATAGGTAAACCTCCCCAGTTCCAGAGAGAAGGGGCTTCCCCACCACTCACTGAGAATGTAGAGCTGTTTAGAAACCAGGTGACTTGCCTTGTGGAAACCTTGCAGTACAGGGCTGACCCTTAGTGCAAAAAGTTAGTGGCACACTGACCGTTTTCACCAGGGTCTAAGACAGAAGGGATGTTTTTATACTTTATTCTGATGGTTCTTCAGTGAGTGGAGGTAGGAGCCATTTCAGAGTCACTTTGAGGAACTTCCTCCAGTGATATACACCCTCCCCTGGAGATTTTGATATTGCTGACTCCTCCTCCTCCCCCAGTCATGTTTGACTCTAAACTTTAGAGTCTAAAGGAATAGGTCCCACTTACATATATGTAAAGTGACTCATCTGCCTCGTTGTCTGTCTATAGGTAAATAGTGAATATTTTTAGGAAAGAAAATGGGGCATTCATTTCAAGCAAGTGTTGTTCTCCCTTGGTGACTCCTGCAGCAGCTGGATGTTAAGGGGACCACAAAGATAAGACAGAAGAGAAGTTCGAAAGAGGGGACTCGGGGATAGAAGGGGCTTCCAGTTCATTGTGAGTGTAACATCAGGCCTCCTGCCCTCCAGATGCCCTCACCCCTGTCAGTCACCAAAGCATTAAGAACACACCCGTGCCAGGCACTGTGCTAAGTGGTGGGCGCACAACACGCAAGTCTGTTGTCAATCCCCAGACTGCATCTTCCTCCTTTTAATCCAAGTCAGGACCTAAATGTCACTGCATAAGAGCCATGAATTATTAACTGACAGCCTGTGGAAAAGAATTCCCTTTTCATAGAAGCCAGGCACTGTTCTGACTGGCTCCTGCCATTGGCTGAGTTTACTCATCAGAAACAACCCCAGAATGTGTTCCTTCCCAAACCATAATAGAAGCATTTCCCACTATTACAGGTAGCTTTTGTGCTGAGACTTTTCAGCTTTCTCAAGACTTTAAAAAGGTTTGGAGAATCCATGATTATCAGTGATGGCAAACACTTTTTCCTTGCCCACATTGGGGCTATTTGTGGAGTAGAGTTCAGCACTATATTTAGGCCACCGGAGCTTGTCCTGTGGTTAGGCATTTCTCCTCCTCCTCCTCTCCCAGGTGTCCCCAAGCCCCTCCCTGCCTTGGCTGACGATTGCTGCTTTCAGCTCCCCCTTCTTCTGTAGGGTGAAGAACAGACAGGTGGAGGGCCGCTTGTGTTTTGGTTGTGTGTGGTTTCTGTGTTCTGCCCAACCTTGACAGGGTCTGTGCTTGTCATTGACAGCTCTTTAGTCTTGGGGATAACTGCGAGGAGCAAAAGCCTGATGTTCCTGCTCTTGTTATTTTCCTGATGCCTTGGCAGGAGTCATTAAACCTTTATTCTCCTCTAGTAAAAGCAGACTGAGTTGAAATTCATTAGGTTCAGCCCTTTGTGTCAACTAAAAGGATTATGGGGTTACAAGCTGGCCTGTTGTGCCTTTCCCTCCCACTTATTCTGCCCACAAACAAGTCTCTGTTTTCCTGCTGAGTCACTTGGAGTTATAATTGGACTGCTCTTTTTGCTTTCTTTAAATTTCCTCCTGTGTATAAACCAAAATGGGAAAGAAGGAAGGGTTATGTTTGAATTTAAAAAAATAGACTGAAGTTAAAATTACTAGAATTGCCCTTCAAATAAATATGTGCGCTTAGGTTAATGACCATGCATGATTATCCTTAAAAAATGTCCTTCCACTCGCCTACCCCAAACTGACCTGACAAAGGACAGGATAAGACTCCCTGAGGGAGTTTCCCTGCTCAGCCACGGTGGACAAGGCTGGGCTGTCTGGGCCCATGGACTCAGCCTGGGCAACAGAGTCAAAGCCAGACTGTCCCATGTAACTTTCTCCACCCAGTAAGCCCCTCTCCTTCTTGTCCCAGATCCCTGCTGTGTTGATCCACTCCCCCAGCTCAGTGACAGCTAAGAAGAGATAAAGTTCTGGATTCTGGGCTGTACCTTGTCAAAGCCAGTTAAGTCTGGGGTAGACATATTCAGAAACTACACCAGCTTCTTGAGCAGACAGCCTTATTCCAGGACACAGAAGCCAGAGCCAGAACTAGGACCCTAGTCCAGCATTCCTTCCACCAGACCACTTGCTTCCAGCTGCTTTTTTCTGTGAGGTAGGGATTTTGAAATGACCATATATGTACCCAGGTTACTGAAAACTTATCCCACCCAGCCAGTGTGGGGAAGTGATAATTGGATAATCAAGATAAAACTGGCTTTGGGACCTAGTGCGTCTGATGTCTGGCACGTTTATGCTCAGTGACATTTACTGAGGCTATCAGGAAGGTGACATGGCTTCCTGAGCAGACACCAGCCAGGAAGAAGCATTGATATGCAGGACTTAGAGCAGGCTGCGTTGGTTGTGAGTTCTGAAGGCTGCCACTGTGGTGTAACTGAACAAGTTGCTTCCTCTCTAAGCCTCAGTTAACCTCATCTGTAAAGTGGGGGTGAGAACACTGTCATAGGTTGTTACAGTTGAGGACTGAATCGACACAATGTATGTGAAAGGGCTTGGGTGCCTAATAAGTGCTCATGTTGCTGGGGTGAGCCAAAGGAATGAAGTCAGCAGTGCTCGCTCTCGTGGAGAGCCCTGTGCGGAAGGCCAGTGGGAACCCTCGGCCTGCTGTGATCTCCAGCGCTGGAAGCCTCATGGGGGTCAGGATGGAGCCTTAGGAGCAGCTCCCCAGAGCATAGTCACGCCTCTACTGTGGATTTTAGATGTTTCTGCTTCTCAATATTCTCTCTTTTTTCCTGCCTGCTTGCCCGCCTTTGGACCTCTTGCTGTCTAGGGTGGCAGATGAAGCTTTCTACAAACAACCCTTCGCTGACGTGATTGGTTATGTGTATGTTGCAAAATTAATTCCTTTTCTTGTTTTGATTCTTTCTTTTTGTTTAGAGTAATGCTCCTTTTATGTCACAAGTTGCTTTGCTTTTTAAATTATTTCAAATTGGCACTGTAGGGGCTGCCTGAGAGTTGGTTAGCTGGGGTATGATCCATTGATGATCTTGCAGAATTACAACTCCCTACACCCTCTGAGTGCCATTTTTTATATTTGCGATTTTGGAGGGAAGAAAGCTGACTCCCTTCTAAAATATGAGCCATTTGCGATCTTGTCTGGGAAGAGCTTGGGACTTGGGTAGAACTCTGACCTCCTGCTGTTGCTGTCACCACTGCTGCTGCCAGTGCCCTATTGCCTGCCTGCCCCAGGTGGGAAGGAGAAGGCTCCCAGGAGGGTAGGAGCCAGTGAGCAGCAGCACCTTGCATTGCCAGCATCAAAGCTGTGGGGGCACCTTTTTCTGTACCTGGTTCCTTCAAAGAATGTGGGGACAGTTGGCTCTCCCTCAGGCAGAAGAGCCCAGAACAGAGGGGGTTGTCTCCAATGGGTGTCCATAATTGTTTCCTTATGCTCTTACATATCAGAAATTACTAGTGGCCAGCTTCTGATGCCACCCCAGCACATAGAGGGCCCCAGCTTTGAGGTCAAGATAGCCAAAGCTGTCTGATACAGGCCATTTCATCTGTCCCACCCCCCAAAAAACTTCATCTTCTGGAAATGTCTTTGTTTTTGCTTTTTAAAGCATTCCTGTTACCAAAACAGTACTGCTAAAAACTTAGAAAGAGTTGTCACTGTTCCCTCATTAAAAATTAGGGCCAGCTCTTTATATGCGGGAGATGAGGGTGGAATGGGGAGGAAAGGAGCCTGTGGAAGGTGGGTGATAGGCGGAGGGCTGTAAAGCCTCTTAAAGTCTGTGACCTTGAGATGTTTATCCCGTCAGAAGACAGAACTGGGTTTCCTGGGCCTCCAGATGCATTTGCAGTGAGACTCGTGAAATGCTGGACTTACAGGTGGTGTTTGACTTTATTTTTGCACATTCTCTCTGGAGTAGAAATGGAGACTGGAGAGGTTGAGTCTGGTTTTGCTGGGCAGCAGGGTGGCCCAAGCAAAAGCCAGCTGCACGTTCCCAAGCGTAGATAGAGTGGCAAGGGCATGTCTAGCTTACTGACCATCTGCATTGAGCTCATTCTCATTTTCTATATCTGACCTAAAGTTTCTCTCCTTGTTTCTTTTCTTTTCACCTTTAAGCACAAACATAAACCATCCTTGCTACAGCCTAGAACAGTTAAGTAAACCTTTCTCACTGCCCCTGTGTGTGCCATGAAGTCGCAGTGTTTATTAGTGGCTCTGGGCTTCAGCAGTGTTTCCCACGGCCATCCCTGTGATAGTGCCACCCTTCCGTCCCCACAGACCAGTCATCTCCATTGCTTTTGCTTTGCCCGTGATGCTTGTTGGAGTAGATGAATATAGTGTGTCTTCTGCCTCCTACCACTGTCCTTTCAGGCTGTAGCTCCCACCTGTTAGTTCCTAGCTGGGGGTGGGCTGACCCTGATGTGGAAGCAGAGCAACATCCTGCCAAAAAGCAACCAATGTTGGCTCTCCTGCCAGCGTGTGCCCCGAGTGGCCCCAAGACACCTGGCTGGAGAGAAACTGGCAAACTTTTGGCTGATCTGGAGAATGTTCTAACAAACCCTTTTCCAGAATGGCTTTAGTCTCTAGTGCCTGCTAGCATGGGAGCTTTGTCTTGAATTCCGTTTGATCTGCCCTGTTTCTCTCCAGCCTCAGGAATAAAACTAGAGGCTATTGTGCAATGACCTGTGGGCTTTTTAGAAGTCTCTAAATTTCCTTGAAACTTGGTTCAGCCCTGCATAAACTACTCTTCAAGTTCTTGACCAGCCTGCTGCTTTGCTCGTTACTAGAAGCAGTGTGTAGCTGTCCAAGGACTTGCTTTTTAATGCTCCATGTGAGCACAGATAGCCAGACAGACAGACAGAGTGAGCCCTGAACCAAACACCTGTATTCCACCATTTTACTCAGCAGTCTGGACACCCTGTGTCTTGGAAAGCTGGCCACATGTCTGCCCCTGCGTCTGACCTGGGCCAGGGGCTGTTACTCTTGGGAAAACCAGGATGCCATTAAGTCAGGGATGAAGAGGCATTCGCTTCTGTAGCAAGGCAGGTGGCTCAAAAAAAGGTTCTACATTAAACCAACATATTTTGTTGTTGCTTCCAGGGCAGCAGAAGAAGCCTTTGTAAGTGACATTGACGAGTCATCCCCAGGCACTGAGTGGGAGCGGGTGGCCCGGCTGTGTGACTTTAACCCCAAGTCCAGCAAGCAGGCCAAAGACGTCTCCCGCATGCGCTCAGTCCTCATCTCCCTCAAGCAGGCCCCCCTGGTGCACTGAAGAGCCACCCCGTGGAACACTACATCTGCAATATTTTAATCCTACTCAGTGAAGCTGTTCACAGTAATTGGATTAATTATGTTCAGTTCTTTTGGACCAAACCTTTTGTCTTTAGAGTTGATCATTGTTTGTGATTGCATGTTTCCTTCAACTGTGTTCTCCCTGGCATTCAGACAGGAGGGGGGAGGACGAGGAGCAAGGGAGGAAAGCCTCCCAACAGTAGCCTCAACTCGTGCTTTCGTGCATCATTCTGAGAATAAATTTCTGTTTCAAACCATACACGTGAAGCTTCTTATTGACCTCATGATGTGCTGCAGTTTGAAGTGAGGCTTGAAGGGATGAGGAATTTCCTTTTATTGTTGCTAGGGCTGAGGTGGCACAGCCATTGAGCACCCACCCATGCCTTGAACCAAAAAAGGCTCCAAGTTTCTATTTTCTGTGGTAGGATTCTATGGAAATTTTCATTTGGAAAGGGAGTTCCATGGCTAAAAGTTAGCCTCTCATTGCCTACCCGAGACATAGCTGTGAATCCTCTCACCAACCTAGACATTTTCTCCCAGATGGGTTGTTTGTCATTGTCCCTTAGCTTCTTAGTTGGGCTTTCCTTTAGTATATTTCAACAGAAGTCTGTTGAGGTATGTAGACTATAGTAAGACCTTCAGTCCTTTGAATTCGGCCGATAAACCTGACTCAGGATGGCATTAGTGTGGCTAGCCCTTGCTCCTTATTCCCACAGCACATGTTGAGGTCTGTGCCATCCCAAGCAGTTGGCTTGTATTTCTATTGTAAAATCCCTCATCTAGACCTGTGCTGTCAATACAGTACTCACTAGGCACATGTGGCTATTTAAAGTAAAATTAAAAAGACATTTCTAGCCCTAGTCACGTTTCATGTGCTCAATAGCTACAGGTGGTTAGTGACACCTGAATTGGATACCACAAGTTATAGAACGTTCCCATCATCACAGAAAATTCTATTGGATCATGCTGATCTATATAACAGGTGCTTCCAGGAGACTATGTGCCATTCAGGCACCAGTACATTCATTATCTGCCCTTAGAACCTGACTTAGTACCTGGCACATTTCAGGTGATGTTCCAAGCAATTAATAAAGCTGTGTTTCAGTACTCTTCTGCTTACAGTCACCTGATATTATTTCCAAGCTGGAGATTGAGGTAAACTTGTGTCACACCATGCTCAGGATGGGGGTTAGGTCTGCCATTACTGAAAAGGAAGGTCCACCATCTCTCCAATGCTAATTACGTTTGGATGGGAGAGGAGATTTCAGTAATTTAACTGCTGCCTCCCCCTTTCCAATCTCCTTAGTTGGGCTTTTGTTGATCTGGCCCACATTTCTGGCCTCTTTACTCTTTCCTTCCCTTTAGTCACCTGGGGTGATGATCAAGCACTCACTCACTGTTCACAGACCAGTTGTTGCTATTGGGCCTTGCTAATGCCTTTCAAAATGTCAAAATCCAATTTAAGAACTAGCTAAGGCCACCTCCACAATGCCTTCCCTTACTCTCTCCCCTGAACTCCCTTGGCCCTCTACCTGAGGCAGCTTGGTACTGCCTTGGTGCCATCATCTGAGCCAGTCTGCCTCCATGCCAGATGTGCTGCTTGGGGAATGTGGTAATTTTTAAATGTCCAAAAAAATCTTTGACATTCTCCAGATCAAGAGGTGATAGAATACTGTGACAAAAGTGATGCTGTGCGACTTGTAAGGCTAGGTCATAAAAGGCAACATGACTGGCTTGTTGGAACACACTAACTGGTAGCCCTGAGCCACATTAAAAGCCATACCACCCTGAAGCCACCATGCTGTAAGGAAGCCCAAACTCACTCATGCAGACAGACTACTAGGGAGACCCTGTAACTACATGCAGAAGAGAGCTCCCTGGCCAGTCCTTGGTCCCTAGGTATTCCAGCTTCAGCCACTGTCTAACTGCAACTGCAAGACCTGAGCTAACAGCTAAGTAGAGCCTTTCCCAAATTCCTGACCACAGAAACCACGAGAGAGAAAACAATGACTTGTTTTAAGATTTAAGTTTGGAGGTGATTTGTTACACAGCAGTAGTAACTTGGGATTGTCTCTAATGCCTATATTACCACATGCAGCTTCATAAAAGGAGGGAGCTGGTCCAGCAATTCAATGGGTGCCCAACATTTAGTTTCAAACCTCTTTCTTGGGGCCACTTTGCTTTTTATGTCAAATCTTAAATGTTATATAATAATGCTATTAATAGATTTCTTTTTGGTTAAGAAAGCAATATTAGATGCCTTAAAGGAGTTATATATAACCTTCATAAAAAATAAGAAATGAAACAATATAAATCTCTTCTGGGAAGGGAAATGCTTTTAACTAGTGAGTTAATTAAGAACAAAAGAACAACAGTGTTAGGATTTCAACAAGGAAATTTAATTTTTCTTTAGAATTTGGCTCAGAACAGTAACATAAAAATATTTACATTAAGATAAATTAAGATGCAATTATTTAACCATATGTAATAATTTATGTTGGAATATATTAGCCTTTTCATGAATTTAATAAAAACTAAGATTTGGTTTTACATTCAGTACCATCATCCTTTCTAATATTTAGTATGAAATGTGGCAGCAATGCAATTGTTGGTGTACAGAGCAGTTACAGATTTCATCAAGGAATGACTGGTGTCCCTTCAGGATACATTATCTCACCCTAGACACTGATGGCTGAACAGCTGAGCTTCCTTTCCTAGGAGTCACCCTGGAATATTGGAACAATAACCAGTCCCTGGAGATTATTTAAGGGCTGGTAAAGTTCTAGGAATCACCCAACCAATTTTTCTTCATATTAACCCAACAGAAAGGAAGTAGTTGAAATAGGATTTTGATTCCTTCATTTTATATGTTAACACTGAGACAATACATTGTAGAAACCTTCATTTTCCTAAAATAAAAAACCATCTGAAAAATTTATGCATATCCTTTTTTAGATTAGACCAAATACTGTATTGGCAACACTTCCATTGCAGAGAGGAAAGGAATATTTGATTAGATTCACAGCACAGAGATAGGGTCAAAAATAAATCAAGTCATTTGCAAATCAGATATTCTTATTAAATCTTTTGGTAGCCTTGAGTACATGAGAATGTATTAGCATTTTGAAAGTGTTTTTTAAATGAGAGCTTGTGTGGCTTAGCAGAAAAAGCACAGGGGGACATGGGATCAAACCCTCTAAAACTTACTAGCCCCATAGCTTTATGTTTGTCACTTTTGGTTTCTATAAAACAGGAATTTAAACACCTACCTCACAGGTTGTGACAATTTATGATAATATATATGAAGCACCTAGTTTAGAGCCTGGCACACAGTAGGCACTTAAGAAGTGGTGGATGTTAGTATTTCTTCTACATTGCAATTAATAGCCAGAAATTTGGCTTTAATATTTTGACACTAGCGAAAGCATAGATTCTTTCTTTGCCAGAATCCAGACTCACAGATCTGGGCTCTAGGTATAACACAAACAGTCTTAATAGACAATCTAGGGTCATACTCAATATAGTTTAAAAAGCTATTGAAGGGAGTCTGCTGGTCAGTAGGAAAGATCCTTTTGGGATAGTTAATCTCCTTTCAGAGGCTGTAAGTCTAGTGGTTTCTCACCTGTCCCTAAGAAGATAAGGACAAGGTCACTAAGGCCACTGTAATTCAGATCCCTGGTCTAAAGTCTCTTACAAGTTCTGCTAGAGGAAGTTACAACATCTTTCAACAAATGACATTTGGGGGTGACAGATCTCCAATGTCTTGATTACAGAGATGATTTCACAGATATATACATGTGTCAAAGCTTATCAAATTGTACACTTTAAAAAATATCTCAATGAAGCTGTTTTAAAAAAAAGTTTACTTCAGCTTTTCCTGGTAAGAGTTCCTTCTGTTCCCCTTCTGTGACCTGAGCTTGGGAGGAAGGATTGTTATCCAAACTTGAAAATGAAGCTCACATCCCAAGCAAGGCCTGCAGGTGTAAGTGGTGCATTAGTAAGCAGAGTCCTTCTGGCACAGAAAATTGTGATTGGAACTTACAGGATTTGACCTAAAATGACGCCTATTAGGAAAACATCAGAAAGAGCAACACTTAGAAAAATGGGGGTTGGGAAAGGTGACTTTCGAAGAGGAGACGAAAAGCAAAAACACTTCTCTGCCAAAGTCACCTGCAGTTGAGTACTAAATTTGCTTTTTAAGAAATGGCTCATCTAAAAGACAAGAACTTGATTCCAGTAGGGAGCTCTCGAGTTTCGGTCTATGTCCATTCCTGGAAGGCCTAATAGATCCTTCGAGTCGTGTAGTCCAGAACCATGCTGGCAGCACCGAGCAGGGCAGGATCCACCAAATCAGAAACCACCACATCCACGTCCTGCACTGAGGACAAGGCTTGCTGGCGGATGACATCTTTGACAGTGTGGATGTAGTGACTGGCCAGGACTCCAGAGAGGATCACAAGGGAAGGATTCATAGTGTGGAGAATGTTCACAACCCCAAGACCCAAAGCCGTTCCAGCTATAGGAAAACAAAAATTAACATAAATTTCCCGAAGAGAGCTAAATCAAAAACACCAAAGGGGAAGGTAGAAGAGAGCCAGCAGCCAGAAATGATAACAGTACATTCACACTATGTAGTGGGAAGTAGTATTTTAAAGCTGTTCATGATTTATTTTTAATATGAGAAAATGGTTACATGTTATCTTGAAGTGGAAAAAGCAGGGTATAAAATTGTACATACTATATTATACGATCTCAACTATGTAAAAAAATGAATTGTAAGACCAGAAGGAAATGTTGATAGTTGATATCTCTGAATGGTAAAACCCTAAGTGATACTTTTTCTTACTACTCTATTTCTCTAAATTTCCTATAAAATGAACAAGTAGCATTTTCATAGTTGTAAAACCAAACCAAACACCTGTTTAAAAAGGCAATGCTGTCAAATACCTTTAATGCAATTCCCCTTTTCTCTCTCAGTAAGTAGGAAAAATACCTCTGAACAGACATCACAGAGCACTGGTCCACTGAGGAAAGTGGGGTCTTTGCAGGAGCCCTGGGATGTCTAAGGCCGCCCCCTGTGGCACAGCTGTCCAGAGCCGCACACTTACCTGTTCTTAAGATGCTCTGGGCCTTTGCATTGCCAAGTTTTGCAGCCTGGATGAGATGGAGTGCACCCACGGCTTCGTCTTTTGGCACTGACATCCCTTCCACCAAGAGCAGGTCTTCTGTTGGAGCCAGTTAGAAGAAGCAGTCATTTATGAACTGTGGGCAGCCCCGTGGAGAGGCCAAGCTTACAACAGTGCCTGATGGCAGCCAGCCACTAAGTGGGAAGACTGTTTTCCTTCCACAATTGCAAAGCTTTTTGTCATTCACAAACATTCATATACATTGCCCCAAAAGCCTTTGCTGCTCTCTTACTACCTGGTTATATATAATTCAGAACTTCCCTAATTGGAAGATGCTCAAGTCTGACCACAGCCTCCTACCCCTCTAGCTCCCTGATTTCTCATTAGAGAGTCCTTGAGGTGTTCTTTGCCCCCATATTATCAGATTCATCCTGCACACACCTCCTTCCTTGCCCATCCCAGAGGCAGTGCTGCACTACTTGCCAGTGCTGCACTACTTGCCAGTGCTGCACTACTTGCCAGTGCCCCACATTCTATGGCAGCGAGGCACACAGCTGAGGAACAGACACAGTCCCGTTCAGTTCCAGCTTTGCCACTACTAGCTGCATGACCCTGTCCATGTCACTTCACCTCTATATGTTTCTCTTTTCTAGAAGATCAGAGTAATGATACCTACACTTGCAGGATTATTTTAGGGATTAAATGAGATAATGGACATAAAGTACGTAAGTGTTGGCTAGAATTAATGCTAACTAAACAGTAGGTATTTCTGCTATCTGTAGTCCTTGTCTTTCTGCCAGTCAGCAACCCAGATCAATCTGCCTCCTAATCAGCTATTATATTTGGGCTCTGAAGGAAGAAAATCCCCAACCGTGCAGACTACTACCCAGACGCCAACTGCTGGTCTCCTGTGTTCCCCGGGCCCTCACAGCGACCTGGCCCAGTTCTCTGCCACGCTCCCTCACTGCTCCCCTCCATGCCTTCACCACCTCCTCAATCTGTCTACCCCCCATGCCCTGAACAGATTTCCATACTTCTTAGCTCTCAGATAAAGGACACCAGGCAGGGATTCCTTCTTTTTGCCCCCACTTGTAAACGCATCCATATTTGCACACTTCGCTCTTCCTTCACTCTCTTGGGCCCTCTTCCCACCTCTGCAGGGATCCTACTGTAGGGACTCTACACCCTTTCCCTCTTGCATTCTCAAACTTCGCTGCCATTCCCACTGTCTCCTTTCCATCAGCAATGCTCACAAATTGGTTTGGGGGGCAAAAAATATCTTCCTCTTTTTATGTATAAAGCACAGATATACATACAGTACGTGAACAGATAACATATCTGTGGTGCTGACGTTTCGGGGGGGAGGAGTAATTAGGAAAAAACCATCTAAACAGGCTCCCTTAAGGGGGTGATAATGAAAAGAAGTTTGAAAAATAAACACTGTTTTAAGAGCTTCTAAGATGTCCTCATGGCCAAAGCCAACAAACTTTTCCAATTTTCTCTCACTCATAAGCAGCACTCGACATTACTGACCCTCTTCTTTGAAACGCTCTCCCTTTTTTGGCCTCTGTGACATTTTCCTTTTCTGGTTCTCCTCTCATTTCTCTGCCTGCCCCTCAAATGCTGATGTTTCTAGGGATTCCATCCCTGACTCTATCTTTTGCCTCCCTTCCTGGGTCTCATTCACAGGTTTAACTACAACCTCAGTGCTCATGATTCCCTCTCTCTAGCCCAGTCATCTCTCCTGAGCAGCAGACTCCTGGATCCAGCTACCTACTAGGCATTTCCACCTCAATGTCCCATAGGCACCCAGCCATCATCTCCCACCTAACCTGTTCCTCCTCTTATACTCCCAACCCAGAGTGGTCCATCCAGAAAGTGGCAAGCCACTCTAAAATTGTCCCCCTTAAAGCCATCCTCCATTTTCCCCACAGAAACAAAAAGTTATAGTTCAATGAAGATCTGACCATGTCTTTTTCCTAAAAATTTTTAATGGTTTCTCTACCACCTGCTGGTCCTGGCTTCCCTCTTGCCACACCACATCCTGCCTTGCCCCTTTATGCTCTTAACACCACTGTTCCCAGGCCTGCATGAGCTCCCCTGGCCATCCGAATCTGCCTAATTCTGTTTCTTCTCTGACTCTCAACCCCCAGCACAGCACCCTAGCACCCCCTTCCCTATATGGAGAGGACAGGGAATAATCTTTTGTTTCCTTCTGACGTGCATCTACATTCCTTGACCACCATTCTCATTGAACTTGCACAGTATATTATAATGATACAAAATGACTCTCTCTTGCATTAGACTAGAAACCATCCTGACTTTCATAACATGTCCAGAAATAGCTTTGGTACAAGTAGATCTCTCAGAGTTCAAAAACTGTAACATGCTTATCCATTTATTTCTTTATTAAAATGTGTATTAAGTACCCACCCTGTGCTAGTGGCTGAGAAAACAAAAATGAAAGAAATCTTCTCTGCTATCTGGAGCCCTAGACTCCTGTCCACCTCTACCTGGAGAGAAAGAGTGTTAAAATGGGTCAGAACCAAGGACACTTTGGAGCTTCCGTATGAGGAAGCCCTGCTGTTCCTCTAGAAAGTGAAAAGATTAAAAGTTCTGGCTTAAGTGTTCAGCTCTCTTTGGAATTTCTACTTTGAAGTACTTGTCTACCATTCGATTACTTAATTCTTCAGGAGAAGGATACTGACCATCATGTAGCTTTTTTGCTTCCCTCTGCAAGGCCATTCCAGAGGCATATGCTTCAATACACCCATGGCTTCCACAGGAACAATCAGGCCCATCCAGAGACACAACAAGGTGGCCAAGTTCTGCGGCACAGAAGGAGCTTCCATGGATCAATTCATGATGATGGATGATTCCACCACCAATTCCTACAGTGAAACAAAAATTACTGAGGTGGCTCTTTACTTGAAACAGAAAACTATGATATGACAGTGCCTCATCTGTTTAGCAAAGCTTTAGAATGTGAAGTTCTATACAATGCCTATTTTTCTACATAGCTGAGGCTCACTAAGCCCTAAAACTATTTGGCAGGACTCTGGATGGAAATATTTATAGCAGGTCCTCTGATTCCCTGTGTCATATCTGCTTGGCTCACTATGATTTCAAACACAGCTGTGGCAGACAGTTCAGTAGAAGCTCAGACTCACCTTATGTTGACAGTCTACTCCCTCAAGCACATGTTGCTCATCTTTCTGTACCAAGGCCTTCTCCAATACTAAAGTAAGAGGCTAGTCAGCCATGCAAGCACAGTACCCAGAGGCAACTCTCAACCAAGGCCAGACAGGAGCCAGCAGACCCAAGTGGGCAATTCTCAGCAGACTTCTTAGGAAGTTCTGGTAGATTTCAGCCCCCATTGGCATTGTAGGCTATTTCAATAATGCATCCTTTAATGGTTGTCTCCTACCCTGTTTCACTCTTCCCACTCTCCCTCCTGCGTCTCAGAATCACCACCAAAAAAAAAAAAAAACCCTGTGCCTAAATTCTTGTCTCAGGCTCTGCTTTGAGGGAAACCCAAGATAAGACAACCTTTGTAACATGTATCACATACCACCTGCTTTCTAAAGCAGAGAATATGAAATGTTTCAGCTCTTCTTGATGCCACCATGTCTAGAAACCTATGATTCAATAAGAGCAAATATCAATGACTGCCTTTCATTATGGTATTTAGGAGTTACTAAGGAGTAAAAAGGGCATTGTGCCTTAAAAGGTTCTGCTTTTAAGAGCTGACCTGCCATCTGTCACTTCTTGTGGCACCTATTCCTCAACCCCCACCCCTCTGATTTGCAGCTCATTAACTTCTCCGACCTAGGAAATGATATCCAAGCTTGCTAAAACTGTGTCTGAGACTAAGAGAGGAAATGCATGAACTAAAGTATACGAGCTTAAAGGGGAGGTAGCGTGATGTAGAGTTTAAGCACACACAAGTTTTGAAGTTAGATGTATCTGAAATCAAATGCTGGCTCAACCACTTACTAGCTGAGTCTGTTTTTTCACTTAAAAATAAACTGTACACATTATTATACGATAAAAATAAAATTTATAAAGACCAAAAAACAAAGCCCCAAATGGGACGTTGAAATGACAGAGTAGATAACTCCAAAAATCCATCCCACCTCTAAAGCAATGAATAAACCGGCAAAACTGTCAGAATCAACTTTTTTGGAACTCTAGAAACTAACCAAAAGTTTTCAACAACCAGGGGAATGCTTAATTAAACAATAACAACAACAACAAAATAGCTGAATCTCCAGAAGAGAGCTTTCTGGTGTTTTAACTTACCCTGGTCCCATTACCCACTCCCCAGCTTTGCAGTGACCTTAAACAACAGCCCACATTCCCAGTACTGGTATACAGATACCAATACCAGATACCAGTACTTGAGCAGAACCAAGTTATTCTCAAAAAAAAAATTGTGGTTGTTGGTTTTGACTTGCCTGGTAGCTACCTGGAGGACCAATCCACAGGGCTTGCTTTTATCTCACCTAACTGGGAACTATCCCAGTGCTGAGGTGGTGACCCAGGGGGTATTCGTCAAAAACATTTAAAAATAAAATGTATTAGTCTCTGCTGCCTAGAGCAAAGGATAATAGTTGGGGCATACAATAGACTAACTGAAAAGACTGGGAGGAAAAGCTGGGGAAGGAGAAGCTTTGGGGAATAAGAGCTGGGAATAGCTCTGACAAGTTCCTGGGAAATTAGAAGGCCACATGCATGCCTAGGGCTGAGAAAAGGGCTGAGAAGGCCCTAAACTCTTACATGTGTCTTACCTTCAGGCTGTACTCAAGCAGGAAGTTAAGACTAAGGCAGAGTTATGCCTGACTGAATGTTGAAGATGTGCCCCAATATACATTCTAGCTCCTGAGGCAACCTTCCTTACCCTTCTTACCTGTGCCTGTGATAAGTGTAACAAAGTTTTCCAGTCCCTTTCCTTGGCCAAATTTCCTTTCTGCCAGGGCAGCACAGTTGCCATCATTGTCTATCCACACAGGGAGATGCAAAGTGTCAGACAGGGGAGTCCTGAGGTCCACAGAGTTCCACTCTTGGATCAATTTGGTTGAATGCAGCACAATTCCTTCCCGAGGATTTACACGGCCACCCGTGGAAATGCCTGAGCTCCACCACAAACACAAGGAGAATAATTCTGATTAGCAGTCTCAGGAAAGTGTGCCAAATTTCTTGGCTCAGAACACAAATTAATTCACCCAAGGTCTAAGACAAACATTACCAAGGACTGCAAGGAAATATCAGGCAATTCTGAGCTAAATCTGTAGGTCATCACAGATTTATAGAACTTATCAATGCTTCTCCCATAATGGTAGCTGGTGTCCCAGGAAGTCCCCATGCTTGGGGCCCAGACATGACCCAGAGCCACCTATACACAGAGCAGACACTAACTTGTCAGTTGTACATTGGAACTTAGTAAACTTTGTACATTAAAATGAACATTTCTTGGATTTATAATTTACAATCTCACCTACTCCCAAAATTCTGCAGTTCAGTTTTACAGCTTCTGCTGCAGCTTCCACACACATCTGTAGGATTAAATTAATTCTCTCTTCATAGGTTTTAGGGTTGAACTGAGTATACTTCTTAACTATCTCACCCTAAAAGAGAAAAACCAAAAAGATCATCTCATTAGTCTTAGCTAAGGAGTACACCATGAATGTTTTGACTTTTTCATGAGAAATCAGACATTGCTGTAGAACAGTATCACAGACTTAGATGACTGCTTAGGGAGAGAGCCACTGTCTGGCTTGGTCAAACCTGGAATAAGCCCAAGTAGTTTCCTGGGAACCTGTCCTGACAAATGGCTGCTGAAGCAATGACAACTCCACAGCCAATGAGATGGGCTCTTCTCTTCGTTAGTCTGAATCATCTCCTGTAACTGAAGCCGATCATGATACGGACACTCTACTCACTCAGGGTCAATTCCCACGCTGGCTGCACAAGTGCTACATCATTTAAATTATTGTGCTTTGTGATAATGTTTTAATACCAAACCGGGATAGTCCCTCCTTATTACTCTTGTGTTAACATTTTTTCTTTGCTTATCTTACTTGTGTAGTATTTTAATTAAATTTCAGAATAACGTTGTTAAACTTTAAAACAATCCCACTGTGATTTACAATAATTTTATTAAACTTTAAAAAATCCCACTGAAATGTTGACTAGAATTATGTTAATCTTATAATCCAATTTGGAAAGTGCTGACTTTTAAAAATACTCAGCACTTCCATCCAGGACATTTTTTCAAGCCTTTATATTTTCAAGTTTTTATAATTTTTTTTTTTTTATGTAGATCACATAGTTTTCTGGTTTCAATTATTCTTTAGGAGTTTTTGTTGTTCTGAATATGATCTCTTTTTCCATTTATATTCTTTTGTTATTAATGGATTTTAATATATCAATTACAAGGATTAGAGCTGTCACTAATGACTGTCATTAAAAATAAACTTAGAGTAGGACTTCTCAACCTTCACTATGCATCATAATCACCTGGGCAGTTTTTAAGAAATATAAATGCCTGGCTCCCATACCCAGAGATTCCAATTTAGTCTAGGTAGGAGCCTGGCATCTGTATTTTTATTTTTTTAAAGCTTGCAGGTAATGATAATGTACAGGCAGAGCTGACAAACACTTACCTACAATTTTTGCCTGCAATTTCATATAAGCAGAAAACTGTGATACTTATAATATTTATCATAATATCCAGGCATTTTACTCAATTGTCTTGTTAACTGAACAAGCTACTTGATTTATTCGTATTATCTGTTAATAATACTTTTTGTTTTACCCCGTCCATAATCTTCATTTTTGCCGTTCCTTGCTTTATTCCCTTCATTACTTCCAGAATTAGGTTAAATAATATTGCAAAAAAATCCTTCTTTTCTTCTGTAATTAATTGATTTATTTTTTTTTTGGTGGCTGGCTGGTGCAGGGATCCGAACCTGTGACTTTGGTGTTCCAAGCACCACACTCTTCCAACTGAGCTAACTGACCAGTCTCGTCTTTTCTTCTTGATTTCACTGGAAATGCCTCTAAAATTTCACCATTACAAAGGATATTGGCCACTGATATGAAATAAATCATCTTTATGTTAAGAAAATATTCTTCTATCAGCACTTTTTAAAGAGTATTTATAAGGGAGGTCTTTTGGCTCTTCTTGAGAAAATTAGGTTTTGTTTTACTTTTCCTTATTTGACCTAATGTTATTAACAAATTTCCTATAACTTTGTATTTAAAATCATTGTTATTTCTCATGGACTCCTGAAACTATACATCTACAATATTTCAAGCAAAGGTTTTGCTGGTAGGTTTATTCTCCCTTGTTAAGTCATCAGAAGTCATTTTAATATGGACAATTTGTTATTTTTATGAAGGCTCTCCCAACCTGTCAACATTGTGGTGATGGTTTGGCTAACAGATTGAAGGTTTGCTGTACTTGATAAACAGCAGAGTTGTAAAAATGGAGCATGAAGATGGCGGTTCGAGATGGCCGATGAGAGGCACCCAGGTCTTGCTTCTGATGCAAAGAAAGTCCAAAACAAGTGGACAGTCACATGTCAAACAGTGTCTGGGAGAAAACACGAGAATTCAGCAAGATGATGAGGAAGACCCTCTGAGCTTCAGAAACTCGAGATGGCAGCACAGAAAGACAAGTGAAGCGCCCAGCTTAGATGGAGAGACCCCTTGCCCTGGGGCAAAGGTAGACAAGGAAGGGAATCCTGGCTCCTGACATGGTCGCCTGCAATCCAAGTTACAAGGGTGCTGCGTGGCCCTTACAGTCTGTGAGCCCAGTGTGGGGTGCAGCTTGGAGCCCACATGACTGCGTTATTCCAGAGAGGAAGTTCAAGCTGAGCCTCCCTCACCGTCTGGGTCCCGGGCAACCACAGCCCATTGCCATTTTGGGTTCGGAGCCAACACCAGAGTGCATTTTGCTCGGGGGCCCAATAGCCCTGGCATCTCCACATCCCTAAGGCCCTCTCATCACACTGTGACTCTCGCACCTGAGCCATGCAGCCCCGCACTCCTGGGAACAGGTGGTCCAGCACAGTGCAGAGGCCACCCCCAGAACAGAGGAAACCAACGCTTATACTTTCCAGATCCTGACAGCCAACTAATAGGGCCTTCTGTCACCAGAGGCAGCCCTGTTTTCTTTGCTGCACCTCTCCCAGGGGAACACAGTCCTGCAGCAGCTCCAGTGAACCCCCCCAGGGCCACTCACTCCACAAAGAAATGGAAAGACATTCCACGTTCATGGATTGAGAGAATTAATATTACCAAAATGACCATACTAGCCAAAGTGATCTACAGATTCAGTGCAATCTCAATCAAAAACCAATGGCATTCTTCACAGAAACAGAAAAAACAATCCTAAAATTCACATGGAACCACAAAGGACCCCAAATAGCGAAAGCAATCCTGAGCAAAAAGAACAAAGCTGGAGACAATACGCTACCTGACTTCAAAATGTACTACAAAGCTATAGTAATCAAAATAGCATGGTACTGGCATAAAAGGAGACACACAGACCAATGGAACAGAATAGAGAACCCAGAAATAAATCCATGTATCTATAACCAACTGATTTTTGATAAAAGTGTCAAGAACATACATTGGGGAAAGAACAGCCTCTTCAATCATGCAGGGAAAGATATCCATATGCAGAAAGAACAAAGTATATTTCTTACCATATACCAAAATCAACTCAAAAGGAATTAAAGATTTAATTTAAGACCTGAAACTATAAAACTACTAGAGGAAAGCATAGTAGAAAAACTCAGACATTTGTCTGGGCATAAATTTTATGAAGACTTCTAGAGCACAGGCAACAAAAACAAAAACAGGCATATGGGATTACATCAAACTAAAAAGCCTCTGTACAGCAAATGGAACAATCAACTGAGCAAAGATGCAGCCAGCAGAATGGGAGAAAATATTTGCAAACTATTCATCCAACAAGGGATTAATATCCAGAATATACAAGGAACTCAAACAACTCAAAAATTAAAAAACAACAACATACACAAAAAAGGTTACACACACACACACACACAATCTGATTAAAAAATGGTCAAATGACCTGAATAGACATTTCTTAAAAGAAGACATACAAATGGCCAACAGGTATAGAAAAAACACTCAACATCACTAATTATCAGGGAAATGCAAATCAAAACCACAATTCTATATCATCTCACCCCAGTTAGAATTGCTATTATCAAAAAGACAAAAAATAACAAGTGCTGGTGAGGATGTGGAGAAAGGGAAACTCTTATACACTGTTGGTGGGAATGTAAATTAGTACAGCCATTATGGAAAACAGTCTGGAGGTTCTTCTAAAATTAAAAATAGAACACAATATAATCCAACAATCCCACTACTGGGTATTTATCCGAAGGAAAAGAATTTAGCATACCAAAGAAATATCTGCACTCCCATGTATACTGCAGCACTATTTACAATAGCCAAGATACAGAATCAACCTAGGTGTCCACCGACAGATGAATGGATAAAAACAATGGTGTCGGGCCTTAAAAACTAATGCCACCTTAAGTGACATTACAAGCAGCGCCATTATGGGCCCACAAGTGTATATTAACGTGGCAGCCTAAGATGGCGCCGGGAGGAGGTAGGGTGGGAGTGTCTGCGGGAATCTTGCCTTAGCCCTTATTGGCCAAATACACACTTCCGCACTCGTGAACACTGCATGATTGCAATAGCTAGGCATTGAGACAGGATGAATGCTCTCGTAACCTTTAAGCTGACTGGAGGATGTAAATACCTCCCTCCCCCATTTGCCTTTAAAAGCAAGTGCTTGTGTGATAATAAACGGAACTGCTCGACAGAACCCCTGCCGCGTCTGAGTGTACTTTAATGGGCTGGTTGGGGCCGGCGGCTGTGCTCATCTCTCTTCACAGCTCTCTTCCTCCATCTCCTCCCAACGGGGACCAGGGAAAGAGGAATCTGGGCAATCCGCCCGCCCACCAGAAGGGACACCAAGGGAGGGACTGATAGCAAGGCAAGGGCTGTTCGGGTCAGCCGGTGGCAGACCCGACAAATGGAATACTACTCAGCCAGAAAAAGAATGAAATCCTGTCATTTGTGGCAACATGGATGAGCCTGGAAGACATTATGTTAAGTGAAATAAGTCAGGCATAGAAAGATAAATACCCCATGTTTATTTATTTATTTATGAGAGCTAAAATAAATAAATAAAAATAAGTTGAACTTTTAGAAGTAGAGAGTAGAATTGTTGTTACTGAAGGCTGAAATGGAGAGGGGGTAGGAGATGGAGAAAGGTTGGTTAATGAACACAAAATTACACCTAGATAAGAAAAATAAGTTCTAGTGGTGTACAGTAGTGCTAGGCATCTATAATTAACGATAATATATGCATGTTCTCAAACAGCTAGAAAAGAGGAGCTCAAATGTTATCACAAAGAAATGATAAAGTTTTACGGTGATGAATGTGCTAATTACCCTGATTTGATCATCATACACTGTATACATGTATTGAAATATAACTCTGTACCCCATAAATGTGTATGATAAATTCATGTCAATGACAAAATAGATTCCTTCAAAAAAAAATTTAAAAGCATTGTAAAAATGCAAAATAGAGAACCCATATAATTTATCATGTTCTAGAGAACAGGCAATTCTCTTCACCATTTGTAGATACTCTCACTTGGGTAGAGAAAGTAATCAGCATGTTCCACACTCTAAGCTGTTACCAGGTATAGAATTTCAGGTCTCCTTAGTGGCAAAAGCCCTCTCTCTCTAATGCCTAAAGGGTCTCCCCAATGTCAACTCCAGTCTACTACTTTGGATTCCTTTAGATTTTACTACTCTGAAATGTTAATGATCAGTAAAATAGTGAGACAAACACTGTAATGGATTCAAAAGTCAATACTATGAACAAATGATTACAAACTCTTGTGTATGTTTCCAGTCCTACCTTCCACCTATACTTTTTTAAAAAATCAATTATAAAGTTAAGAGCTTAGGAATTATTTTACCTTCATGCTAACTATCGCAACTCGGAGATTCGTCCCACCAAGATCAACAGCCAAGGCACTTAGAGTTTCAAGAATGTGGTCAATATCTTGAGAGATATTCTCCTTTACAGGAGGAAAGCAGAATTTCTTTTGTAGTGGTTCATGAAGATCAATAGATTTGAGAAACTTCAAAATCCTTGGAACAGCATTTCCATCCCCATATATCTTTGAACTGCAATACCCAAAAAGTCAATTAAATTAAATGCTTCGGCCATACATGTTAAATGATATTGAGGGCGTGGTTTAATGGAATGTGAGACTTCAGGTAAAAAATAATTCATGCTTCTTCCTTTTAAAATAACAACATATCCACAATGTATATACGCAGTCATCCCTTTTTATCTGTGGGGTATTGGTTCCAGGACTTTCCTCCGATACAAAAATCTGTGGATGCTCAAGTTCCTGATATAAAATAGCATAGTAAGCATAGTATTTGCATATAACCTATGCTTCTGTATACTTTAAATCATCTCTAAATTACTTAGAATACCTAATACAATGTAAATACTATGTAAACAGTTGTTACATTGTATTGTTCAGGGAATAATGAGAAAACAAGTCTGAACAGCTTCAGAACAGGCACAATTCTTTAAAAAAATATTTTCAATCTAAGGTTGGTTGAATCCATAGATGAGTAACCCACAGATATGGAGGGCCGACTATATTCCAAAACATCATGTTGTACACGGTAAATACATACAATTTTATCTATCAATTAAACAAATAAAAATTCACTAGAAATCATAATTATAAAGAAATAAAATAAAATAATATCTGGATCTCTTCAGTAACATAGTAACTAAGTACTTCCATTTCTTTTTTCTTTTGCATTTAGTATTTATCTTTACATTTCTGAGAAAATTCTTTTCAGAAAAAAATGCCAATAAGATAATCTCATCAATTTGAAATGGAAAGGTGGGCAGTCAAAATTAAATAAAATGCTGAACTAGACTATTTATAAAGAAAATCAGTTACATTATTTTCTAATACTTATAGAAAGTCAAATTAGGCTAAAGAAGTATTTCCTAGCTATATTAACAACTGAGACAAATAAAAAAATATTCTGCATTTCCTGTCTCACCAGCAGCTAGGGCCCCCTAGGCATTAGCAGGAAAGCTCTGTCAGGATGATTAAACAGTGATTGTAGCTTTAAAATGGTGCCTGCGGTAGCTCCTCCTTTAAACCACACACACACACACACAAAAGGTGGTGTACTCACCAAGGGTACTGTTTACCAAACTGAAGGTGCAGTGCTTGCAATATTTTGTCTTGGGTGTCAGCATCCCGGACATGAAGGACATTCTCTCCTAGGTAAATCCAGTGACACATTAGAATGATTTGGAAGTGGGAATATCCAAAGAATAAAGAAGTTAGCACAGTGCTGTGTTCATAATTAGCCCTGAAACCCAGCAGATTTTAAATAAGTCTTCTATTAGGAAGACATCAGCTTTTCTACTTTATACCTTTTAGAGCATTCTCAGCAAGATTTCTATGTATCAAACACTTAAAGGCACTAGTGTCCTTTATTCCCAAAGAGAATAAATCAAGTTTTTGTTTGTTTATTGAAATAAATAAGTTGGATTAATCTGGTTTGCACTTACCACTTTCCTAGTCATCTATCACGTCCACTCTCTTTCAATCTACCCTGCCTTCCATCTACTCAGCCAGTCGTTCAATTAGCCAGTCAGGCAAGCCTGGTCAATCAGTCAGTAAATATGAGCTGTTCAGGCAGTCACTTTCTCACCCTACATTTCCTGGCCAATGTGAGGGAGTAAATATAAAGAAAATGGCCACATTTTTCAATAGGCTTGGCTAAGAAGAGAAGAGAGGAAGAGTTGTGGCTAGAAAGAGGTGTGGGGTTAAAGAAGGGATTGTTTTGTATTGTCTTGTTTTTAGGATGTGAGAGGCCTGGGCATATTTAAACAATAAGGAGGTTAAATATCCATGGAAGAGAAAGGATGACCGATGGATAAGTCCCTGAGAAGGCAGGAGGGATGGGGATTAAGAACACAGGTAGAAGGATGAGCAATGGACAGTCAGGAGAGACATATATACCTCTACCCCCAACCCTACTGTAAAGAAAGTAAGAAGGAAAGGAAAGATGGGCATGTACCTTTATATAAATGTGGTAACGGAAAGTACAGAGACCAGGTTGCCAAATCCAGCGTTCATTTCTCCTTTCACATTTTATTTGAACTATCAGCACCACCTCCTTGAAACACTTTATTTTCTGGGCTTTAATGATACCACACACCCCTGGTTTTCCTCCGACCTCTCTGGCAGTAGTTCCTTTACACTCTTCCTTGCTGGCTGTTCCCTCTTCACCAGAATTCTAAATGCTGAAGGGTTCCAGAGGTTGGTCCTGGGCCCCACTCTTTGCCCTATTTACATGTTTTTCCTGGGTAATCTCTTCTGTCCCTTGGTTTTTTTTTTTTTTTTTTTTTTTTTTTTTTTGTCTTTTTCGTGACCAGCACTCAGCCAGTGAGTGCACTGGCCATTCCTATATGGGATCCGAACCCGCGGCGGGAGCGTCGCCGCGCTCCCAGCGCAGCACTCTACCAAGTGCGCCACAGGCTCGGCCCTCTGTCCCTTGGTTTTAAACATCATCTATGGCAGAGTGCTGTCATCTTCAATTTCCTTTCTTTATAGCCGTAACAGAATTTTTAGCTGGGCATCTGATCACCCAGTAAAGACTATATTCTTCAGCTTCCCTTGCAGTTACAGGCAGCCATGTGACTAAGTTCTGATGGGTGGAGAAGACATATTTGTGACTTGGAGGTCCTGCCTTTAAAGGCAGGGGCATTTTCCCTTTTCTCTTTCCCAATGGCTAAAATAGGAACTTGATAGCAAGAGCTGGAGCAACCATCAAGAAGAGAAGTCGGGGCTAAGTCTCTAATGATTGTCTGGCTGCCATACCCATGAGCAAGAAAGAAAATGTAACTTATTTAAGCCACTATTATTTTGGATCTCTCTGTTACAGCAGCCAAACTGATATCCTAACTATACACGCTCTATATGCCAATAACCCTCAAGTTTGTATCTCCAACTCTAACTCTCCTGGAACTATCTAGGTATCTCAAACTTAACATAGCCATAAGAGAACTCTTAATTGCATCCCCTCCCAAATTTGTTCCTCCCTCAGTGTCCCTGACATCAGGAAAGAATACCCTCACTGCTCAATCTAAAAATGTGGGCATTGGGTTGGCTGGATAGCTCACTTGGTTAGAGTGTAGGGCTGATAACACCAAGGTCAAGGGTTTGGGTCCCCCTTCTGGCCATCTGCCAAAATAAATAAATAAAATAAAGTAAAATAAAAATCTAGGCATTGGGCCGACCCCATGGCTCACTCGGGAGAGTGCGGCGCTGGGAGCTCAGTGGTGCTGGGAGCGCCGAGGCCACGGGTTCGGATCCTATATAGGGATGGCCGGTGCACTCACTGGCTGAGCGCGGTGCGGACAACACCAAGCCAAGGGTTACGATCCCCTTACCGGTCATGAAAAAAAAAAAAAATCTAGGCATTATTATTGATTCCTTTCTTTTTCTCACCTTCTACATCCAAGTGTCAGTAAGTACCATGACAAACTCCAAATCTAACTTTTCTTCATCTCTAACTACTACTTAGTCTAAGCCACTATCAACTCTCATGGGAGCAACTGAAATAGTCCATTAACTGGTCTCCATGCTTCTATTCTTGCCCCATCACATTCCACTCTCCATCTAAGCAGCCAGAGTAATCTTTCCAAAATGAAAGTCATATCATGTCATTCCCTCTCTTAAATGGTTTCCATCATATTTAGAAAAAATTCCAAATTATTTAACCTGGCTTACACAAGTCTGCCTCCTTCTGTAATGTCATCTATATCATGCTGCCTCTTGTCCACTACTATACAACTACACTAGACCTTCCATTTCTCAAATATATCAAGCTTGTTCCCACCTTAGGGCCTTCACACTGGCTATTCCCTTGGCTTTTCCCAGATCCTCACATAGCCAATTCCTTATCATTCAGAGTTCAGCTTAAATGTCACCTCTTCAAAGAGGCCTTCCTTTACTCTATCTAATGCAGCCCATCTCATCACCTTGTGTCACAGTCTGCACAGCATACAGAGATCCTGATTTTTTTTTTTTGTTGTTTGCCTATCTCCTCTCCACTAGAATGTAAGTTACACGAGAGCTCAACTTTGTTAGTCTAGTTTACTCCCAAATCTCAGTGCCTAGCACATGGTAGGTGCTTGTTAAATATTTTCTTAATTAATTAATTAATTTGAAATAATGCCTATCTCATGACTATCTATTTTCCTTATAAAATTAGGGGCAAAGTAATATCCTGTGAATGAAAGGAGAAAAAGATCTAAAGATAATCAAGAGTCAGGGTGGCAATTATGAAGAGTAGGAGAAAGACAGAATTGGAACTAATCTCCTTGGTCCTAGCCCAGTTCTTTCACCGTTAACAACACACATTTTTCATTAGTTACAGATATATACTTGCATGTCGATAGCATTATAACTTAGATTAATGTTAATAACAGAATCTAGCTCGGTTTGTAAATTCACTGAAAATGATCCCACTTATACTTTAGTTAAGGGGCAACTTACCTAGAATTGCCATACTCTAAAGTACTGACTGAAGGGACTCTATACTGGGGCCAGAAAATGAAAGACTAGAATTCATACACTCATGACACAGTCAGCCATATCCTCTCAAATACAGCCATCAAAGACCATCATTAAATAACAACCACTTAGCTCTAATTGATATTACTAAGACAATAAAAATGTAAGTAGAGCTCGAAAAAATTTGGTAATCACTGTGTGTTACAGACTACTTACACATTTTAGGCTACAACTGATCATTAACCTCATTTGCTCACTTGTTCACAAAAATATATGCCCAACACTGATATATACATACCTTATAATTCATACATATGTATAAAGCCTACTTAGTTGAAATATAAATAAAGGTAAACACCTGTTTCTCTTCCAATCTGACGCGTTCCCAGATTGATCACAGGTGTTCCAAAAGCTCCGACCTCTCGTACCCCGCAGCTGCTATTCCCAATCATACAACCAGCATGGGCAACCAACTGTATAAACTGGTCAAATGGGACATGTTTAACTGCACGGAAATTGGGATGATGCTCAATGCCCTTCTTCCGCATCACTCGAACCATCTCTTTGCTCCCTGTGAAAATGAAAAGAACCAATTGTTAAATAGTTTATGAGATAAAGACATCATTTTCATTGGCAAGTATAGCCCCACTTAAAGAACTCTCCCTATAAAATTTCACACCAGTTATTAGGGAAACAGTAATTTTAATTATCAATCTTTTCATGAATAATGAGTATCTAAAATGTCTGGCCAGCTTCAACTCATCTAGGAACTTGAACAGCAGCCATTGTGACTTTTCAAACAGAACTCAGCAAAGCAAATACCTTTTATTAATGCCCTAGTAAAAACCTTTACCTTAAATAACAATTAAGAAGCTAAAGGCAGGCCAATGTATTATATCTCTTAAGCTGGGAAGTCCTAAAAGGAAAGGTCTCAGGTTCCACACATGAAGCTGATTAGAGACCTTCTTCCCAACTATGCACACTAAAGTAGCTCAGCTGGATAGCATTCCTATTTATGTGGACTAAACTCCAAGAAAATACAGATAGACCCCAACACTGTGGCTGATATTTTATTTTAAATGAACTTTAAAAAAATCTAAAAATGTATGAGGGTGAAGCAATATTTACCTCTCTACTCACCCTCTCCTAACTACCCTGTACTAAGGGAGGAAAAGTTGCTAGTCTGATTGGTTAGAAGGCAGGACAGTGACCATACCATGCTCACCAGTGGGCAGAAGCCACTGATTTAACAGAAGCTGTGCATGCATCTGTTCTCTCTCTTTTCAACTTTCTCTACGTGGGAAGGTAGGTAAACAGACTCAGAGTCTATCTTCTTGGAGGAGGTCTGCCTCCTATATGCAGTCTTGCCAGAGAATGCCAGTCGCCATCTATAATTATTATAGTACACAGCATGTTAGAAGGCACTACTATTCCAAGATTCATATTTGGACTCAGTTGAAGGCTCCTCTAACCATAAGCCTAAACCACATGCACTAATCCAGTTTTCCAGAGAATCCTACCTTGGGGAACTAGGTAATAAGCCAGATAATGATAAAGTAATGCCTTGATTCTTATTTCCCTATTGTTCCCTGTTAATATCTTATCAAAAACCCCATCGAGAGTAGAGGCGAGTGGCAGACATGATTTAGATATTCCTGGAACCCTTTACTTTCACAGAGGAAAAATATTTCTAATTCTACAGTGTATACAATCAGGAAAGTATATTACAAAACAACGTATCATTGACAATAAATACTGAATAAGAAAGATACATAATTACAAATATTTATACAAAATTTAAAAAATTAAAATAGATATTAAGGTTTTTGAAATACTGATACATTACCTGGACAAAATCTGGATTAGGTATTCTTAATTTTACTTCGATTAACACTCTACTCTGTTTCCCCTAACAGAAAAGATTATTCAAGGGACACTGAGAGGGGTTCTTTCAAGGTAAGATGGTGACACTTTGGCATTATAGAGAAACGGTCCTGCCTCCTTTACCAAAAAATGCCTCAGAGTTCAGCAGTGATATCAGCTAACATAGCCAGCATGTGAAAATTCATCAGTGTCAAGCCCTGCTCTGGCATTTCTCATTTACATCTCACACCCCCATTAACTTGCCTAAGGTCTCAGTAGCATCAAAGCCCACAGTACCATCTACCAGTAGGTGATCAACCAGCACAGGCTTGAGGATCAACTGGTTGGAGACTCCAGACCTAAACTGCTCAAGCTCAAGATTACTTGAAGATATAGCTAACATAAATGAGAAAGAAAACAAGAAATAATAATGGCTATTTTACAGTGGAATCATTACTTTCCTAGAGACACTTTCACTTCAGCTTTTAAGGTTTATGTCTCTTGGCATAGGTTCGCAGTGGAAACTGCAGGGAAGAGACTACACATGAGACTCAAGTGGAGATTAGAGAGACCTTTTTTTTTGTATTTCTCTCATTGAGTTTCTACTAGACTTGAGAAAAACATCACAAACTCTTTGATCTACAGCAAGATTGGTAATCCTTTGAAAATCAGAATTCAATTCAGAATAGGGTGGCCTTCAATGATCAAATGAGCAAGACAGGCAGTCAAAAGAAGAAGTAATAGAAACACAAAATTTGAAAAGGTAGGTGGTATCATTTCATTTTCAAATTCAATTACCTGCATCAATATTTGGAAATAGAACTAGGGTCCGCTTGTTAAATGAGATAAGTGCGTCCAATGTTAATTCAAACATTTTAATGGAATGCTTAATGTCAGTGGTCACAGGGTGCTGTAGTGCAACAATGTAATCTTTGGATTTTACATCATCACCTGTTTAAAGAAAATCAAACCATATTACTTCATTAGTTAAGAATCTTAAAAGAGGAAGAAGCATATTCCAAAAGCAAGACACTAAAGTCTGTGCTTTTAAAAATTCTAAGGTGAAAATAGTTTGTCACATTCTCAACAGGGCATCCAAATTAGGATCACATGACTCATAGCAACAAGCCCAAGGATTCAGCAAACTTATTTTACAAAGATGCTTGCTACCACAAATATAACTTTAAATAGCAGGCACTAGAAATTCGTTGTTTTAAAATCCAAAAGATTCCAAAGCACTAGAAAAATGTGAATCTTTCCAATTTCTAACTAATGTTTCTAATGAATAACCAGCAATAATAATGAATAATAATATGTTGCAAATCAGGGCATCTAACAATTGAATGAGTATTAAACATATTTCATTTAATGCATAGGAGCTTCCCCATACCATCTCCTACCAGATTCAACAAGTAGCAGGTGTTTCAAACTCTGTTCAAAGGATTAGAAAATCTTCACACATCTCAAGGACAGTTCCTCAGCAAAAATTTAAAGTGAAAAACGTTTGGATTGACAGTGCTATGCCAAACACTACAAAACATTTATCAAGAGGGCCTATATTATCATAAAACTGAAAATGAGCTCCACTCACTTATTTTTAGTGAAAATATCTTTCTCTGTAATATTAATTGTAATGATCAATTTTATCATGAACTATATATCTTCTCATTAATTTCCAAATTCAACAAGCAGCAATTATTTTAAATAATTTAATGGTAACAGAGGATTTTTACTAAGTTAAAATCTTCAGTGGTACTTGATTTAAAATTCCATATTGACTCCAAAATTTTATTTTAAAAAATTCTTGGTCCCATATTAGCTTCTAAACTGGGGAGAGAGGGGTTATAATTATTATATTTTGTACAAACTAGGAAAAAGACCTAAAGGTCTAAAATAATCTATCAGAAACTTGATAAACATGAGAGTTTCAAAGATCAAAAGGAAAACAGCCTCTCAACAGAAGTCTAGAAAGGTGAGATTAACATAGATAATGTCCTAGATACAGATTAGGACCATTAGTAAGAAAAAAAATCCAATGAGAATTAAAAATTTAGGGGAAGAGGGGCCAGCCTGTGGCTCACTTGGGAGAGCGTGGTGCTGATAACACCAAGGCCATGGGTTTGGATCCCTATATAGGGATGGCTGGTTAGCTCACTTCGGAGAGCGTGGTGCTGACAACACCAAGTCAAGGGTTAAAATCCCCTTACCGGTCATCTTTAAAAAAAAAAAACCCAAAAAAACTTAGGGGAAGGAGTAGCAATAAAAGAAGTGTCTTCACTACAAAGAATATGGAAATACTACATATATGCTGCAATGTGACCACAGGTACAAGTCTGTTCTCCTATGATGCACGTTTTCGTGATGTGAGTTAACTCATCCGTGACTGGTAAGTAGAGGAATGATGTCAACTTTTAATGTGGTAGTTGAGTTATTCAAACATGAATCTTCATGGCAGAATGCAAGGCACACCAATGTAAACACAGGCAACAACCTGTGGAGAAATACAGTCTCATCACGAGGCCCCTTTACCCCACATTCTTTCTCTTCATTTCTCTGTCTTGAAAACACTTATAGGGCAAGCCCTCTGATCTTAGGGCTTTTGAGAGACAATTTTTCTTTGACAGTGAGGATATTATGGAGCTTCTACAGTCCCATGCAGAGGATCATTTTACACTACTTATTGCTAAGGCACAAGCAGAAGGTGAAGAAGAATAAAAATTCTAGCAGTTTACCCCATGAGAGCTTTCCACTTCTTATTTTCTACTTTAATTGTGATTAAGAAGCATTTGTAGTGCACAGACAATAACCATACAATGCAATGTAGTAGGAATGCACTTCGTAACTTAAGGTTCTATATGGAGCCATTAAAGCAGTTTCTTTATGAAATAAGAATGGCAAAATGGCAAAAACTAGATGTCTTTTTTCAAACCAGTGAAAAAGAAAACACAAGACAATGAACCAGAGCTACCCACCCTTGGCAATAACACAATTTGTACAAAGCATGCACCTGCTTCTCAACCTGCCACTTCTGACATTATCATTCTGCCTTTGTCACTGTAACTTAGCAGCCTCAGCCCTTCCATACAACTCTTTGCATTAAGGCACATCATTTTGTTCTGTATTGTAAAGTCCTATATTTACTGGGGTATTTCTTTTACTATTAGGAATTTAACATGTCTTTTTAACTTTGCTGGTATTTTTACTAAGATTGTAATATATTAATGTTCTGGTTACAAAGCTGCATGTTGTAGGTGAACTACCGAACCCTATTTTCCTACAAGCAGAGTGATAACATAAGAAGTTGCACATCAAGAAGTAGGCACAGGCTTTGTACAAAATGTATTATTCCCAGGGATAGATGGCTCCTCTGTTTTTTCACTGGTTTTAAAAAACAAAAAAAAAATCCAATTTTTGCTATTTTGTCATCCTTTTCATAAAGAATTACTTAAATGGTCCCAAACAGGACTTTAAGCCCTATAAGTACATTTTGATGCATCCTGTTTTCTAATGGTTATTTTCTATTCATTACAAGTTTTTCAGTAATACAAGGTTTTCCAGAACACATACAGAGCTAACAGAATAACCAGAACAGAATGTGAGAGTGTTTACCTAAAAGCATACAAAAAAGAGAGACTGAAGAGACACAAGTTTATTCCACCAGCATTATCTAGACAGGTTCCTTAATACTTACAAATCTGTCCAAGGATAAGAAATATGAAGAATGGATTAATTTATACAGTAGGAAAGTCCAATTCCTTTCCTGTTCTAATGTAATCTGGATTAAAAATATACACAATTTCTTTGATTATACAATCACCAAATCAATTTTCTATTCATTAATTTCATTATTCAGTAGGCCTACTTCTTAGAAAAGGAAGGTCCTAAACAGATGGTTAGTCCTAATTTTCCCCCTAGACAGTACTCTCACTATAAATTAACCAGCTGACATTCTGTTTGTAAACCTGTTTTCTTTACCTCTGAATAGCAAGAAGTAATTTCCAGAGAGCTATATCACTGATCACTGAAAATTTCAGACCTTAAGGCTTATTTACAAAGGTAACAAACCTTAATGCTACAACTATGACTTTTGCTTTTTAATAATCATCATAATAATCCCTTATATTAATAAGTACTTCTGGCTTACTAACTGCTTTCAACATTCATTATCTCCTCAGAGTATTCCAACAATCTTACAGGAAAGGCATTAAAAGTAAAAATAACAATTTTTCCATTGTACTAAAATAATACAGAAAAACAAAAATAAAAACACCCATAATCACACACCAGAAACAATAATAATGATAATAATAATAATAAAATGACTTGTATATAGGTGTCCTAACCTTTCCATTGGTATAGTTTTTTAAAAAATTGCACCATGTAACACATATAATGCTGTATGTAGCTTTTTGGTTAATCAGGATCTGTCCTTGTATCTAAATATTTACCCACAACATTAAATTAATGGAGTAAAAAGCATTCAATTGTATAAATACAGCATTGATTTTGAGAAATCAATCGATTAAGCCTATTTTACAGAAAAGGTGAACCTCAGAGAGATAAAGTCATACACAGGGAGAATATCTATGAACTAAAACCTTAGCCTTCTGATTGCTAATGGAATATTCTATCCATGATAGTTTCCAAAAAGACTGAAACATACCCAACATTTTCTGACAAAAACAGCCATTGGATTGAATAAAGTCTGATATACATACCCAACCACATCCGAATGATGCTCATATAGTCTTTGTTCTTGGCGGAGAGAAGTTTGTCATAGGAAGGACAGCCCGCCAAAAGGATGCGATCGTGGTCCTCACACATGGATATCAGGTGTTGCTCTGCACTTCGGGTGCAGCACACATGATAATGAGCCAGTTTGGTTATGGCATGTCTGATAGAGTCATCAATGGTCCCACTGACTTCCCCACCTTCTATGTGAAGAATTCGGATGTTCATCAAGGCAGCAGATGTAGCCAGAGCCAGGGCATCAAATCTGTCTCCATGAACAATCATAATATCAGGCTTCAGGCGATTAAGGACATCTGGTAACTTCACTAGGGCCAGGCCTACTGACTCCACCATGGCTGCCTCATCTTCCCCTCTAACAATTGTGTGTAGCCTGGTGTTAATGTCAAAGTCATCTTGTTCAATCATGCGATATGTATTTCTAAAGCAGGAGAAAAATAAAGATGTGAGAGCATGTTCTTAAACAAAGCTCAATAACACGCAAGAAAAGCAATCTAACACCAACTCTGAAGGAAGAAACATTTTAAACTTGTTAAAGTAAATAAATTGAAGTATAAGTTACACATAAAAGTAAAGAGCATAGGCCATAAGTGTACATATAGCCTGATTAACTTTTTTACATGAATACCTCTAAGCCATCACCCAGATGAAAACATAACACAGCACCCTGGAAGGCTCACTTGTGCTCCCTCCCAGTCATTACCTGGAGGGAGAAACATTTGAGAGAGAATTTTTTTATTAGGAGGACAGACCAAATTTTTAACTGTTGTCAGGACTTTTTTTTCTTTCTCTCTCTTTTTTTTTTTATAAATTTTAAAAAAGAAATATGCACTTAATAGGAAAACATATTACTTAAAAAACAAGGCTCATTTTTTTTCTACAAAAAAAAAAAAAAAGAGCAGGAAACCAGGATACCTGATATGTCACTACAATATTATAAATTTCTGAACAACGGAAATTATCTCCTGAATTCTCTTTGTATCATATCATTAATTCAAGCATAATTGTGTTTGGAATGAAAATACAGGCTTTACAGAATTAAGTGGCTGTGAAACGCAGTTTCAAGACTGCTTCATGATTCAGTAACAGCAACTCTCAATACCGTAAAGTTTCCTGTTATGACTAAATTTTAAAAGATACAGTCTTTTTTCTAAATATATGTATAAGTTTATTATTTAAAAATTGAAAAAATACAAAAATTATCCACAAACCTACCACTCAGCAATAGCAAGTGTTTTCATTTATTTCTTTTAGCCATTTTAATGCAAATATTTTAACATAGTTGAGAACACATTGCATGTACAATTTTGTAATCTACTTAATATTTTCTCAGATCACTAAGGATTCTAAGTATATAATTTTACAAATGTTTAGTAGTCATTTTGTAGATTTCTTTAGATTTTCCTACATAAGCAATCATGTGGTCTGTAAATAAGACAATCATTATGCCTTTATTTCTATTTCTTGCTTTATTATGCATCCAGTACAAGTTAAAGATAAGTGGCGAAAGTGGAAATCCTTACTTTGTTCCAATGTTAGGGAGAAAGTATAAATTTTATCTTAGCCTTAGGTTTTTCAAAGATGGCCTTTACCAGATTAAGGTTTCTCTTCTATTCCAGTTTGCTAAGACTTTTTATCATAACTGATTGCTTAATTTTGTCAAATGCTTTTTTGGTACCTATTGAGATGATTATATGGGTTTTCCCTTTTATTGTTATTTGTGAATGACACTGATTTTAAAATGTTAAGTCAATTTGAATTTTTTTTTGGGGGGGGGTGGCTGGCCAGTATGGGGATCTGAACCCTTGACCCTGCTGTTATCAACACAATCTTGAATTCTTCAGATAAACCCACTTGGTCAAGATATGTTTTTTATATTGCTGAATGTGATTTGCTAATATTTTATTTAAATTTTTTTATGTCTATATTCATGAGGGATACTAGTCTGAATTTTCTTTTCTTACATCTTTGTCAGGTTTTGATATCAGGATTATGCTGCCCTTATAAAATAAGCTGGGAAAGTTCCCTACTCCTCTATTTTCTCAATAGGCTGGTGTTATTTCTTTCTTAAGTGTTTAAGAGATTTCATAAGTGAGGCCATCCTTGTGGAAGATTATTTTTTTGAAAGTGTTTGATAATGAATTCAATTTCTTCAATAGATATTGGGCTATTTAGATTTTCTATTTCTTCTGTATCAGTTTTGGTAAATAGTGTTTTTTCCAGGAATCTGTACACTTCATCTAAATTGACTGTTATTTATTGGCATAATATTCCCCATTTATCCTTTTAATGTCTGTAGGATCAGTTATGACATCCTCTTTGTCATCCCTATTTTGGTAATTTGTGTTTTCTCTTTTTTCTTGAGAATTGCTAGGAATTTGTCAATTTTATTCATATTTTCAAAGAATTAACATTTGACTCAGTTAATTTTCTCTATTGTTTATTAGTTTTTATATTTTGTTGATTTCTACTTTTTATTGTCTCCTGCTTTCTACTTACTTTGGTTTTAATTTCCTCATCTTTTTCTTGTTTATTAAAGTGGAAACACAGATCACTGACTCTAATCTTCTCTTTTAATGTATACATTTAAAGCTATAAATTTCCCTCTAAGCACTGCTTCAACTGTACCCACAAATTTTGATATACTGTAATATTTATTATTCAGTTCAAAATATTTTCTAATTTCTTTATGATTTTTTGTTTGATCCATGGGCTATTGAGAAATATAGTGTTTAATTTTCAAATATTTGGAGCTCTTCTAGTTTTCTTTTTTGTTACTGATTTCTAATTTAATTGTTGTAATCAGCAAATATATTCTCTAATATTTCAGCCTTTTGAAATTTATTGAGACTTTATTTATAGCCCAGAATATCCTCTATCTTGTTGAATATTCACAGGCATTTGAAAAGAACTTGTATTTTGCAGTAATTGGGCACAGTGAACTATAAATATCAATTATAATGTGATTGGTCATTTTGCTCCAGGTTTCTGTATCCTTGGGAATTTTTTAGCTATTTGTTACATCAGTTCCTGAGAAGAGGGTAAAATCTCTAACTATTATGACAGGTTTGTCTATTTCTCCCTTTAGTTCTTTCAGATTTTGCTTCATGTATTTTGAAACTCTGTTATTAGATGCATAGATATTTAGGATTCTTACAGCTTCCTAATGAATTGATCTTTCATCATTTCAATGTCTGTAGGAGTGGTAATCTCTGTCTCTAGAAATATTCATTGAAGTCTGCTTTGTCTGATATAAAAATAATCACACCCACTCTCTTATACTTATTTTTGGCATGGTATCTTTCTTCATTCCTTTATTTTTAATCTACCTATGTCTTTATATTTATAGTCTCTCTGGTAGACAGCATATGGCTTTTTCACCTAATCTGACAATTACTGCCTTTTAACTGGAGAAATTAATTCATTTACATTTAATGCAATTATTTATATGTCTAGGTTTAGGTCTACCATTTTGCCATTTGTTTCCTATTTGTCTCATCTTTATTTTGTTGTTGTTGTTCCTCTGTTCCTCTTTTCCTGCATCCTTTTGGATTAATAGATTATTTCTTAGTAGTCCATTTTAATTCCTCAATTGCACCTTTATCTATATATCTCTGTATTATTTTTTGTGGTTAATCTATGGAAATGAATATTATCAGTTTACTTTAAATTATTATCACATCTCTTTATGTATAATAAGATGCTTACAACAGTATACTTCCCTTCTTATCCTTTATGCTACTGTTGTCATATATTTTAAATCTATTTACATTATCAAATTCAAAGAACAATTTTATGATTTGTGCACAAAGCTTTATTTTTACAATAAATTTTTTGCAATCTAAAAAAAATAAAAATGTTATTCTCTTATATTTACCCCTGTATTTACCATTTCTTGTCACTTCTTCCTATAAAGTTTCCAAAAATATCATTTATCTTCACTCTGAAAATTTTGCCTTACCATTTTTTGTAGTGCATACCTGCTGCTCACTTTGATATGAAAATATCTTTACTGTATTTTTAAAAGATATTTTCACTGGAGAAAAAATTCTGCATTAACAGCTTTTTTCCTTTGAGCACATTAAAGATGTTACACTGTCTTCCGGCATCCATTGTTTCATATGAAGAGTCAGTTATCATTCGTATCACTGTTCATCTGTAGGAAATGTCATTTTTCTCTTGCCACTTTCAAGATTTTCCTTAGTTTTCGGCAGTTTGACTATACTGTGACTAGATGTAGTTTTCTTTGTATTTATCTTTTGGGGCTTGTTGACCTTTCTGGATCTGTACATTGATTTTTTTCACCAAATTTGGAAAACTGGCCACTATTTCTTTTAAGATTTTTCTACCCCATCTTTTTTCCTTCCTCTCTTTCTGAGATGTGAATTAAATATACATTAGACTGCTTTTGATACTGTCCCAGAGATCCCTGAGGCTCTATTCTTCTTTGTTTTATTTAATTTTTTGTTCTGTTCTTCACCTGGACAATTCCTATTGATCTGTCCTCAAGTTCACTGATCCTTCTCTTCTCTTCAGCATCTACATCAACTGCATCTTCATTTAGTATATTTTACTTTTCAGTTGTAGACTTATTTGGTTCTATTTTTATAGTTCCCATTTCTCTGTTGAAATAGCTGATTGTTGGGCCGAGCCTGTGGCGCACTCGGGAGGGTGCGGCGCTGGGAGCGCGGCAACGCTCCCAGCGGCCGCGGGTTCGGATCCTATATAGGAATGGCCGGTGCACTCACTGGCTGAGTGCCAGTCACGAAAAAGAAAAAAAGAAAAAAAGAAAAAAAGAAAAAAGAAAAATAAAAAAAAAAAAGAAATAGCTGATTGTTGAGATAGTTCTTGTCTGCTAATTCCGACATCTGAGCCATCTATGGATCTGTTTTCATTGACTATTTTTTCTCTTGATGTTGGGTCAAACTTTTCTGTTTCTTCACATATCTAGTAATTTTTTATTATATACTGAACATTGTGGATGATACATTAAAGAGACTCTGGGTTCTGTTATCTTCCTCTTAAGACTGCTAATTTTTGTTTGAGTAGGCAGATAAATTACTGGCTGAGCACCTTGTGGAAGCTTGATTTAACAATTTATTGGGTGAATCTGTTTCAGTTTTGCTCTTAAAGATGGATGTAGTTTTTACTTCTAAGGTGTGGCCCTTCTGGGGTTTCAATGAAAAGCCTGGGGTGTTTATAAAGCCCTCTAACTTGGTAGAACTGAAACTCCAAACTGTCTCCCCTGAGGTGGACAGCAGATGAAATTTCTGCTCAGTTTCTTCATCCTCCAGCTGTTGCATTTTACTGGGCTTCTTGGAGTCCCACACATGTGCTGTTCAGTGGTCAATGAAGAATTTGAGAAGAGTTTATGTACAGATTCTGGGGCTTCTCCTCTGTGGCTACCTCATTTCCAGAACTCTCCCCTCAATTTCCAGATGCTATGGCAGCCCAAGTCTCATTTTCTGGCACCTCAATCTAAACAACTTCTAACCAACCTAAACCATATGAACTGAAGGATACTTTCAGGGGAAAAGCTATTTAAACATGGATCTCACCCACTATAGTTCCCTTCTTCTGTGGACTGAATCTCCCCCCATTTTTTTGTTTGTTTGTTTGTTTGTTTGTTTTGCTTTTTTTGCAGCTGGACAGTATGGGGATCCTAACCCTTGACCTTGGTGTTACCAACACCACACACTAACCACTAACCAAGTGAGCTAACCACCCAGCCCCTCTCCTTCAGTTTTGACTGCTGTTGGTTGCTGTACAGTGCCTTCAAATTTTTAAAAAAATATTTTCCCAGAGTTCATAAGGGGTAGCTATGGAAGAGTTAGTCAGATATACATGCTCCTCTGCCATTACTAGAATCTGAACTTCTTTTTCTCAAATAAGTGTTTTATAATTTGAATTGAATATTTAGCTCAGTTACTCCTAATTTTTCTCCCCAGTAATGAAAGCACTTAAGACCATAAATTTATTCCTTATTACAGGTTTTCCTTTATCATTTTATTTCCTTTATTATCTCTTATTTTTATTGTTTGTCTGTATATCGCCCATCTCCCCCACCAGAATATGAGTTCTATGAGAGTAGGGACTTTGTTTCTGCCTTATTTGCCACTTGGCATATTTTATATGCTTAAAAAATATATGTTGAATAAATAAAGGAACAAATGCATTTCTAAGTAGTTTGTTGTTATCCATTTGATTTCCTTTTTTTACCCAGTTCTTAAGAGTATAAAAATGCTGATTTTTAAAAAATATCCAAGTAGTTAAAATAGAAGGTAGCTTACTTTTTATGTTTTTTAAATGTCTTTTAAAAGTAGATAATACATTCATATAGTTTAAAATTCAAAAGGTACAAAAGGTTATACAGTGAAAGGTGTCTCACTTGTGTCTCCCAGGCATCCAGTTCCTCTCCCCCAAAACAATTTCTTGTGTTAGAATGCACTTTAAATATACATTTTCATTAAGTACTAGTCAAATTTCCTATTTAACAATCTCACCAGACAAATACTACTTTTCCACCCTTAATTATTGTGGCAGGCAGACAAGAAACTTATTACAATTTCCCTGAAAGCCTCTCACTAGTCTTCCTATCAAAGCTTTCTTATGGAAGTAAAAGAACTCACTCAAACTTTCATCTCAGGTTCTAGCTAACATTTCTCTTCTACCTGATCCTATCACCAAGTGGATTTTCTTAGATAGCCAGAATTCATTTCACATTTTTTAAAAAAATCTATGAATCCCCAAGCTATCCATAAGTTTCTTCTTTACTATTTAAGTATTTTCTCAGAGCAAATTGCCAAATTGGCTTTTGAAGACAAGTTTTTATTTATTTGTTTTGCTGCTGTTGTCTTATTTTTAAAGAATAGCCTGAAAAGGGCAATTTTGCTTTAACACAAGCTTCTTTCATATATAATATTGTATTTTTTACTATCTTTGGAGGCTGCATTGATGCTTTCATACCACAAGGGTACACTAAAGGCCACTTTATTACATATCGCAAAACGAATGTTCATTTCTAGTTTATATATTCTGCTCCCTCAAAGATTACCCAAATTTTATCTTTCAAATGTACCTGTGATCAATAAAAACTCTAACGTCACCAAAATAAATATCAATGGTTATGGTAATATAACATTCCACTTTACTTTGTAGATCAATTAGATTTTTAAAATCTTGTTCCATATCTACTGCTTTAAGTGCTGTTGACCTATCAGGGCCAGCCCGTGGCTCTCTCAGGAGAGTGTGGTGCTGATAACACCAAGGCCATGGGTTGGGATCCTATACAGGGATGGCCAGTTCGATCACCGGCTGAGCATGGTGCTGACAACCCCAAGTCAAGGGTTAAGATCCCCTTACCGGTCATCTTTTAAAAATAAAAAATAAAAAAAATAAATGCTGTTGACCTATCAACCAGTTTTAAAGAATTGCCATTAGAACTCACAAAACAGATTACATTGAATCACATTATTATAGTCACACAATATATATTTACAAGTGGCATTTCTCCTGAATGTAATAATAACAAATAGCAATAATATTATTTATAGCTATCATTTATCAAGCATCTACTAAGCAGCATTACTGTGATGGATGCTTTATTTATATCACTATATCCACTCTTCATAATACTTACAACATAGTGTTTCACTCCATTTTATAATTGAGAAAACAGGCTCAGAGATGCTAAGTGACTTCTCCAAGGACACATAAAAACTAAGTGTGAGAAGTGGGATTTGAAGCTGGGTCCACATGGCTACAAAATCCAAGTTCTCTACAGTATAGTGTTGTAATGAAAAATAAGAAAATACTTTCATCTTACCCATAGTCATCTATCAGGTGAGAGCCAAGTACCACCACATCAAGTTCAAAGAACTCAGGTTCTGTTTTAATGCCAAACATGATCGGGGCAAGTTTAGAATAATCAGCACGGTTGCAAGTAGCAACGCAAACCCGAAGCTTTCGGTTATTCCCATTCTTCTCCATGACTTCGTTTTTTTTGCGTTTTGAAAGGTTCTTAAAATAGAGTTCCTGAAGTTGCAAAAATAAAAATTGTTTATAATCAGAACAATAACTCCTAGATATAAAAATAGAACTTTCCAGTTGTTAGTATTGTGACTCTGAATATTTTTGTCTACCCCAACTGCTCTGTGACACTCCCATCGATATATCCAGAGTTACAAAATTCCAGCAGACTAACTATAACTCCATCCTTTTCTTTCACTCTCAAGAAAACATAGTGAGATGCAACTAAGAAGTGATATAAATCAACTCTCATTTAAAAGGTGAGGAACTATCAGCCCTTTAACTATTATTATTTAAAGTTTCTTGCCATACCTCACAATTGAGCCCAATATACCAGACTTTGGTTGAGGACTAATGATCTAGTTCAACTCCCTCACTTTACAGAAGGAAACACAGGTCTTGAGAGGGAAATTACTTCTCAAAGATTTCAAGATCACATCTTATAAGGAATGTAATCTATCCACACTTACACTATACATCCCCCTAAACAAAAAGCACTGATTAGTGCTGGGGAAGAAAAAGATGAGTAAGATAAAAACTGTACCTTCAAACCCTCATTAGCACCTATACACCAGTGCCTACAAAACTGACAACTCCAAATGCCTACCAGATGTCTCCTTAAAGTCAGAGTCCCAAATTGAATTCATTTTCTTTTCCAGATCTGTTCCTCCTTAACTGTTCTCTAACTCAGTTATGTATTTCCATTAATCCAAATGCTCTGACATCCTTGTCTTTCCTGTTCCTCACACCATACCTCTGAAGTCAATTCCACCTCCTGAGTATCTTTCAAATCCATCTTCTCCTCTACATTCTCACCAGGACTTCCCCTAGTCCAATCCCTCATCTTAGATCTGAACTATTGTAACAGCTGTCAAAATAGTTTGCCTGTCTTTAGTCTTGTCCTGCCTCCCACAAACTTTCAGAGTGATCTTTCCAAAGTTTATAAATCTGTTTATCATGCTAATCAGGGTACATCACCTACAGGATAAAGTCCAAACTGTTGATATGGACCTAACCCATCTTTCCAACCATTTCTCCCCTACCTAAAATTACCCTTATTCTGTACCAAAACACCAGCCATACCAAACTGCCTACAGTTCAACTAATGGATCTTCATATCTCTGTGCCTTTATAGATGCAAGTATCTCTACCTAAACTTCTTTTCCCGTTTTTGGTTTTGTTTTTGGGGCTTTTTTTTGGTGGCTGTCCAGTATGGGGATCCAAACCCGTGACCTTGGTGTCATAAAGATACAATCTAACCACCTGAGCTAACCAGCCAGCCCTCCTTTCCCTCTTGCCTTCAAAACGCAGTCTAAGTGTTATATCTTCTGGAAAGGCCTTACATAAACTTCAGTTCCTCCTCACCCCACCTCTCTTAGTTGCTGTCTCCCTCTGAGCACTATGGCCCTACCATACACAAATATACTACTGTTCAACACCTCTGCCCACCTGTCATACCCAATGGAAAGCACTTATAAGATAATGAAATGAGCATTTGGCCAAGAAACTTGTATTCAGAAGAACTAAGCACTATCTAATCATTAAAAAGACAAAAATATTCTTCCAAAAATGGCTGTCCTAGATGTTCTGATACATAATCCTTCCACTGATCAAATCTGAGCTGAATAAATTGTTGGTGATATTTAATTTGCTGGGTGAGACAAGGCAAATCATTCACAATTGGTCAATTTGTATTTATTTTACAAAGAACAGTAAACTTTCCATTTGGCAGTACTAAAATGCTTAGTATTTACCAGTTACTCAACGGTTATTCTTCTCTGGTTATCTAGTGGTTAGGGGGGAAAAAAAGGTTATTTTACCTAAACTGAGAATAAGCTAGCCATATAAACAAGCTATGAAAAATACAACAATGATACTTAAGGCCAAAGCTTTTTTTTGACCGGTAAGGGGATCGCAACTCTCGGCAATGTGTGATCTGCACCACGCTCAGCCAGTGAGCGCACCAGCCTCGGAGCTACCACCGCACTCTCCCAGTGAGCCATGGGGCCCGGCCGGAGGCCAAAGCTTTTTTAAGGAAAAATTAAATCTTAAGAAAACAATGGTAAGATGCCTTTTTAACGTGAGGAGTTTTTAAAAATAATTTTAATTTAATTAACTTACTTTTTTATTAGGTAGTGATGGAGTTTGGATGTGTTGTCCCCTCCAAAACTCATGTGGAAATTTGATCCTCAATGTGGCAGTTTTGGAAACTGATTGAGTCATGGGGGCGGGTCCTTCATGAATGAATGAATGCTCTCCCTGGGGGCGGGGGAATTAAGGAGTGAGTTCTCACTCTATTAGTTCCCGCGAGAGCTTATTGTTTATAGGACCCTGGCACCTCCTTCCCTCTCTCTCTTGCTTCCTTTCACCATGTGATCTGCTTGTACCCACCGGCTGCCTGCCGCTTTCCGCCATGAGTAGAAGCAGCCTGAGGCCCATGCCAGATGCAGTTGTCCCAAAATTGTAAACCAAATAAACCTAGGTATTTGTTATAGAAACACAAAATGGACTAAAATAGGTAGTATATACTCATGGTTTAAAATTAAAGTCACAAGAGGTTTTATAGCAAAAGTCTTCTCCTCTGTGTTCCCCAGATATAGTTCTCCCTGAAAACTAACTTATCTATCCTTCTATAGATAAAATATGATTATATAAATAAACATATATATATTTATTTATAAATGCATGTAATGTATATTACGCAACTGGTAACATATTCTACAAACTGTTGTTGCACAACTTGCTTGTTCTGTTTTGTATTCGGTTTGTTTTGGCAGCTGGCTGGTACAGTGATCTGAACCTTTGACCTTGGTGTTATAACACTCTGCTCTCACCAACTGAGCTAACTGGCCAGCCCCTACCTTGCTTTCTAAAATGCTTTTAATTATGTTCCTGAATTAAATTGCAAAATAGGAAAGTTTAAAGGCATTGGAAATGCCAAACCTAAAAGGGCAAAGTTTTGAATATTGCTGGCCATCAACGTTTCAAATATATGAAGGATTATGGGAGCCCTGAAAGTAAAAACACTCAATGTCACAAACATTTATTGATTATCCACTCTGCGTAGAGCACTGTAAAGAAAACTGAGAGGCATGGAGCTGAGAAAGACCTAGTCACTCATTTTTAGGAACTTATAACCTAATATATGACACCAGACCACACAATAGATCTCAGCCAGTTCGCTTTCCCAAATAAAAACACCAAAAACAAAACGAATAAATTTTTCTACACCCAGTATGTGTTACTATTTGTTCTGGATAACATGCCATACTCAAAGATACATTTTTATACTGAAAACTGTGAACAGAGTCTTCATCAATAGCATGAGTGAAAAAAAGTGACAAAATGGACTTGAACTACAATAGGTGAATTTAAGTTGTATAAAGTACAATGTCAAGATAAAACTAGTTTCTTTGGAATCCTAGACAGCAATGAAAATAAATGGATTATGTCTATGTTTGTCAATATTGATAAATCTCAAAAACACAGCATCAGGGGAAAACAGCAAAATTCTAAAAAGTTAGCTACAATAGGGTATCATTTTTGTACATTTAAAAAAATATGCAAAATATTGCTATATGTTGCTTGTTTATATATAGTAAAATTACACACCAACTCAGGAAAGTAATTCCCCCTGGAGAGGGAGGAAAAGGAAAGGAAAATGGGGGTAAAAGGGCTTTAGCTGTCTATATAAACATTTATTTTTTAAAAACCATACCATAAGCAAAGATTGGAAACAAACATGGCAACATGTGTGTGAAATCTTGGTGGTTGGTAGAGGGTATCATATTGACTTCTGTACTTTTCAGGATATTCGAAATATTTCATTTATAAAAATAAGAAATCTTTTAAATGAACAATGTGGAGTAGGTGTATTATCCATAATACCCTCAAGCCTGAAGCTCAGAAAGTCAGAAGAAGGGATTGGATATTTGCATCCATTTCACTCTTCAATTCCATAATTTTAACCAGAGCCACCACAAGCTAGATAGACGATTGATAGATAGTTTGCAGAAAAGAATGCTTTCATCTTGAACTCACTGGCAATCTCTGAGAAACCCAGTTCTCGAAGACCACTTTCTGCTGTCTCTCAACTCTAGACTGTCCATTGTAAATACCGACAAAAGGTGATCAACCCTGTGCAGAAAAATAATGTCTCACTCAACTGTGGAAAAAGAGTTATTTGTGAAGAGAACTTTTTTAGGTAATCAACCTAAAATAATGAACACCTTGTTCAAGCGGTTACTGAACAGAAGAAACAACGGTAAACATTTTCTAAGCACTTTCAAAGTGCCAAGCTCTGTGCCAACAGCTTTGCAACCATTAACTCATTTCATCCCCACAGCCCTCTTATTAGCCCCATCTTACAGACAGGGGCACTGTGGTACAGAGAAAATAATTTACTTCCCCCAAATCAGTTAAATAGTTAATAATTTATATAACCAAAAATCAAACCCAGATCTGAATGACTCCAGCACTCAGGATACTGCCCCACACCCAGCGTTTGCCTTGTGTCTGTTTATTCCATAAACATCCACTAGTGCAAATCTTCCTTGAAGAAAACATGATATATCACCCTTCCTTCAGTGCAGAGAGGATGAGACTCAGGAATAAGAAGGAAATGGCTATACGAGGGGTCTTCAGAAAATTCATAAAAAGATTCGTATTATCTTTTAATTCTATTTTTCTACGAACTTTCTGAAGCGCCCTCGTATAAAGTCTGAAACTCAAAACCCTGTTCTCGAGACATGATTCTATTTGGCTTCTCCTTCCAGAGCTCCCAGAGGTGTGCTAAGCTGTACCCCACCTCTCCTATGAGAGGCGCAAAGAATACTTTGCTATGTCATAACAATTTTACAAAAGTGCTCAGGTCGGGAGGCGGGGGGAGCGGGGCTTATCAAACTTCCAAGGAAGCCCAGACTCAGAGTTTAGACTCAAAGTTGAGCGGGGACCTTCAAGATCATCTTCCAGTCCAACCCTTTACACCCCAGGGAGCTTGTCTGTCAAGGAGCGCTCCACCCTCTCGCGCGCACCTCCGTAACGTGACACTATCTTTCCTTGCAGGACAGCACTGCCCGTGGGGACTGAGTCAAGCTAGGCCTCCTTCCACACCCCGTGCCCCTATTCACCGGGGCCCGCACTGAGCCTGTCTGCTCCATGGACCTCAAGTCGGAGCCCTGAACGAGGCCAAAGAGGGACCCTATCGTGTGGCCCGGGGAACTTAGGGCGAGGCCCGGGTCGGGGTGCGGGCCCGGCGGCGCGGTGCGGTGGAAAGCTGCGGGCAGCCCAGGAGCTGAGGCCTCGGGGCAGGGGGTGGGAGGAGGGGCCCTGGAAGTCGGTAGGATGCGCTCCGGGGTCCCCGCTGACCTGACGCGCTGCTCTTGCCAGACGCTGGTCAGAAGCTTCCTCCACGTCGCCGCCGCCGCGCTTCGAGGGATAGAGCCGAACCCAGCGCCAGAAAGCAGGACGGACGCAAGCGCGCCCCCCTCGGCTTCCGCCACTCCGACGCGCGGGTCGATGACTCGTCGCTCGACCCCGGCCCTTCTTCTTGCTCGCCCCTCTACACCCACCATGCTCGCCGAATCGGCGATCGCGCCCTGACGTCACCTGGGAGGGTTCCCGTGATTGGCTGCTGCCCGTCCCCACCCCACCCCTTTCCAACGGTTTTCAGAGCAGGAAGCCGGAAGCGGGGCGGGACAAGCGTCTTCCGTTGCCGTGGCAGAGGTTGGCCTGCCTTGGAGCTGGCCTGCCTACCTTTGTTCCCGCCCGAAGCGTTCTCCTCCGACGGTCACGCGGGCACCGAAACCCGAGGTCTCCGACGGGGTAGTTGTTTGGGACTTGCACCCAACGTGGGGTTTCTTATGTCTTTCATTTCAGTCATTTCATAGACCAGGACCAAAAGAATACTGTGGTGTAGCCGGTCCATCCGAGCTGTCACTGGGGTTAAGCCTGGCCACTTATTGCCGTGTGTACTAGAAGGCTCTGGTGGAGCGTTGAATGATGACCAATGCAAGGCAGCTGCTAGCTGATTATTACAATCAGCTTGGTGTCGGCCTCCACTGCAGGGAAACCCCAGCCATCTCCAAGGCCCAGGGACGTCCAAGGGAGAAATATGGCGGAAATGGGTTCACACAACTCCTGATGAAGATTTTTAATAATCTTTTCAAATTCCTGAGTCCCCATTGACGAGAAACTTTGAGTGAATCGATGATATAAAACATTTAAAAAAAATTTTTGTACAGCCATTAAAAAATTTACCATTGATGAAATTATTTAAACAATCTAACAACTCATTGAGATGTCTTGCTATAACTTATAGATCCCATCAAACTTGCATTTCGTGATGTATTTCAATTAATGATGAAGCTCTAATTTGCAGAATACTTATGAACTGGCAGTTCCCCTGCACCTAGCATAGAGCCACTAAAAGGTTACATCCGCCACAAAGGGACAGACATTAAGAGGTTTTGTGCAAGTAAGTGCCATCAATTTCTTTTTTAAATACCACTTTGGCTTGCTGTGTGGAGAATGGATAGGATGAGAGTCAAGAATGGTAGCAGTGAAATTCAACTGAAGTGGATGGATATGAGATTTATTTTGGAAGTAAAACTGATGAAAATTATGAATTAAATATAAGGGAAAAAGAAAAGGAAGGAGTCAAGAATGATTTCCAGGTTGCTGTCATTAGTAATTGGGGTGATTAGTTGTGCCATTTACAAAGATGAGAAAGGTTGGGGGAGTGACCAGTTCTGGGAAGAAAAAAGTAAAATTTTAATTTGGGACATGTTATGATTGAGTTGCTTATAAAATAGCCCCCTGAAGCTAATAAATTGGCAATAAAATATATGAATTGGCACACAGACTCACCAGAGTATAAATTGTTTATTAGTTTCCTATTGCTCCTGTAACAAATTTCCACAAACTTACTGTCTTAAAACACAAATTTGTCTTACAGTTCTGGAGGTTAGGAGTCAAAATGAGTTTCAAGGGACTAAAATCAAGGTGTCAGTAGGGTTGCTTTCCTTCTGGAGGCTGCAGGAGAGAATCTGTTTTGTTGCCTTTAACACCTTCTAGAGGCCGCCCACATTCCTTGGTTTATGGCCCCTCTGACCTGTGCTTCCCTTGTCACATCTCCTTCTGACTCTCCTGTCTCCCTCTTTCACTTAAAAAGACCCTTGTGATTACATTGTGTCCACCCAATAGTCCAGGATAAACTCCCCATCTCAAAATCCATAATCATATCTGCAGAGTCCCTCTTGCCATGTAAGGTAACATATTCATAGGTTCTGGGGATTAAGATGCAGATATCTTTGGGGAGCCATTATTCTGCATACCATGAGTGGTTTTTCAAAGTCATGGGAGATGTTCAAGATGGGCATATTGCTTTTAAAAGCACATGCCAGAGCCAGCCTGTGGCTCACGTGGGAGAGTGTGGTGCTGATAACACCGAGCCACGGGTTCAGATCCCTATATAGGGATGGCTGGTTAGCTCACTTGGGAGAGTGTGGTGCTCATAACACCAAGTCAAGGGTTAAGATCCCCTTACCGGTCATCTTTTAATAAATAAATAAATAAAAGCACATGCCATACCATGAAATATTGAGTAGGATGTTCTTTTTTGTGTCTTGAAGGTTAAGAAAAATTGATTTCAAAAACAATGCTGAATGTTCTTTTTTTTTCAGTAGGGGTGCTAATTATACGGGTAAGTTTACTTTGTAAATGTTTGAATAGTACACTTAATATATGTGCACTTTTTTGTGTGTATGTTATACTATATGTTTTTTAAATACCTAATGCTTATGACTATAGTTAGGAGAAATGTAGCTATAAATATAAATACTTTTAATGAGAATTTGTGCACACTTATTAAGCTACTTGTACATTTTGTTTGATCAGTTTTGAGAATTTTGTATTTCCCTAAATAGTCATGTAGTTCTGTATTTATGGAACCATTTAATCTTAAATGAAATGACCTTCTCTTTAGAATTTTCTCCTATGTTCTCTTGAGATGATGTTGCAGGAAGGAGCCTTAGGAGACATTTTTCTCTTCACTTTTTGAGATTACTTTTCTATGTGTAAATAATATTACATTTCTGGATCTCTGTTACTTTGCTATTTAACACTCTGAAATAACATGTCAAAAATCTTCCCAAGAAGTGAAGTTTTGTTTGTTTGGTTTGGTTTCCTTTGGCTTTTCGTTTGAGGGCTTTACAAGTTGCAGAAAAGTATGGCTTTGTAGTATAATAAAAATCAGATTTTTCTACAGATTACTTCATAAGCAGAAATATAACTTCAAGCATTCAGGGCATAATTAGACTATCAAATAATCCTAGGCCTTAAGAGATCACTAATCCAACCTTCTCATTAAAGGAGATCTTTCTACAGCATTCCTGACAGATGCTCATCTGGCCACTTTGAGAACATTTCTTGTAGGTACACAGGGACTTGTCTTATTCCTTTATTTGGTGATTTAATTATTATAAAGTACTCTGCCTCTCTGTTAATTATACCCAGGTATTAGTTGCTAACTATTCTAAACACATTATCTATATTCACTCAATATTCATAACAACCTTACTATGTACCTTTTATCACCCCCATTTTATAGATAAGACCAAAGCACAGAAGGCAAAGTTGTTAAACAACTGTTAAACAGATGAGTCCAGCCCTTCATCCGACTTGTTTAGCTATTTCTCTATATTTCCTCTCTATACTAAGTAGAGCCCTTACACATTATGAATCAAGATATATAGTATCTATGGCATTCTCTTGATCTACTAATTTAATAAAGTTTTCAAAAAAGAAAATGAGATTAGTTTGGCAAAAAAATTTTTTTAATAAATTTTTTATTGAAGTAGCTACAGATATCTAAGCAGGTATTGAATTTTGAATTGTCATGGAGTGAAAACTACCACTAAGTTAAAGAAAGAAAACATTACCAGTGCCCATGGACTGCCCACTCAAGAGCTATCTATCTATAACCCATGAAAAGACCTGCTGCCAAGGCTGTGGTTAGCTAGTAGATACAACGATAATTACCTAAGCATGTTAAACTAGCTCTCTGAAGCATTTGGACTGCGGAATACAGAGAGGATTGGCCAGTTGGAAGTGAGAGGGAAATGGGGCACATTAAAAACATAGACACAGATATGCTATGACAGGTAGTACAGGTAGCCCTAGTGAGACAATCTAGCCTCTGACTTGACTTGGATCCTGAACTTTTTTATTTCGATTCATGTATATCCTTAAAATAAATCCTCTTTTTCTTACATTGCCCTGTTCCTTGCAATCAGAAGATACTCATAACAAAACTGTAAGCCAGGGAGAATCCCCAACCTCATCATTTCAACCCCCAACTCCAACTGATTGGTGTGACTGCCTGAAGAACTGTGTCAAAAATAACCCTAAGGCTTAGTAAGAGTTCAATGAAGAATAGCTGTAGTGTCTGCCACTGTAGTGTTATTTTTTAGGGGGACAAAAGGCAGGCAGGGATGGTGCCATGTATTTGCCATCTCTACCCTATGCTGATATCATGAAGAAATCAACCAAGAGGTGGAAAAAACTGAGCAATGAATCACCATATTAAGCTGAATATTTGTTTAATAATATCTTTTCCTTCGCTGTTTCCCTCCCCTCACTCTGTATTTCAACCACAATACTTTTAATTGTCAGAGTCTCTAGAGAATATAGAGGTAAAACACAACTTACAAACCAGGTATCACTGCCTAAGCCAAATTGTTTATAGCCTTCTCAGAACAGAGAGATTTGCTCCTGTAGCACTGGTAGCCTTACAAGGCTACACTACGTAGAGAAAGCAATTCTTTTCCCCTAGGAAAAGCATGAAGGAATTAAGATTATGTTGGCTGAAAACTCAGTAACATTCTAAACTGTACGGGTCAACTTTAGATTTGCAAGAGCATGAGATTGAAAGGTATGCTTACAAGTGTACTGATTAAAATATTCATAACTGGAAGAGAATCCTTTTTGAAATTCATATTTTAGGACCATTAAATCACTATTCATAGCTCCAGTTACTAATCAGTTTATCATGCCAGGCAATCAGATTTTTAGAACACCTGCAGTGGTGAGCCATCTCTGTGCTAGCTTTCCCAGTTATAGAAGAGAGGTACAAATAAATATGACTTTGTGTTTGTTTTTGTGAAATATTTCCCTTTAATGGGATTTTAAACTGTATTTTCTTTATGGGCTATGAAAGTGTTATGCTTTAAACCAATAAATCATTTTATTTCTTATCTGGTTGCTAGGGAAATGAGGTAAGCCAGAGAGGGCTCAGTCATCCCTGACTAATAGAAATTCAGAAAGTTTAATTGGCACAGCTATTCCAGCAGAAGTGGGAAAGTGTTAAAAACTAGTTTGCCTGTAACTTTGACTCTGTAATAAAAAGTTGGATCAACACAGTTGTGTTCTAAAATAACTGCTCATTGAAAGTTATATAAGAAGTATTGTTCTTTAAAGGAACTAGCTAAGATCAACAGCACTCAATACCAGCAACAAGCCTTTACAGAAATTTCATCTTTTCCCAACATAGGCTAAGGAAACAGCCAAGGTACTGGTCCAAAACTCCTGAAGCTGAGGAATAGCCTACATTTGTTAGCGTGCAGCTAAGGAGGAAGATGGGGTCCCACATGGATATTCCATTGGAGTACTGAAGTGGGCTTCTTCATACCTGCATGAATGCTCAAGAGACATCCAAATATACATAATTAATAAGTATAAAGCCTAAGCATGAACATAAGGCCTCAACCTCTCTCTTCTCATGTCTTTCATGCCCCTACTCTGGAATGGATCTAAATTTACCTTTCAAATCATTTCTGTTTTTCTTCCCTATCCCTTTTCCTGCCCCGAAATATTTTTTGATTATGCTTCTGCCTCTGGTCCTCTACATACTCCATCTTTCAGAATTTCATTCACTTTCAAGCCTTCTATTTTGACTTTTATGTAGATAATTCCTTGGATACATACTCCAGCCTGACCTTTCTTCCCAGCTTTAAGCCCATTTCTTCAATTGCCTGCTGGATATTTCCTCACTCAAACTCAGTATATAAAATTTAATTCAATTTTTTTCCTGTTGACTTCCCTATTTCTTTTAATGGTACTGTCAGCCCTGCATATCCACGGGTTTCACATCAGTAGATTCAACCAACCACAGATCAAAAATATTCGGAAAAAAATAACACTACAACAAAAAATTTATAAATTAAAAACATACAGTGTAACAAGTATTTTCATGGCGTTTACATTGTATTAGGTATTATAAGTAATCTAGAGATGATTTAAAGTATACAGGAGGGGCTGGCAGTTAGCTCAGCTCAGTTGGTTAGAGCGCCGTGTTTGGACACCCAGGTCAAGTGTTTGGATCTCCATACTGGCCAGCACCAGAAAAATAATTAAATAAAGTATACAGGAGGAGGGAGATAGGTTATATGCAAATACTACACCATTTTATATAAGGGACTTGAGCATTCTGGAACTAATTCTCCCATGGATATTGAGGAACAACTGTACTAATTTGCTGCTTTCATTCAGTCTCAAAATCATGGAGTCATATTTTAATCTTTACTCTCTCTGACTTCTAACATCTAATCTTTCAAATTCTTCAAAATGTTTCTTGCATCTGACCTTCCCTTCCCATGCCTACCATCTTATCTCAGGACTTTGTTATTTTCTCAATTCTGAGATGCCTATTTTTGTATGATTTTATATACCTAAAATCAAGATTTATCTTATAATCAATGTATATTTGGAATGTAGAGTGTTTTATTATAAAATTCTGTTATTTCAATAACGTCTTAGAATCGAGAAAATATGGCATCAAAGACCTAAATTACTGTGCGACTTAACTCTTCCTGCCTGCATTCCCTCTAATCTGTCCTACACACTACTGCTTGATCAATCTCCTTAAAAGACTGCTTTCATCAAGTTATTTCTTTGCTTAAGAAAAACTTCAGTGGCTCCTCATTCCCTGCTGGATAAAGAATGCCTAGGGGATAAAGTGTGACATTTAAGGTCCTCCAAAGTTTAGGGTCCCTGATCGCTTGCTGATCTTACCAACATTATTCTCCTACTCAGATCCTTTTGCCTTAAACAGTTCCTTTGCTCCCTTTTTTATGTCATTCTCCACAGTTTTTTTGGTTTTTTTTTTTGTCTTTTTTGTGACCGGCCGCACCGCGCTCAGCCAGTGAGCGCACCGGCCATCCCTATATAGGATCCGCACTCTCCCGAGTGCGCCACGGGGTCGGCCCCATTCTCCACAGTTTGAAAGCTGTTCCTTGTCTGCTACTTATGCTCTACTTAGGTTTCAAATCCTATTTCTGTTGTGAAACCTAATCTGAACACCCTATCCCAAAATAATTTCTTCCTCTTCTGAATTCCTGTAGCACTTGTCTAGATTGCTTGTTTCATGCTTATAATTAATTACCTGTTGTCCTTGAATGTATATATTTGTGAGCGTAAAGTTATGCATCTGATGTATTATTAGAAACCTAAGAAAATCAGTAGCATCAGTAACTTCACTATACTAGGGGTCTTCAAAAAGTTCGTAGAACAGAAAAAAGAAAAAAAGGAAAAAAACCAAAAAGTTCATAGAAAGATTCTTATTATCTTCTAATTCCACTTTCCATGAGCTTTTTGAAGTACCCTCATATATAACCTATTTCTTTAATCAGATCATAAATTCCTTGAAGTTAACCTGTTAGGTATGCTTGTCTCCCTTACAGTTACTTGAATCATACCTTACTTAAGAAACACAGTCAATAAACATTGAGTCAAGGGAGGATCACATCTTACCAAAGATTCATTGCCATCCCTCTTCTTTGCTCTGTGGGTAGGCCAAGTCACTTGTATTCAACTTCCCCCATTGACCATCCTCCACCATCTAGGCGTATAATTTTAGTAGTGCAACACTGTTGCTCAGTCTTTATAATCAATCAAGTATAAAAGAGCATGGTGAGTTGAAGAACAAGGAGAAATTTAGCAATGTTATATGTTAGATGTGTGGAGACAGAAAGTAGTTGGATGCGTAGCTAGGATTTGGAGTAAGGCCCAGCCAGCAAGGCCCTGCATGATGTCATGCTAAGGAGGTCAAACTTTCTCCTCACTATAATTAGGAGGGTTTTAATCAGGGGAGTGACATGATCAGATTTGCTTAATTGAAATAATGGAAAATGAATTGGGAAGATGAGGAATGACTAGAAGAAGGGAGACCAGTTAGGAATAATATTGCAGGACCTGAATTAAAGCCATAGTCATGGGAATTAAGAACAAGATGATAATGCTTACTTTGCAGCACATATGCTAAAACTGGAACCATACAAAGAAGATTAGCATGGCCCCTGTGCAAAAATGACACACTAATTCATGAAGTATTTGAATAGTTTTTTTTTTTTTTTTTAAGATGACCAGTAAGGGGATCTTAACCCTTGGCTTGGTGTTGTCAGCACCACGCTCCACCAGTGAGTGCACTGGCCATCCCTACATAGGATCCGAACCCGTGGCCTCAGCGCTACCAGCGCTGCACCCTCCTGAGCCACGGGCCAGCCCTGGAGTCTGACTTTAAATACTCTCTAATGCCAGTCCCCCAGTGCCTGCCATGAAATGCACAGTGGTATTTGGAAACAGAACACAGGGGTATCAAAAACATCATGTAGAGACAAAGCCATTGGACAAAGTGGAGATGAAAGATGAAATTCAAGGAAGGAGAGGTAAAGATGGAACAAAAAGGACACTCCCTCTCCCTTTCCATCAAGCAGACATTTGGAAGACTTGCTGTGTACAGAGCAAGTCACTTAGAAATAAATCCAAGAATTAGGGCCAGCCCGTGGCTCACTTGGGAGAGTGTGGTGCTGATAACACCAAGGCCACAAGTTCGGATCCCTATATCAGGAAGACCAGTTAGCTCAATTGGGAAGAGTGTGGTGTTGACAACACCAAGTTGAGGGTTAAGATCCCCTTACCGATCATCTTTTTTAAAAAAGAAAACAAATGAGAGGATGGAATTGAGGGAATGTGGAGAAAGAATGTACAGAACTTGGTGGCAGAGATGAGATTGAAGGGATGATGATGGAAGAGAATGACTTAGGTTTCTATTTCAAGCAACTGAGTGACTAGCAATGCTGTTATCTGAAATAGAGGAGAAGCAGATTTGGGAATGGGCTGGAGTAGGTGAGAAGGTAATGAACCCTAATTTTGGAATCTGCAGCACCTACAAGACATTTTCATGAGCCTGAGGATCTGGAGAAAGGTATGGATGGGAGACACAGACTTGTGATGAGCATTCTTTACTCCATAAACTTCATGTCTTTCTGTTTTGAAAGACACTACTTTCTCTTTAGCCCAAGGCACCCAGCTATGTTTCTAGCCTTACCTGTTCCACCAGATTTTTCTGCCCTTGACTCTCAGTTTGTTACACTTTTTACTCTTGGCCAGTTCAGAACTCTTTTATAGTATTTTACATATAGGAGTTGTCTAAGTCTTAGATAGTTAGTAGATTCTCAGACATTATTTAACTCTTTTTTTTTTTTTTAAAGATGACCGGTAATGGGATCTTAACCCTTGACTTGGTGTTGTCAGCACCACTATCTCCCAAGTGAGCTAACCAGCCATCCCTACATAGGGTGGCCTTGGTGTTATCAGCACCACACTCTCCCTCCCAAGTGAGCCATGGGCTGGCCCTTTATTTAACTTAATAGGGTATAAAGTTCTGCAGAAACCCAGGGACGTTAGTCTATTGCACTTTATGTTAAACATTCTGTGATGCTTTCCTGGTCATGTTCCCTCTTTTCCAACTCATTTTTTCCAGCTGCCCATGAACCTAGTCTTTTCTGCCCTCTAACTTCTCTTCTCTTAACCCCTTGTTTACACTGTTGGTCACTGCCTCATTCTTGAAATGTTCTACTTCCTGGGCTTCCAAGACACCTAATTTCCTGCCTACCTCCAACATCTCTGGCTGTTATACTTCCTCAAACCCCTACTTAAAAGTTAATAATTCCTAGGATTCTGTATTTAGCATCCCTTACATCTCATTTTAGTATACACCCAGCATGACCTCATCCACTTCTGTGGCTTAACAAACAATTATTTTGGGGCTGGCCGGTTAGCTCAGTTGGTTAGAGCACTGTGTTATAACACCAGGGTCAAGGGTTCAGATCGCAGTACCAGCCAGCAGCCAAAAAAAAGGATCCATCAGTAAAAAACAAATGATTAAAATTATTCCTGTGTCTGAATCTCTAGCCCAGTCTTCTCATTCTAAACCCAAATATGCAGTTGCTCATAGAACATCTTTCTTTGGATGTGTTCTACAGATACTTCAAATCAACTGTCCAAAATTAAGTTTTCTTTTTCCCCATAAACCTGGGCTTTCTCCTCCATTCTAATTCTCAGTGAATGGTATTATCATCTATGCAGTAACCTTGGAGGCATCCTTGACTTCTCCCCCTCCTTTATGTCTCACATTCAGTATGCCATGAAAACCTATCAATTTTTTTATTTTCAGAGTATTTTCCTGGAAGAGAACATGGTATAATTGAAGACAATAAAATGGAAATGAGAATAGCATACAGGGGAGACCAGCCTGACAGGAGAAAAGTTTTATTGAGGAATATTGAAAAATATGATTAGATTAAGTGGGAGAGTACTTTGGAAGGTAACTTGAAGGTCACATAGAGTATTTCAGAGTTGATGTAGTCATAGAAACCACCAAACATTAGGCAGGTAAATATGGTAATTTCAAGCCACATTTTTAAAAAGCCAGTCATAAAAAAATGGGTGGAGAGATGAGTTAGAGCAACTATTACCTTTGTAACTAGAGATAACCATTTCTTAGTAGGTTTCATTGAAACATGAAGAAAAAACTTATAAGTTCCAGCTAGAAGCTCAGAAAGTTCAACTTTGAATTTAAATGTGTGTGCTACTGAAAAATAAAAATAATTAAAATTCTCATTGAAGAAAGCAAATTGAAATTAGGTCTGTTACTGCATTAGTATATAGCTAGAAGCAAACTGTGTTGAAAATAATCACAGGAATGGCATCACCTGATTGAAAAGTTCTTATAAGCCATTCCTTAACTATAGATAATCTTTAAATTGAGTATATATGCATACATATATGTTAATCATCCAATTGAAATGTGATAATGATTTCTTAAAACATCTGGATTTCCTTACACCTCAATAAAAATCTAGGTTAAACTATATTATAGTATAGCATATTATATGACATATTTGTATATTGATAAACATGGTAATTTCCTTCTTATTTGACTTAGATACTAATTAACTTGGTGTAAATACGCATGCACACACACACACACACACACACACACACACACACACACACACACACACACACACACACACACACACACACACACACACACACATACACACACACACCCCTACCTGCTGCCAGTGTGGTCAGTCAATAGTTAAATAACTGGGGAGGAAGAAGTACAAACTAGGCAGCTCTATATGCCATGTTTCAAAAGCAAAAGAAAAAAGTAAAGTAGTTGCAGCAAACATTGCCTCTTTTGGAAATAAATTGTTTTTATGAAGCACAGAATTCAAGAAGTAAAAGCAAAGGATGAGGGTTTGGATCTTCAAACCAGCCAGCCGCAAACAAAAATGAAAGCAAACCCATTTTATCTGATAAAAGCATCAGGAGTCTGAAGGAAAGACTTAATTTTCAGCTTCCAGTTTGGAAGTGCAGTGAGACCATGAGTTTCAGCACAGTACCTGAGAAACAAATAGCAACCACAAAATGACTAACCTGAGTTAGCAGTAAAAAAATGACATTTAAAAAAAATGATGGATGTGACATTTAAAACCAAAGCTTTCCTCTTCCTCCTTGTAATTACCCCTTTTTTCTAATTGCAATTTTAGTAATAAAGCTCTATTGAATTGCTAAGTTACTTACATGAGGTCCTTGAAAGCAGGACTCCCTAGGAGGATACACATTGGTTTCCATCTGGAAGCACAAGCTTTGTACTCTGGTGTGGTTTAAATTAATGTGCAGAGCAGCTGTTTGTTCTCTTGGTTTTGCTGCCACAGAGTAGTCAATAATAGGCATTCAAATTCCAGACTAAATCTTAAGCCCCGCCTCTGTGAAAAGGAAGAAAGATTAATGTGGCTCTGAATTCTTCCTGTATTCCTGGACAGTAGGTTGAAAGTGGGAGGACAGTCAGCATCTCAGTGTTATTCCCCTGTTTATACCATTCTACCTAATGATTTTATTTTCCACTGGAAAAATCTTCTGAGTTTCTGAAGGTAGAAACAAAAAAATCTACAATCAAAATGTCAATAGTCTTTTTCACATTGTTTTCACACAGAGGTACATTCAAGACATTTATTGATATACAACTTTGAGCAAAGAAGTAAAAGCAAAGGATTTTTAAAGTTTCCTTAATAGCCACAAACCTCAAGATATTTAGACCCCTTAGTTTCATGAGATTGAAGGAAAATCAATATTGTTGCATTTTATCTAGGCTACATTAGAATGGAAAATGTGCTACATTTTATAAACAATGCACCTTGTGTTTTTCGTGCTTAGGGACCCCCACAGCCAGATTGGAGGCAAGGGATACTGACTGATGATCTGCTGGTGAAACATGACTTTCTATTCCATTGAATAATGCTCATTTGAACACATGAGCAACCTAGTCTTATCTACCACACCACTTTACATTCCATGGGGAAAGCTGTAATAAAAAGCAATCCAATTTTAAGAAGAGGATACTTTATACTGCCATTTTAAAAAACTGATGAATGGGATGGGAGACATAAACTAGCATAGGCTAGCACATTTTACTGAACTAGCACAGGCTGGCACAAACCGAAGTTGTGTGAATAGATGTTAAAAAACACAAATAAAATAGTAAATAAAATTCAACAGTGTATGAAAAGAAAAATAGCTAAAGACCAAATGACATTTGTCTCTGGGCTGTTAGTGTGGTTCGATTTTAGAAAATCTTTTGATAAAATCTGTTGTATTATTGTGAGACATGCCCTCACCCGTCCAAGGGACACGGAGACAGGAGGTACAGCGAAGCCTAGACTTTAATTACGGCCTTGTAAGGTTTGGGTGTCTGACCGGCAGGCACACAGAAAAGGGCTGTAGCAAGCAATTATTCCCTAGTGCACAAGTCCCTGCCCCCGCCTCCTCATTGGTTGGGGTGCACAGTCTTCCCGGATGACGTCTAAGATTACCCTGATTTATTACCCCCT